>NC_143582.1:114959225-115278194 GCF_048544385.1 Mastigoproctus giganteus | reverse complement strand
GCAAATGTGACTCCAATTCACAAAGGAGGATCAAAGACCGACACAAGTAATTATAGACCTGTGAGTTTAACTTCTGTTCCGGGAAAATTAATGAAGGCACTGGTTGAAGAAGCACTTCAGGATCATCTGGACAAGACTTCAGTTATAGCTCGGACACAGCATGGTTTTGTTAAGGGAAAGCTTTGCCTGACCAATTTGATTGGATACTATGATGTAGTCACAAAAGAACTGGATGCAGGGAATAACTTTGATATTATGTATATTTGGATCTTAGAAAGGCTTTTGATACTGTTGCACATGGAAGACTGCTGCACATTGGTGGCAAATCGCTGCTATGGATAAAGGAATGGTTGAGTGGGAGAAGACAGAGAATGGTAATCAATGGACACTGCTCATTGTGGACTAATGTTATTAGTGGAGTCCCTCAGGGTTCAGTGTTGGGTCCATTATTGTTTTCGGTATTTATAAATGATATTGATGACGGTATATCAAGCTTAATGTCCAAATTTACAGATGATACTAAGGTTGTCAGGGTTGTTAAGGACACTACTGACGCTATGCTGCTGCAACAGGATATGGAAAGGTTGAGCAGATGGGCTGAGAGGTGGCAAATGAAGTTTAATTTTGACAAATGTAAAGTACTACATATGGGAAACAGTAACCCCAGATCAACGTATCAACTCTGTGGTACTACACTGACATTGGTAAAGAATGAAAAGGACCTGGGGCTAATTGTGCAGGCAGATATGAAGTTCTCTGAGCAGTGCAGATGGGCTGCAAGAGTAGCTCATGGTGTCTTGTCAATAATATACAGGAATTTTTCTAGCAGGAATAAGGAGGTGATTATTCCCTTGTATAAGGCAGTAATCAGGCCACACCTTGAGTACTGTATACAGGTCTGGAGACCTCATTTCAAGAAGGATGTAGAGCTGCTGGAACGAGTACAGAGAAGGGCAACAAGATTAGTGAATGGAACAAAGGGTTGCTCTTACGAAGAAAGGCTTAAGTTTTGCAAATTACAGTGTCTGGAGACTAGGCACCGGCGAGCTGATCTGATAGAGGTGTATAAAGCTCAAACCATTCAAACCTTGAATGGTTTGAGCATGCTCAATGCCGATGGGATTCTTCCTCTTGCTCAGAATAATCACCTGAGACGGCATAAAAAATTCAAATTGAGGAAAGACAGATGTAGGATAGATGTGCGGAAATTTGCCTTTAGCCAGCAGGTAGTTGGTTGGTGGAACAGACTTCCATCCTTTGTTGTGGAAGTTGATAGCCTAAATAAATGTAAGGTTCAGGTGGACAGGTATTTCGAATGAACGGAGAGGTGAAATTGAAGTGGTTTTTTTTTTTTTTTTTTTTTTTTTTGGCTGATGCTGCACAAGCTTGCTTTCTTGCATTATATGCCTCTACTAATGGTAATATTATTCGAACCAAGAAATTAATTTCAAAATTTAGATGAGCTTAATGACAGAGAAGAAAAATGGATGGCAAATTAATTATAAATTGCCAGATGATACAGAATCATATAGGAGAGTCGTAAGATTTGAAACTTGATTACAATCCAATTTGTAATCAAGTTGATCAGGGAATTAAGCAGGCTAAAGCAGATTATGGGTACAGATTTCTGATAAACCGAATAAATATTTTACATTTAAATTCATACATGAAGAAGCTTTTAGAAGTGGGGTTAGCATAAGGCTATCTAATACAAATTGAAGTGAAGTGATTTTGTAATAACATAAAGTATGGTGGAAAAGAAATTGCCCACTTGTTAACCCCAGGGGCTCATGGTGAGTATGGGCTTGGCACACCCAGCATCCTGAGCTGGATATCATTCTTCTCTTTCTTGTTGATTCTCCTCGCTCTCTGTCTGTCTCTCTCAGAAATTTGTTTTGCTTGGTGCAGCAAAAGCCTCAGGCTTCTTTGCACCATATGGCTGATAATGAACAAAGCACCTGGCCTGATTGAATCTATCCAATAATATTTTAAAAAAGCTACATAAGAGATAGTCAAACTTTCAGCCATAATGAGATCACCTTTGTGGATTCAGGAGAAGCACCTTCAAAATTAGAGATGTGCAAATTTATCTCCTATTCACAAGGATGGTTCAAAGGGTGAAGTTGATAACTTCAGACTGTTAGTTTAACCTGTGTGTGTCAGGGAAGAATTATGGAATCAATAGTAAAAGAAATTCAAGGTCTGATATCCTCAATAGGAGTGGAACCATAAGATAGTCTCTTGTCACAAACACATTACAAATATTGCTTCCTCTGCATCTAAAAAACTTGGTTTTCTCATTTGCTCTCGGCATTACTTTTCTTCCAAACAGCTGCTCACTCTGTATAAATCGCAAATCCGCCCTGCCATGGAATATTGTTCCCACATCTGGGGTGGTGCCCCAAAACCTCTCAAGCTTCTAGATTCCATTCAGAAGAGGGCAGTTAGGTTAATTAATGACTCCTCTCTAACAGAGTCTCTCCACTCGCTTTCTCATAGATGTACTGTTTCTGCTGCATGCCTTTTCTACAAATACTTCCATGGGCACTGTTCTTCTGAATTGGCTTCTATAATTCCCGCTCTCTCTTTCAAAACAGTCCGAACATGTGCCGCCACTCCACCAGCCAACATCCATTTACTGTTCAACTTCAAACTCACAGAACCAACTTTTCATCTTCTTCGTTTATTCATTCAACTGCCGTTTTCTGGAGCAACCTTCCTTCATACTTATTTCCTGAAAATTACAGTCTACAGAAGTTCAAGTGTAATGTCAACAAATATCTTCTTTCATCTTCTCAACCTCCAACCCAAGCACGGTACTAAGTACTATAGGTCTAATACCTCTCATGTTTGGGGTTTTCATAAAAAAAATAAATAAATAAATAAAAAATATATATATATATTGTAAGGTTTCCAAAAGTTACTTAACGTAAAATTTTTCTCGCCATCTACTACAGACAGTGCCTAAGCAAATGTTGTGCTTAAATAGTATGGTTTTAAATTTGAAATAACACCCTGATCCATAGGTTGGATGAATGAAGTCATATTTGGTTGTAGAAATATGACTCTCACGTTCGAATTGAAATCATCTAGATATGTACGATGTCCAGGAGCATTATCTAATAGAAGCAAAATCTTGAAAGGAACGTCATTGTCTTTATAATGTATTTCAACCTTGGGAATGAAGCAGTATTTAAACCAATCCTCAAAGAGAAATATTGTTATCCATGCTCTCTGTTCGATTGGAAATGCACAGGTAGAGCAGATTTATTGATGCCCTTAAATGCACGAGGATTTTCAGAATGGTACACAAGAAGAGCGTGGATCTGTCTTTTGATGCCTTGAAACCTTGCATTGTGTTTTCCACTACAGAGCAGTATCTTCAATGTTAAAAATTTGAATAGCTGCCTTCATCAATAAATTTTTTTCAACACATCATAAAATTTCCTTGCAGCTGCAGAATCTGCACTGGCAACTTCACCACATACGTTAATGTTTTGGAAGCCAGCACAATGCTTGAACCTATTAAACCATCCTTTGTTTGCCACGAACTTGACTTGGGATTATCCGTATTTATCCTTAATATCTTTATAAATGCTTATTGCTTTTGCTTGAATGGTCATTAGACTCAGGTGCACTCGCTTCTGAATCTGATTTTCCATCCATATTATTAACAGCTCTTCCATATTCGATATAGCACCTGAATGCTGTTTTGTCGTCACTTGATCTTAAGTGCATTTAGCCTTTGACATGTTCTTTTATACGTGCACTGTCATTTAAAATAATATTCACTGTTGAAGCAGCGAGACCTAATTTACTTGCAATAGATGACAAACTTTATCCTTAATCATTTTCATCTTCATTTCTAAATCAGTTTTGTTTCATTTCCTGGTACTACCACCACTTGCATTTTTTGTTGGTTGCTTTCTTTCCCTTCATCATTGTAATACGTAAATAGGAATGAAGAGAAGTTTATGAAAATTTGTTTTTTATGTGATGAAGGCTTCAGTGAAGGGGAGCACATTCCACCATAGTAGCGTTAAAACCCACACAATTGTAGTTATCGGTATTATCGCAAATGCAATAAGGTCGAGTTTATTACCCGTTTATAATTAGAGGCACTAACAGCAAATTGTTTTTATTGTTTTATGGTTCTGACCTCCAGAAACGTGCTTTAGAAAATTATCACAAAGGCATTCAAATTTATTCTTATAACGGGAACATATGATAACGATGAAAGGGTATTGCAATTTTCATTATAAATATGACCTTTTAGAGAGATAAATAGCTTAGTAATATAGTGAAATTTTCAACTTCCAAGGACTTGGAACGAAGTGCAAAAAAAAAAAAATGTGTTATTCATACGGGATACAAAATACGTTTCCACGATTTTTTTAACTTTGCGCCGGCTTACAGCAATTTTCCATAAGTTGAGTATTACATAAGTCGGGGAGTTCCTGTACTTCGCCGTGGACTTCGGTGTTACGTCCCGATTTTCATACAGAACTTCCTATAAGCGGACATTCCAGGTTTGATTTAAAACCTCACTGTACCTTATTTCCCAAGGAGTTTCCCAAGGCTTTATACTCAGTGCTTCGCTTTTTATAGTTGCAATAAACACCATTGGTAATTAACTTCCAAACACTGTTGATAAAGCACTGTTTGTAGACGACTTGAATAATTGGTGTCATGTGAAAAACATGAATACTGTTCAGAGACAGTTGCAAGTGGAAATAACTAAGATCTGTTCATGGGCGAAGATTAATGGATTTCAACTTCGTCCGCAAAGTTGAAATTTTGCATCCATTTTTGCCGCTAACGCAAACTCCACCCCAATCCAGAACTACAACTGAATCAACAACCAATAGCAGTTCATCCCTGCATACTGTTTTTTGGAATCACTTTAGACCATAAAAACTCACCTTTCTAGAGCATATCAAAAGACTAAGAACATCATGTCAACAAAAACTAAATAATATCCGGGTTCTCTCTCTGCAACTAAGTGGGGAGGTGATTGCTTTACTTTATTACGGTTATACAGAGCCTTAATAAGATCGAAACTTGACTACGGAGCATCAGTGTATAGTTCAGCAAGGCCTAGTGCTCTTCGCTGGCTTAACCCTATCCGTCATAGTGGAATATGCATTGTGTTAGGAGCATATTGCATGTCTCCAATACATAGTATATATGCTGAAGCACATGGAACCTTCCCCCACTCTCACAATCAGATAACCACTGATACTACGCCATGCATGTAAAATTAGATCTCTGCCAGAACACCCAAACTGGCAGATAAATTTCACAACACAGCACAGCAGTTTATACCAAAACCGCCCTAATGCTAACTGTCCTTTGGGTATGAGAATAAACACCTCTTGGAAGAACTAAATTTAACCTTAGACAATGTGGTGCATACCCTCCCGGCCCCGGGTGCCAAGCGTTCCGTGGCCAAGCGATTCTAGTGCGTTTTCCAAAGCGTTTTTCTACAGAGAACATTTGAGCGAACAGTTTCTATTTTAGTTTGAAAAACCGTTTTCTTGATTTCTATAGCATAGTAGCTCTCTCACACTACAAGAAGTAGGCAGAAGCCCAGAAAGGGAAACCACCTTTCTGTTTTTTTCTATTAGTACTAACTTACTAACTCAGCCGCTTGGTCACCTCGTGGCACTGCTCTTGCCTCCCCGTGGCGGGGCCGGAAATCTGGGCGGTAAAGATAAACCCCCAGGGCCAAAAGGAGCTATCATGGATTCAAACAATTTTCCACCCTTAGAGCCTTCAAGCTCAAGACATGAATCCTCTCATGATATTAATCAACCAAAAAGGCTTCGAACTGAAGCACAGCGTCCAGACATCCCTAATTTTCTTGTGATACACTCTCTGTCCACGCAGCCCGTGGGCAAGTTATCACCATTTATGATTCAAAGACATCTAGAATCTATTGCAGGATCACCAAAAATGGTGAAGTGACTACAATCAGGAGATCTCCTGGTTGAAACAGCCACATCCAAACATTCTGAGTGGCTATTAAAAACAACTATGTTTGGTGGATTACCAGTGTCTGTTACTCCTCACAATACCTTAAATTCATCTAAAGGAGTCATCACAGAATGGGACTTAATTACAATGTCTGAGGAGGAATTAGTCCAAGAACTTAGCCATCAAAAGGTAATCGCTGCTAAAAGAATTATGACAAAAAAAAAAAAGATGGAAATCTCATTCCAACTCGTTCCATCATTTTAACTTTTAGTACTCCTGATTTGCCATCCTCAGTAAAAGCTGGATATTTAAATTGTCGAATTCTTCCATACATCCCAAATCCTCTTCGCTGTTTTAAATGCCAGAAATATGGCCATTCACAGCAGGCATGCAGAGGTGACGCCATCTGTCCCATTTGTGGAGCAAAGGATCATACACAGGCAGATTGTCCAGCCGCAATTCCCATTTGCCCCAACTGCAAAGGCAATCACCCCGCCTTTTCTAAATCATGTGAGATGTGGAAAACAGGTAGGACAATACAAAAATACAAAGTAGAACATAAAGTCACATATCCTGAGGCACGCAGACAAATAATGTTGACCATGCCAAGTCCATCATACGCCTCTCGAACCCGCAGTTTTCATACAACTGCAATTCAAACAGATGTCTCAATACCGCCCAACGTCTCGCTAGCTAATTGGGTTAAAACAACCTTATCAACCACTGGAAAAGAAAATTCTAAAACTAAAACCAGCCATGCCACCAACACCCCAATTAGTATCCCAACTGATACTCTGACAGTCTCAAATGACGCAGAAAGATTGAAATCCAATAAAGACTCTAAGGAAACTGATCCACCAACCAACACTATGGAAGTGGATATACACCAAAATTATGAAGACCCTATCCTAGAACTCCATGCCAATGACACTATGGATACTGGACGTCCATTATTCCCAAAAAAAGACCGAAAAAAATGCCCTGCACATAAAAAACAGTCAGATGAATCATCTACAGCCAAACCAAAATAATGCCTAACATCATACAGTGGAATTGTAGAGGACTAAGCAGCCATTCTGATGACATAAGGGATTTAATCTCTCAGTTTAATCCCATAGGTATATGCCTACAGGAAACATTCTTGTCACCCCAAGTTTCGCCGAAATTCTCAAATTTTATGATATACAGACGAGACAGAAGCCCAGAGTCTCCTGCCCGTGGAGGAGTAGCCATTCTTGTAAATACTAACATACCGTCCAGACCGATCCAATTAAGAACCAGCCTAGAAGCTGTGGCAGCTCGGATTGCAGTTGGTATTTCAGTTACCATTGTTTCTATTTATGTTCCACCATCTCTATCACTGGCCCAATCAGAACTTGACAACCTCATCGCACAACTTCCAACTCCAATTTGTCTTTTCGGTGACTTTAATGGACACCATCCATTGTGGGGATCAGCTACAATGGACAAAAGAGGCAAGTTGATCGAGGAATTTATGAATAATAATGACCTAAATTTATTAAACTCTGGATCTCCTACCTACATCCACCTACCTACAGGATCTACTTCTCAAATTGACTTGTCAGTTTGCTCACCTTCCATCTTTCCAATCATGACATGGTCTGTATTAACTGATCCTTTTTGCAGTGATCACTTTCCGATCATTTGCTCCTTACAAACAGGAGTAACACCAAATCCTGATAAACGATCCTCTTGGAAGTTTAAAAAGGCGAACTGGGATGGCTATTCTGCTCAAATACTTTTAGACAGACTTTACGTTAAAAAAGAACCTATTGATGATGTAAATACTTACATCACCAATCAGATTCTGACTGCAGCAAATACCTACATTCCAAAATCCAAGACATATCACAATCACCGAAATCACTGGTGGAATGCAGATTGCTTCACTGCCAAACAGGAAAAAAACCGAGCTTGGAATAATTTCCGTAAGGATCCCACCACTAATAACCTCATTGCTTATAAAAGGTTTAAAGCAAAAGCAAGGCAAATTAGACGGAAAGCGAAACGAGACTCGTGGATCGCTTTTGCCTCAACAATCACAAAAGACACAGACACACGCCTCATCTGGAAAAAAATACAGGCACGAAATGGGAAATTCGCTCGTATGCCCTCTCCAATACTTCATTGGAAAGGGAAAGACCTATCTACAGCTGAAGAAGTTGCTAATGCACTTGCTGAATCATTTGCTACAATCTCTGCTTCTGCCTCCTATGGGTTCACATTTCAGAACATCAAAGCTAGTGCAGAACGATATAAAATCAACTTTTTCACGCATCGCTCTTTCCCGTACAACCAACCCTTTACATTCATAGAACTTCAAGAATCGTTAAACAGATCTTCAAACAGTGCTGCAGGCCCAGATGGAGTTCATTATGTTATGCTGAAGCATTTAATTCAAGAAGATTTGAGTACCGTGTTAATCTTTTATAATCGGATATTCTCCGAAAATGCCTATCCTTCTTCCTGGCGTCATTCTTTCATTATTGCTTTACCAAAACCAGGAAAAGATCATTCCTGTGTTGAAAACTATAGGCCAATATCTCTTACGAGCTGCCTGGGTAAAATTTTCGAAAGGATGGTTCACACTAGGCTTACTTACATCCTGGAGTCACAAAATCTCCTTCCAGATCATCAGTATGGCTTTCGGAAGAATAGATCAACGCTGGACGTGCTTATCAAAGCCGAATCTCATATACGCAATGCCTTTATCATGAAACAACATCTAGTCATGGTCAACCTAGATCTTGAAAAGGCATTTGACACTACATGGCGTCATGGGATTATTATGGACCTTTACCACTTGGGGTTTAGGGGCCATTTGCCGAAAATAATTCAAAATTTTCTGCAATTGCGTTCTTTTCAGGTCCGATATAAAAATGTACTCTCTGCATCCCACATTCAGGAAGAAGGAGTCCCGCAGGGATCGATACTTAGTCCAACACTATTTTCAATCCGAGTTAGCAGTATAACACGAGACATCCCAAAAACTGTTGAAACTTACATGTACGCAGATGACCTTACAATTTCTTGTCAATCTCAAAGTATGAACACCATCGAACGGCAGCTCCAACTTGCCATTACCAAAATACAATGGTGGACTTCACGGAATGGCTACAGACTATCAGAAAAGAAATGCACTCTCACACACTTTTGCAAGAAACGAGCTCTCCATCCCGATCCGGAATTACAAATAAACAATATTCCAATCCCGCTTGTAAGTACCGTTAAATTCCTTGGAGTGATATTAGATAGCAAGCTGAATTTTCAAGCTCACATCTCTCATTTAAGAAATACATGTCTAAAGCATCTGAATATACTGCGATCAGTCTCGGCTATGTCATGGGGTGCTGATCGGTATACACTATTGCATCTTTATAGAACTTTAATCCGGTCACGGCTAGATTATTGTTGTCCGGTGTATGACTCTGCCAGGAGCACTACTTTACAACGTCTAAATATTGTCCAGCACAGTGCTCTCAGGACTGTGTTGGGCGCTTTTAGGACTTCTCCAATCCAGAGTCTCTATATCGAAGCACATGATCCTCCATTACATCTTCGTAGGAAATCATTACTGCTCCACTATGCTGCTAAGATCCAGAGTCTTCCATCTCACCCCAGTTGGGAGTATCTTTATAATACTCAGTGGGATTTGTTATATGACAGCAAGCCAAATGAAAACAGACCTGCTTCACTCAGGATTAAAGAGCTTTCTCAGAGTTGGAATATCAATTTAAGCGATATTTTTCAGAACACAACTGCACCTGTTCCACCTTGGACATACGTTTCTTCCTCCCACGATACACATTTTTTGGAGTGGGGAAAGAATAATGTACCTTCCTTTAATATCAGGCAGTTGCACTTAGCTCACACTACTCAGAACTCCCATGCCTGTAAAGTCTATACTGACGGATCCAAAACAGCTACTGCGGTTGGTGCAGCTGCAGTTTTTCCTTCTCTAACGGTTACTGCCTCACTACCATTAGTCTGCAGCGTCTTCACAGCCGAATTATATGCCATCAAATTAGCACTCAGTAAAATTATTGAACTTTCCATGTCACCTGTCATAATTTACACTGACTCGCTCAGTGCTTTTTCTGCCATAAGGAAGAATTTTTCATCTTCTCATCCTACCTTGAAACACGTTCATTCTCAGCTATTTTCCTGCAGTGTGTCTAATCAATCAATCAGTTTTTGCTGGATCCCTGGCCATTCTGGTATTCCGGGAAATGAAAGTGCGGATCTTGCAGCTAAACATCCTCAACCAGCTGTCCCAGAACATCCTCAGGTTCCTTACACTGATTATAAGCTTGTTATTCGCAAAGCAAGTTACGATAACTGGTCACAGATCTGGAAAAGTAACACCAACAATAAACGTTACCAGATAAAACAAGAACCAAAGCTGTGGCTATCAGGCTTTCGACAAAACAGATGAGAGGAAGTAGTACTGGCAAGACTCAGAATTGGACACACTCATCATACACATCTGTTCCTGCTACTGGGAGAAGATCCACCCCAGTGTTCAACCTGTGACAGTCAACTTACTGTTAGGCATTTCCTCTTTGATTGTCCCCTATATTCAACTATACGGTCAAACACTTTTCAGTCGGTCTCTAGGTTGAACCTCTCACATGATTTAACTCATATCCTGGGAAATGAAGCAAACATAAAAAAATGAACTTGTAATATTTTTAAAACGTATTGGCCTATATAGGAGTATTTAATTTAACATCAACAGTGTTATATTTCGACTAAATAAACTATCAGCAGACACAATTTGGCCTCAGTAGCCCTTGTGTCGTTAAGCCAAATAACAACAACAACAACAACAGCATACCCTCCCATTCTTCCTCTCTTGCTCCTTCGAACATCACTCCACCTTCATGTGATATCTACATGAATGGAATAAATCTACATTACATAGAGAAAACTTCTTGCAACTATACCATGCAGTCAGTAGTGGACTAGTTTCCCAGCTTTGTCATAGTAAATACTGATGGATCAAAGAATGATGCCCGCATTGGAATTTCTGCAGTTTTTCCAAATGTCACATTATCCTATCAGTTGTCACATGAATTCAGTATACTTTCTGCCGAACTAATAGCAATTCAGATTGCACTGAATTACATTATGTCCTCTGATATTAACAACAGCATAATTTTCACAGATTCTTTATGTGCACTTCAAACACTAGAAAACACCATGAACATCATCCACCCAGTCATGAAAGGAATATTCACTTCTGCGTACCTTATCAGAACTTGGGAAAAACATATACTGCTGCTGCTGTGTCCCAGGAGATATGGCAATACCTGGAAGTGAACTAGCTGACAATGCTGCCAAATTAGCTCACCTACTACCTGACAACAAGTGGAAAGTACTTCAACAAGGCTATAGACCAATAATCCAGGAGGAAAAATGCATGTGTCAATGGCTGTTATCATAGGAAAATCAGCCTACAATAAGCAAGCCAAACCTTGAGCGATGGCCTTCCAGCTTCAGTTCAATCAGATAGCGTGATGTAATATTGGCTGGTCTGCGAATGATTATCTTTTATACGCCCCTCAGTGTCATCACTGTAACATAATGCTTTCAGTTAAACACATTCTTGTTGACTGTGTTTCACTGTTCCCCCCTCAGTTGCCCCCCTCAGTTCTCCTCAGAGGAGAACTGAGGGAGGCAGTTGCCTTCTGAATCACAGCCTTCTAAAATGCACAGCTTGCATGATGTTTGTGGAGCATTCAGGTACGGGACATGATATTGCCATGGGGGATGTCTTTGTGTGTGCGCGATGCAAGGAGTGTATCGAAATCAGGCAACAACTCAGCGTTCTTATGGGCCTATATGAGAGCTTGAAGGACACGGTGGATGCCCTCTAAGGAACTAAATTGAGGGGCCATCAAGCTCTCAGCTGCCCACATCAACGCCAGAGCTTGCACTTGATCATCATGCAACACAGTGGCAACTCCCAAGGCAGAATGCGCTGGACCCACAGGAATGAGTAGTTGTCGGTGACTCTATTGTCAGGGAAATGGGGAACAAGGTGGGTAAAAAGGATAGGTGGAACAAGACTGGGGTATGTCTGCCAGGGGCAAAGGTTGATGACGTTGTAGAGCAGATATCATCTTTTAAGGGCACAAAAGGCGATATAGTTGTACACGTTGGCACTAATGATATCAAGAGTAGGAGACCGGCAGAATTGCTTAACAAGTACAGGTCACTGTTGAAAAAAAGCCGTGAAATAGGGTTGAATTTGAAAGTGTCTGCAATTCTGCCCAGACACGATAGGAGGGAGTATATGATGAGAGCCTTGTCGATCAATTCGGCCCTGGAAAGATTATGCAAGGCTCAAGGGGGTAGAATTTTTTTCAGCCTGGACTGTACTTGTTAACAGGAGAGATTGCTTCTACAGGGATGGGATACACTTAAATAGAAAGGGTGCAAGAATATTTGCTGATGCTATCGAGGCAGTGTTAGGTGGGTCAGAAAACTGCTAGCTTTTGGGGAAGATAAAGACGAATAGATTAACAGTAGCCACTGGCAGAGGTGAAAGAGATTCTTGCACTGCTTCTATTGGAATGAGCAGAAGCCTGAAAAACAAGATGCAGGATATTTAAGAGACTGCTGGGAGTCATTGCGGTACAAGTAAACACATAGGTTGTGTTAGGGTAGCTAAGAATAGAAATAGGTGCATGTATACTTGCGTGTACACCAATGCTAGGAGTTTAGTAAATAAATTTGATGAATTTGAGGTATTGCTCAAAACATCAAAGTCAGATATTGTTGGGATATCAGAGACGTGGTGTCACACAGATATAAGGAATGCAGAACTGGAATTTGGGGAGTACAACGTCTACAGAAAGGATAGACTGGATAGGAAGGGAGGAAGGGTTATGCTATTAGTTAAGAAATACATAAAATCCAAGGAAGTGAAGCCAGTGGACATCGCTGGACAGTGCAGTGTCGAGTCAGTTTGGTGTGACATAAGCATTGGGAGATCAAAATTGAGAGTAGGAGTGTGCTATAGGCCTAATGACTCTGATGAGTATAATAACAAACTGTACAGGGAAATAGAGTGGGCCAGTAAATCAGAGAGTCTTATAATGGGAGATTTTAATTTCCCAGATATTGACTGGAATTTGGGGGCTGGTCACTCACACACTAGCAAGGCTTTTGAGGATTTATTGGATGATTGTTTTCTACCTCAGCATGTTCGGGAGGAATACTCTTGATTTGATCATCAGCAGTGATTCTTCATGCATTAAGAATCTGCAGATAAATGAACCACTAGGTGGCAGTGATCACAGTGTGCTGAAGTGGGATTTACTCAAAGAGGTAACTACCATTAGGGGTAAAGGGAAGGGTTATTGCTTTCGTAAAGGCGACTACGATGGACTGAGACAGTATTTAAATTCTATACAGTGAGACCAACTGATGATGTTACCAACAGCAAATGCAAAATGGTAAGCATTCAAAGAACTTATCTTGGAAGCTACTAGGCTTTACAACTAAGAAATATTGTTCAAGGTTTAGGCCTAAATGGATGTCAGATGAACTGATGAGGCATATGGCAGAGAAGAAACATGCATGGGATACATACAAATTAACACATGACACAGAAGCCTATGATAGATACAAGTTGATCTGTAACCAAGTTACAAAGGAGGTTGCCGACCGGGCTAGCCGAGTGGGTAAAGTACCTGTCCGGCAACCCAAAGGTCGCGGGTTCGATTCCCGCCTCGGGCTTGGATCAAAGTACTGCAAAAACCTTGGGAGGTGCAATATGGCCACAGAAGCCGATGCGCCAATAACTACCAAATCAAAAAAAAAAAAAAAAAAAAAAAGGAGGTAAGGCAGATTACGAGAAATCTTTGGCAAGGGATGCAAAGAAAAACAGCAAAGAGTTCTTTACTTATGTAAACTCTAGAAGGAAGGGGATGAATCAGATTGGTCCACTTGATATCGATGGATCAACTGTTGATGATCCTGCTCAGGTAGCTAACAAACTAAATGAATATTTTGCATCGACATTCACACATGAGGAGTTATTTAGCGAGGGGAAAGCCAGAGGTGTATTCAACTCTAGCAGTAAGCTGGAGAATCTTGTAATAACTGAGAGTAAAGTGGAGGAGAAATTGTTGAAGATAAACACAAGAAAGGCACCCTTAGTGGATGGGATCTATCCAGTTATATTAAAGGAGGGAGCAAAGGAAGTAAGCAAACCCTTAGCCATAATTATGAGAGCTTCCTTGGACTCAGGGGAGGTACCCACAGACTGGAGATGTGCAAATGTGACCCCAATTCACAAAGGAGGATCAAAGGCTGACACAAGTAATTATAGACCTGTGAGTTTAACTTCTGTTCCGGGAAAATTAATGGAGGCACTAGTTAAAGAAGCACTGCAGGATCATTTAGACAAGACTTCAGTTATAGCTCGGACACAGCATGGATTTGTTAAGGGGAAGTCTTGCCTGACCAATTTGATTGGATACTATGATGCAGTCACAAAGGAACTGGATACAGGGAATAACTTTGATATTATATACTTGGATCTTAGAAAGGCTTTTGATACTGTTGCACATGGAAGACTGCTGCACAAATTGGAGCAGTGTGACATTGGAGGCAAATTGCTGCTGTGGATAAAGGGGTGGCTGAGGGGGAGAAGACAGAGAGTGGTAATCAATGGACACTGCTCGTCGTGGACTAATGTTATTAGCCGAGTCCCTCAGGGCTCAGTGTTGGGTCCATTATTGTTTTCTGTATTCATAAATGATATATTGATGATGGTATATCAAGCTTAATGTCGAAGTTTGCAGACGATACAAAAGTAGGCAGGGTTGTCAAGGACACTACTGACACTATGCTGCTGCAACAGGATCTGGAAAGGTCGAGCAGATGGGCTGAGAGGTGGCAAATGAAGTTTAACATTGACAAATGTAAAGTACTACACATGGGAAACAGCAACCCCAGAGCAACGTATCAACTCTGTGGTACTACACTGACAGTGGTAGAGAATGAAAGGGACTTGGGGGTGGTTGTGCAGGCAGATATGAAGTTCTACTGAGCAGTGCAGACGGGCTGCAAGAGTAGCTCATGGTGTATTGTCAATGATATATAGGAATTTTTTCTAGCAGGGATAAGGAGGTGATTATTCCCTTGTATAAGGCAATGGTCAGACCGCACCTAGTGTACTGTATACAGGTCTGTAGGCCTCATTTCAAGAAGGATGTAGAGCTGCTGGAACGAGTACAGAGAAGGGCAACAAGATTAGTGAATGGAACAAAGGGGTGCTCTTACGAAGAAAGGCTTAAGTTTTGCAAATTGCAGTGTCTGGAGACTAGGCACCAGCGAGGTGATCTGATAGAGGTGTATATAGCCTTGAATGGTTTGAGCATGCTCAATGCTGATGGGATTCTTCCTCTCGCTCAGAATAATCACCTGAGAGGGCATAAATTCAAATTGAGGAAAGACAGATGTAGGATATACATGTGCGGAAATTTGCCTTTAGCCAGCGGGTGGTTGGTTGGTGGAACAGACTTCCATCCCTTGTCGTGGAAGTTGATAGCCTAAAAAGGTTTAAGGCTCAGCTGGACAGGTATTTTGAACGAACAGAGGGGTGAAGTGGAAGTGGTTTTTTTTTTTTTTTTTTTGGCTGATGCTGCATAAGCTTTCTTTCTTCCATCAAATGCCTCTACTAATGCTAATGCTATTTAAGGACTTGAGTTGATTGAGTAAGCTCATGTTGATGGCATTCCTCTTACTGAATGTACAAAATATACAAGAGAATGCCAGAATCTTTGCTCTCAAACCACAACAGAAGATCCGCTTACACTTACTTCACTTTTGAATAATAAAACAAATGTCTCAAGCATTTTTCCTTTCTCAAAATGATTAAAGTATATCACTTCCTTTAGTTAGTTAAAAACTAACTATCTGGTTCAGTTTTTTGCAATTATCTCTATCTGAGAAGAAATAGCATGCATAGCTACCATATGTGTGGTGCACTATGGCCATGGTTGCCAATGCACCTAACAAATCCCCAAACAAACAATCTTAGGCACGGCCAGGTTTGCTGTAATCACAAGTATTTTAGTCAATTGCAGTGGTGGTCATCGGGGCTATGATTGGTGTGCGATCCAGATTGCCAGTTTTCTTGTTTCTGCAGCTTTGGTGCTATGGCTTCTGTGAATGTCTGCCAGTTGCCTTTCTTTATGTTGTATCTTTTAATATCCATAATTATCCATAATAGGTTGCTGAACTGTCCACTGCTGTCTATTTATGGTAAAGGTGATTGCCCTATGATCTGATATTGTCCAGACTGGCTGGACACACCAGTTTGTTAATTCATATGTTTTAGTGTTGGTGGCCAGAATGATATCAGTATCACTCTCACACAGTATACTACTCTAAGTTGGAAGATTATGTGGCTGATTCATAACCTGAAGTGGGGGGGGGGTTATAAATTCAGTCAGGATCTTCCACGTTCCTGTGTGTCCTTCTTCTGTCTTCTGCATGGCTATGCCACAAGGTTGACTGGCAGTTGACATCTACAGATACTATTATATTTGAATTTGGCAAATATCTTCTCCTGGCCTGCAGTAAAGAGATATATAAAACTGACCCATTACACTTGTGATGTGAGCACATGCTTCCATAGGGGAAGAGAGGTGACTCACTTTTGTGACAGTCAAGTGAGTATTTCGTACCACTATTGCTGCTGAAGACTGTAGTGGTCTGAACCGATGATCAATCATGAAGTATTCTTTGTCTCTATACATAATCCTGGGCAGAATTGTGCAAATCAACATCTAGATCAAGGTCGCCAAATTCTTCATGGCAACAGGTTACTTTTGTTATTGATGAAACTATCACAGGCACCAAAGAATACTGCATTTTTAGGGGTTTGACATTAAAAGATTTAAACTAGGAATTCTAATACATTTATTAGATAATCTGTCATACATAATATTATTATATGATTCAATTTATTTAAATAATAAAAAAATTTAATTAAAATTAGCATGAAACTTGTGATTGCACTTCTCCATTTATAGAATGAAAATCTGGATTATAGGATGAGCATCCAGCTCACAGCTTTTATTCTTTGACTTTATGAACTTTGTGCAAAAAAATAATGATTCATCAAGGTATGTTGAACCAAAGCAAGTATTTATCCTTAGTGCTACACTTATTAACAAAGGCAGCCTATTCTTGTCATCCCAGATTCCACAAGTCATTATCTGTTTTATATGATTGAAAACATTGTCACTGTGACTGTTAACAATTTCTGGTTGAATTTCTGCAATGTGTTTGAAATAAGTTTCCTATTAATACTGAAATTCAGTTTTCTTTAAATTGTGGAATTACCATCTGAATTCTTGCTTTATCCCTTCAAGATGTTCCACCAAAGGTTGAATACCAAAACTCTTTTCAATGATAGTTTCAATGATAAACTTTTTTCATAGAAGGAAAATATAAAAGAGATTTTTCTTATGTCAGATTCCCACAAGTTTAGTTTACATTTGAAAGCACTGATTAAGCTAATCATTTCATGTGTATTCTTGTCTTTTCCCTGAAATATGCCAAATCTAGTAACCAAATGTGGTCATTAAGTTTTGTTGGTATTCCTCATTTCTAGATTCAAGAAATACTCAAATTTGGGAAGTAACACAAAATATTTCCAGATTCTTCCCTCTACTTAACCATCGGACTTCAGTGTAAAATATCTAATCTTCATACTCAGTTTCAACTTCATCCAAGAACGATTTAAAAAACCTGTGATGCAAGCATAATGTAATTTATAATTTTTGTTACCACGTTGTTTAAAACAAATCTTTTGTAAAGAGTATTTCTTGGTGGATAGTATAGTGGTATATAATAAATGCCAGAAATGATATATCTTTCTTACACGGACTAAATTAATTCATTCTAGGTACCTACCATTGCACGTGCACCATTGATAGTCATTTACACTAGCTTATAGAGAGGAATTTGGTTTTTGGAAGTATAATCTTTAAATGTTTAATAAATATCTTCTCTAGTTTTGCCTTTCAATGAAAGAATCGTTAGAAGCTCCTCTTTCACAGAATTATCGTGAAAACCCACTTGAACTATGACTGCTATTTACGCTGTGTCTGTTATGTCTGTGGACTCATCAAATTGTAATGAATGGTAGGGTCACCCATCAATTGTGACTTTAAATTTTTTTGTAATTCTTTCCATCCTCCTTTGTATAGTGTTAGCAGATAGTTGCAAATCTTTAATCAATGAAATAATAGCCATCCTATTGCTGATACCTTCAAAAAGGAAATCTGCAGCCGATAACGTCCCCGATCCTCAAATAGCTTTTTTCTTTTTGCAAGAACATAAGCAGTTTTAAAAGAGGATTTTAAAAGACATTTGAAGGCTTTTCAATAGGCTTAGTGAAAAATGACTGTTGAATTGAGATTTTAGTTCATCTTTGTTTTTCCTTATAGAAGAATTATGTTTATAGTCTGTGTGAAAGGTTCTGTGATATGTTTTAAAATTCCTCTCAGCACTATGCTTCTTGGTCACTGCTACAGAATTAAGACATAATAAACAAACGGACTTTCCCTTACATATGATGAAGCACAATTGCTCTTCCCATTCACTGTTAAAATGATATGATTTTTTTCCCTTTTTCTTTTTGTGCTCATATTTAGCCACTTTTTGTTGGGGATCTACCTAAATATAAGATATAAAAGTTATACCAAGGATGACTACCGGTTATTTTTTTTTAACATAGAAACTGTTAAATTTTCGCAAAAATGCCCAATTATATAGAACAAAAATAAAACAAAATCTAGAAATCATTGAGAGATATGGGAGGTCATATTATAGTTTAACAAATGAACATAGACTATACTGGTACTGATGCTAATAAAAAAGAATATACCAAATTTCTTCTTATTAATCAATGGGATTTTGAATTCATACTTACAAAGAAACAGACAATGAAGAATATTGTGAAGCAGGTCCAAGTAGAATTAAGATGATAAATAGAAGACTGAAAAAGTAATAAAGAATGATCTAAATTAAATATTTGAGTGAGGGCGTAGTACTTTGAGTAATTTCTCAATTCACATTCTTCAAACATGTAGTTCATAGTAGATAGTGGAAATAGAGTTCTTGCTGCAAACTTCATTAGTAACTCTTACATGAGATGCTATTTAAAGATTGCATAGCATAATTGTTCACTCATTGCCTTTTAGTATGACACAAGCTAAAGGTTCCAGTTGTATAAAATGGCTGATGTCTGATGGGAATCAGTGGGATCGGCTGTGATGCTTTGAGCTAATTAAGATAATGAATTCATTTTACAGTTCTGAGAACAAATTTATTTTCAATACGAGTGGGGCATAAGTGAGTTTATAAAATTGTTTCATTCTCTGCATACCCTTATTTTAAAATATGAGTATTTTTCACACAGGAACTGAAAACCCTTTGGCGGGCATAAGATTGACGATCCCTCATCTATATCCCATACACGAAAGCATCTGCTGTGGGAAAAATCAGACAGACCTGTGAAAAGATGTGCATGATGGGGGAACAGCTATGTAGTTGAATGACGTGAGACACTGGGATCCTTCAGTCACAGCTATCCCAGTAGGAGGGAGATGAGATGAGGCTAGCCAGAGGTTTAATTGATATTAGGGGTCTTCCCTGTTTCAATAAGCCATGACTGTGGTCAGGAACTTGGGAGCAATAACTTGAGCCTGTATAAAGCCCATTTGAGGAGTCAATACTGTTACATAACACTTCTAATTTTGTACTCATAGTTGAAGAACTTGTGACTGTAAGAAGGTAATTTGTTTATAAATGATGGAAGAGAACTCCACTCTTCCTGTTTTCTCTAGATGTAAAGGAGTATCCATATCCAGCAGGAACATTGGTTATGAAATCTTTTTCTTTACTTACCAGTCAGGTCTCAGTGATGTATAGAAGATCCAGTGTCCAGATGGAAGTATCTGCTCATATTGACATAATGTTTGTTGCCTGGTGGCATGGGTCTCCCCCAACTCACAGTAACTCTGTGAGGCATTACATTTCACTTTAAAGGACAGACGGGTTCACTGCGTTGTTCTTCTGGCTGTTTAGCTGTGGGCTCCTGTGCTGGGACCCCCATGTTTGCTGTCACTACCACATGGAAGTAGGCCAGGTAGTAGGGCTATGACCTCTCACTGGAACTGACACAGAATTCCTTGAGCTATGTTGGGCTCAAAAAAATGTGAAGAGTGAGTGAGAAAAATGGTATGAGTGGTTGAGTCATAGTCGTAAAGGGAGGAGGAAGGCAGGCATCCTCTGCAGGAGCAAAGAAGTGAAAGGGGAAGTAGGAATTACTCCTGGTCTGGGAACCCACCCAATGTCCAGGGGAAAGAAAGAAAGTTTGCAGAACAAAGGAGTTCTGCAAAGGAGAGGGCCAAGTTGGCATCCCACATCTGACAAGTCAGATGTCAGCAGCACTCGACCAACCCAAAGATATACAGGTGTGAAGACATCCTTGCAGGTAAACACATCCCACGCCCTAGAGAAAGGATGCCTGCACAGGGTTGGGTTTTCCAGCAAGGTGGAAAAGATGTTGACAATGTGATGCAGGATAGAGGCCAAGTGCATGGTGGGAAATTTTTAGCATGTGCTGTGGTTGTTGATCTGCAGATCAGTTTAGTTGCTAGGAGAAAAGAGACTTTTTCTGGGCAAAGGTTTTTGTGCAAATTTCGAGAATTCTTTGTAATGGTGTTCATCTCCATGTCAGTGAGATCCAGGCCAGCAAGCTTCCAGATTAATAAGCCGTGTCCCATAATAATAGTAAAAGCCCAACTATTCAATAGTGTCTTATTCCTAATGTGGGCAAGTGTTGTGTAAACAGCACTTGTAGCACCTATATGCTATAAGTACTGTTTACACAACCACCTAAGTTGGGCAGCTCATGTGAGCAGCATGTCTACATTATGACTGAAACAAAGTTTTGGATCAAGTACAACCCCTAGATCAGTGTGGCTTTGAACAAGTGGGATGGCAGCTGCTTCCAAGATAGACTGGATAATTAGTGGTACTGTTTTAGTGAGATCGTGGTTTCAGACTTCTGTGGTTTGCACTGGCTAAAGTTCTTGAGTTAGGTAGGCATTGACAATAGGAAGCATTGAGTACTTGAATAACTTGTTGAGGATCTTCATAGGCTTTGACTAGTGATCTTTAAGTCATCATCAGCAGCATACATCAAAGTATCTAACATAGTAAGTGGTGCAGTGAGGACCTTGAAAAGGCCAGAAAGTAGCACCTTGTGGAACTGAGCGATCACTTTACTATACTGGCTATTATCCGTGCAAAGTTTAACTTTGCAATCATGAAGTAGAGATGATAGGAAAGCCAAAGTGTTAACCCTAATCGTGTAGTGTGCCTGAAGTGTCTTGAATAGAGAAGGAATGTTCCTAGCACCAAATGCTGATTCAATGTCAAAATAGGTGATTGCCATTTCTTCACTGTTTTCAATGCTGTTGAGGATTTTGTTAGTGATAGCCAGAAGGTTGGTTCCTGGTAGTGTTGTTAGATGTGCATAATGAATTTGGGGAGAATTATCTGGCAGTATCTTTCTAATGAGGATAGGCACCAGTATTTTTTTAAAGCAACTTCAGCAGGGTTGATGATTTATATTGGCTTGTAATGTTTCACAAATGATGGAGTCCAAACTTTAGGAAATAGTCTCACAAGTTATTCCTATCACTAGTGTGGGAAGCAGCAAGTTGAAAGAACTAAATTAAAGATGTGCTGTAGAACTTATAAAATATATGGACTCTGGTATTATAACCATCAGAACTGACAATTGCAGTGGCTGGAATTCAGTTTATGTCAGTAGCCACCTATTCTTCTGATATCATCATGCTGATGATTGGGTTCAGGATGCCACTAAGTTTTGGTGACAAGGCAGCTCAACCTGATCATCAGTAGTAGCGAATCTGGTGATGAACTCAGGCCAGCATTGGGGGAGGGGGAGGGGATTCAGTTGCAGTGAAAATCCAGAAGTGACTTTATATGAGATTTTTACAAATGGTTCTGTCCAGCTGTTATTTAATGCCTTTGGAGTACACTATTCTGTTGGCACCATCTTGAAACACCCTCCACAAGCGAAAGCTGTTGTTTGAGGTCAAAACTCCTCTTTAGGTGGAGCAACCACCAAGCCTTAAAATGGGGGATGATTGCAATTTTTTTTGTGGATGCATAACTCATCACATTGAAATCCAGTTGGTTAAGAGGGTGACAGCTAATTCAGCATCACAAGGCTCAAGGATGGACCAAGGGATAAGCGAGGATACTTCGGTATGCTTTGCTTCATTTAGGAATTTGGAACTGGCTCCAGGATGTGGTGGTAATTGACCCACTAGCAGGCTGGAAAACAGTTGGCAATTGAAAATGTATCAAAAGTGGCTCATGGTCAGAATTGAGCATTGAGGCAGTGCTCAGTTCTGATCATGGTAACCAGATTGGGCCCATGAAAATGAGGAGGCTGCTGACAAGGCAGAGGCCTGAAGTGAAAAAGTAGCTGGAGCTTATGAGGATTAAGCTGAAGAGGCAGATTAAAGTCGCCACATGTGATCTTGAGAGCAGGAATAGTGGACAGGATCTCCAAGTTGAGAGATTTTTCTTCAAAATTTCGTTAGGTAATTGAAGAGCTTGTGATTATGTGGAGGTAACTTACTTATAAAAGACTGAAGGGAACTTCACATCTCCTGTTTTCTCTAGATGAGGATACAGTGGAAACAATGATCATGAAATTTTCCTCTTTACTTTCCAGCTGACGCTGTGATGTTGAGAAGATCCAGGTGTCCAGATAGAAGTAGCTGCTCAATGGTGTCTACCTTCTTCGTAATGCATACATTTTTAGCAACCATTATTTTTCTTAAATGTTTGCTGAAAGATCCACTTACAATACAAAGTTCAAGGACATTGGGACTCAGACAGAAATGCCTTCAGGCATATCCAGTGTGAGCCGCAACTTTGTCGCTTGTATAGCCTGTAGAATAAATTCTAAGGCTGGTCTAGTTTGTAAACCTAGCTCAACTGATGATCCTTTTTTTTTTTTTTTTTTTTTTTTTTGCAATTAATGTAAGGAGTGTACCAATCTCAAATTAGAACTAGGTACATTATGAAAAGAAATTGAGTTATTGAAGAAATGAGTGCTTGCCCTAGAAACAAATGTAACTGGGAGCTCGTCAAGGTCTCAAGTGTCTCATGACCTGTCAAGTGATGCAGCTCCGATTCGGGTCCCAGAAAAGAATAGCCAAGTACATATCGCTCTGGTTGAAGGTGATCTGATTTTGGGTGGGGGGGATTTTATCAGTGTGGCCCACATTTGTACAGTAAGTTTTGCTATAACGTGGAACATGTGTTCTTAAAAATCTCCGCGTTAGGGTATTTCGCACATTAAAAACAACAAAGCTTATGGGAAAAAATAGGGCAGAGCACTCAAAAAAAAATGTTCAGTGTGGTAAGTAAAACACTAAAAAAATATAGAAACCGAATAAAATTGATAACACAGGTTTAAGCATCTTAAATTCCTAATAAATAAATAAATATTACAGTAAATATAGCACCTTGACAAGATATGAAGTTTGCTTGTTTGAAGTGGGTGTGGCGAAGGGCTGTAGCTGGTGAGTTATAGAAAAGAGGTAGGAGTGTTATCACTCTTAGGATGAATGAAGAAATGTTGTTATACCCGATGTGGAATTGGTGGGATTCACTGTCCTGATTTTCTTTCTTCTGCGCTGGTTTAAAATAGCTATCTAGCTTTTGTTGCTTTTCCTCCTTCCTTTCATACAGGAGCTACCTGTATGGTTCCAAATGGGTCTGAATGCCACAAGCTCTATCTTACTACCTTCAGCATTACAATCATTTTCTTCAATCCACTGCAGGTGCTTTTCGATTCCACTCAAAGCAGCTAATAACTCTGCTGTTTTAAGTTCTCGTGTGGCAGCCTGCTGGACTTTGTCGTCGTCCTCATCCTGACTTTCCACTTGACTGGCAGCAACAAGTTGTTGCAAGTCTTCAGTAGATAGATCCTCATTATGATATTCTAGAAGCTCTTCTACATCTTCATTTTTTACTTCCTCAAAACCAACTTCTTTTGCAAGAGCAACACAACCTGCTTTGATTTGCTTTAGTTGCTCTGAAGGTTCAAAGCCTTCAAAATCGCAAATTAAATGAGGGATAAGTTTCTGCCACATACGATTCAAGCAGTCCTTTGTAACATCATTCCAGGCTTCTACAGTGATATCAATGGAAACTTTGATGGTAAAACTCTTCCAAAATTCTATAACAGTTTGTGCCTTATCACCTTCAATAGCAGCAATTGACATCTTGAATGTTCGCCTTAAATAGTAAGCCTTAAATGCTGCTATCACACCCTGGTCAAGTGGCTGTAGTAGAGAGATTGTGTTCGGAGATAAAATGATGAATTTGATATTCGGAGAGAGTTTAGCAACCATCTGAGGATGGCTTGGTGCGTTATCAAGAATTATTAGAATTTTAAAATCTAAGTTGTTCTTCTTCTTGCAATAATTCTTGAAGGTGTCATAGTAAGCTTCAACTAAAATATCAGTGAATATTTGCCCAGTCATCAAACCTTTCTTGCTAGACCTGTAGTGAAGACCAAGGCTGGATTTCACAATTCCTTTTAAAGTTTGCGGATTGGCAGAGTGGTTTATCACTCTGCCAATCTGTTTTAACTTCAAGCGAACATCACAGTTAAGCGATCTTTTGCAGCCTTAGAGATGTAGGTCCTTGAAGGCATACGTTTCCAATAGAGGCCTGTTTCATCCATGTTGAAAATCTGATCCAGTGGGTAGCCACCACCTTCAATTATTTTCTGTACCACAGGTGGAAATGCTTTTGTGGCTTCCTCATCTGCACTTGCAGCCTCACCAGACAGCTTAACATTGTTAAAGAGGAGCCACTTCTGCAGGATTTGGTGATTTCTTTTTAAGGTCTTCATATGTAGTTAGTGCTTTCTCTTTCACTCTGAGAAAGCTTGCTCCCCATTTTTTTTTTTTTTTTTTTTTTGGTTTGGTCTTCAATCCATATGCTTAGCAGCCTTTCCATTTCTTCTATTTCTTTAGGTCTTGTTCTAATTGACTTTGCGGCACTTCAAGTTGTTCCTACTATACACATAGCTTTTATTTTCACAGCATTGCCTCTGATAGTGCGCAATGTGGATTCACTTAAGCCTGTTGCTGTAGAGATATCACATGTTCTCTGCTTTCTTTCAAAACATTTTATTATTTCAAGTTTCTCTTCTATACTTAATGCTTTCCTTTTGCACTCACCGCTTGGCTTCTTGGAACTAGGATGCATATCTGGGAAGCAGGTCTGGGATGTTGTATGAATATACTTTTTATAAAGAAAAGTTAACAAATGCAGGAGAACAGTCCAAGACACATACACTCGTTGGATAACGCACTCGGATGAACTGAGGTAAGAGATACATGAGGTTCGTGTGTATATTTAAGGTGAGAATATGTAGTGTGTTTCTGCCTTTAAGGCGTAAACACACTATTATCATCTCATACATTGAGCTCACATGTAAACATGTTAAACCTCAAATGTGAGAGAGCTATATTTCCCATTTAGTTGTATTGGTCAGAGACTATGTATGCTTACGTACATAGCTTAATTATTACTGTAATATATACATACTAATTGATATTTCTGTTCACAAACTTTTTTTTTTTTTTTTTTGGATTGTAAAATTTAAAACAGTAAAAAAGATATGCAATCAATAACAACGAACACGGCATGCAAAAAAGAGAAGATGCTGAAAATTTATTTATGGTTTTTATATAACTGAAGAGGAAGAGGAAACACATCTCCCCATAACGTGAAAACCCACAGATTTCCAGCTATTGCTATTATTGCAAATGCAGTAAGATCGAGTTTACTACCCTTTTATAATTAGACTGCACTAACAGAAAAGCCCAGTAAACTAGGAACTGCAAATTTTTTTATTGTTTTATGGTAGTGACCTCCAGAAATGTGCTCCTCTGTTCATGCTATCCCGTCTCACGATATTTCTGTTTTAACAAAAAACCTTGAGAATACAGAGAATAACAACAGTGTCTCCGACCAATACAGTTACAGTAAATGGAAAATATAGCTCTCACACATTTTACACTTGACATTTTTTAAGCTTCATAAACTTGTATATATTGCTGCACAGGTCGCTATGTTCAGCTTGGTGCTGGGTTTTACGTTTACCTCGTGTTACTCGCAGATGAAATCGCACATGAGCCAATGCAAAAATTGTGTTATAGTCGCATTGTTGACTAATATATCAATCACGTAGGATTGATATATTATATAATTTGCTTTATAGCAGAATTGACTGTAGGTAGAAAAAATCTATTTTGTAGAGAGAGTATTCATTTGAACAAAGGTAGTGCAAGAGTTTTTTCCAGTGTCAATGAGAACACCTTAAGGGTTTGGGGAAACTGCTAGTTACAGAGGGAAGGGTAATTTAGATCTCCGTTTATCTGATGATATGGTCAAAGTAATGCTTGCACTCAACCCAAGAATTCTTGTTTATTGCCACAACAGCCATAGATAATTTGTTCTTAGGTAGTATCATTTCAAATTAGAGGGAGGAAAAAGCTTTGGATACAAACCTAAATAACTTACAGAGATATGTCAGGTTGGTAAAGTATAGAAGATTACTTAGACTTAAGAGAGCTATTTGCTGAGGATTGATTTCGAGAACTGCTGGGAGTCAGCATGGAACAAGTAAATACGTGGGCTGTGTTAGGGTAAATAAGAGTAAGAACAGGTACATGTATACTTGCATATACATGTACCTGTTCACCCTAAATGCTAGAAGTATAGTAAATAAAATAGATGAATGTGAAGTGCTGGTCAAGACATCAAAGGCAGATATTACAGATATAAGCACTGCAGAATTGGAATTTGGGGAGTACAACGTGTACAGACAGGGTAGGAAGGAAGAAGGGGTAGTAGTACTGGAGGCATATGATGCTAGAGAGCAAGTGCATGAGCTTATGTAGCACAAATGAAAAAAAAAAAAATTCAATTTCATGCATCTGTTCCCTCTAAAACTTTTCCAGTTCCTCCTTGAATTTATTTAAGCTATCAACTTCCACAATGACAGATGGAAGTTTGTTCCAGCAATTAATCGCCCGCTGGCTAAAGGCAAATTTCTGCACAGTTCCAACTGTCATTCCTGAATTTGAATTTATGCACCCTCACACTCATAATCTGAGCAAGTGGAAGAATCCCATTAGAATTCAGAGTGCTCAACCCATTCAAGGCCTTATACACCTCAGTCAGATCACCTCACAGGTGCCTAGTCTCCAACCACTGCAATTTGCAGATGTAAAGCCTTTCTTTGTAAGGGGACTATTCCCCTCACAAGTGTTGTTGTGAGGGTAATACTCACCTAAGCAACCCTACATCCTTCCTAAAATGAGGCATCCAGACCTGTACTCAATGCTTGCCCCGACCATTGCCTTATACAAAGGGATAATCACTTCCTTTTCCCTACTAGCAAAATTCCTGTATATCATTGACAATACCGCATGACCTGCTCTGGCAGCCTGTCAGCATTGCTCAGAAAACTTCATATCTGACTGCACAATTACTCCCATGCCTTTTTTTTTTTTACCACCCTAAGTGCGTAGTACCAAACAATTGGTACATTTCTCTGGGGTTACTTCTACCCACATGCAGTACTTTGCATTTGTAAATGTTAAACCTCAGTTGCCATTTCTCAGCCCATCTGCCCAAATTGTCTAGATCCTGGTGCAATAGCACACTGCCATTACTGTAATTAACAACCCTGCCAACCTTTGTATCATCTGCAAACTTCAACATTAAGCCTGATATACCTTCATCAATATCATTTATAAATATACAAAACAACAATGGGCCCAACACTGTTGTTTTTGGCAACTCCACTAATAACATTAGTCCACGAAGAGCCACATCCATTGATTACTACTCTCTGTCGAAAATATTGCACGATGCCAAAATGAATGACTGCAGTGCTGTCCTGTCAGACAGAGGAGACAAAGAGAGCATGGGATAGTTACAGAGCAGTGAAAAGTACTGAAGTCTCAGACAGATACCAAGTTTGATCTGTAATAGTACTACAAATAAAGTTAGAGAGGCCAAGGCTGCAAATGAGAAAGCATTGGCTAAGAGAGAAAAGAATAGGGTTGAAGAATTTTTCGTGTATGAAAATACAACAAAGAACAAAGCTGATCCAATTGGACCTTTGTGCACTGATTGAGAAACATTTTCAGATAACATAGCTAAAGTTGGGAATCAACTGAATAAGTACTTTGCATCGGTGTTTATTGACGAAAGACCCTTCATGCAGAGAAGAGGCTGAGCCATGTAAAATTAGTGATGTTGTATTTACATGACTGGTTATTAGAAAAGCTTTTTGAACATGAAGCCAAGTAAGGCTCCTGGAGTTTGATGGCATATACTTGATAGTTTTGAGAGAGTCTACAAGAGAGTATAGAGAACCATTAGGGTTAATTATGAGATTAGCATTAGTAAAGGCACATGATGCAAGAAAGCAGTTATATAGCATCAGCAAAAAAAACAAAAAAAAACACCCTTCTCATTTCACCCACCCACTTGCTCCAAATGTTTGTCTAGTTTTGCCTTGAATCTATTTAAGCTATCAACTTCTACAACGACAGATGGAAGTTTGTTCCAGCAGTCAACCACCCGCTGGCTAAAGGCAAACTTCTGCACATCTATCCTACAACTGTCTTTCCTCAATTTGAATTTTGCCCTCTCAGGAGATTATTCTGAGCAAGAGGAAGAACCCCATCAGCATTCAGCATGCTCAAACCATTGAAGGTTTTATACACCTCAATCAGATCACCTTGCAGGTTCCTAGTCTCCAGACACTGTAATTTGCAAAACTTAAGCCTTTCTTCATAAGAGCAACCCTTTGTTCCATTCACTAATCTTGTTTCCCTTCTCTGTACTTGTTCCAACAGCTCTACATCCTTCTTAAAATGAGGCATCCAGACCTGTATACAGTACTTAAGTTGTGACCTGACCATTGCCTTATACAAGGGGATAACCACCTCGTTATTCCTGCTAGAAAAATTCCTGTATATCATTGACAAGACACCATGTGCTACTCTTGCAGACTGATTGCACTTCTCAGAAAACTTCATATCTGCCTGCACAATTAACCCCAGATTCTTTTCACTCTCTACCAGTGTAGTACCACATAGTTGATATGTTACTCTGGGATTACTGCTTCCCATATGCAGTACTTTACATTTTTCAATGTTAAACTTCAGTTGCAACCTCTCAGCCCACCTGCTCAACTTTTCTTGATCCTGTTGCAACAGTCTACTGCCATTAGTATCATTAACAATCCTGCCAACCTTCGTATTGTCTGCAAACTTGAACATTAGGCCTGATATACCATCATCAATATCATTAATAAATACAGAACACAATGGACCCAACACTGAACCGTGGGAACCCACTAATAATATTAGTCCACGAAGAGCAGTGTCCATTGATTATCACTCTAACTTCTCCCACTCAACCATCCCTTTATCCATAGCAGCAATTTGCCTCCAATGCTACACTACTCCAATTTGTGCAGCAGACTTCCATGTGCAACAGTATCAAAAGCCATTCTAAGATCCAAAAATATGATATCAAAATTATTCTTTGCATCCAGTTCATATGCAAAGTATCCAAAGTATAGTATTCAATCGAATTTGTCAGACAAGATTTCCCCCTAACAAACCCATGCTGTATCCGAGCTATAACTGAAGTCTTCTCTAGATGATCCTGCAATGCTTCTTTAACTAGTGCCGCCATTAATTTCCCTGGAACAGAAGTTAAACTAACAGGTCTGTAATTATCTGTATCGCCCTTTGATCCTCCTTTATGGATTGGGGTCACATTTGTTTAGTTTGTTAGCTACCTGAGCAGGATCATCAACAGTTGAACCATCGATATCAAGTGGACCAATCTGATTCATCCCCTTCCTTCTAGAGTTTACATAAGTAAAGAACTCTTTGCTGTTTTTCTTTGCATCCTTTGCCAAAGATTTCTCGTAATCTGCCTTTGCCTGCCTAATCTCCTTTGTGACTTGGTTACAGACCAGCTTATATCTTTCATAGACTTCCTGTTATTTTTTGTCACATGTTATTTTATATGTATCACATGCATTTTTCTTCTCTGCCACATGTCTAATTAGTTCATCTGACATCCATTTAGGCCTAAATCTTGCACAATATTTCTTAGTTGCTATGAAAAGCCTAGTAGCTTCCAATAGTAATTCTTTGAATGCTTCCCATTTTGAATTTGCTGTTGGTAACATCATTAGTTCGTCCCACTGTATAGAATTTCAATACTATATCAGACCACCGTAGTCACCTTTACGAAAGCAAAATCCCTTCCCTTTATCCCTGATGGTAGTTACCTCTTTGAGTAAATCCCACTTTAATACACTGTGATCACTGTCACCTAGTGGTTCTTTTATCTGCAGATTCTTAATGCATGAAGAATTACTACTGATAATCCCATCAAGAATATTACTCCCTCTAGTTGCTTCCCGAACATGCTGCTGTTAAAAACAATCATTCCATTAATCCAAAAAGCTCTGCTAGTGTGTGAGTGGCCAACCCTCAAATTGCAGTCAATGTCTGGGAAATTAAAATCCTAAATTATAAAACTCTTGGATTTACTGACCCAGTCTATTTCTCTGTACAGTTGTTTATTATACTCATCAGAGTCATTAAGCCTATAACACACACTCCTACTCTCAATTTTGCTTTCCCAGTGCTTATGTCACACCAAACTGACTCAACCCTGCACTACACTGTCCACCCATGTCGACTGGCTGTACTTCCTTGGATTTTATGTGTTTCTTAACCAGTAGCATAAACCCTCCTACCTTCTTCTCCTGTCTATCCTTCCTGTACACATTGCACTCCCCAAATTCCAGTTCTGCATTCCTTATATCTGTGTGACACCACGTCTGTTATCCCAACAATATCTGCATTTGAAGTTTTGACCAACACCTTAAATTCATCAAATTTATTTACCAAACTCCTAGCATTGGTGTACACGCAAGTGTACATGCGCCTGTTCCTATTCTTTGCTATCCTAACACAGTTCATGTATTTATTTTCTCCGCAATGACTCCCAGCTTACTGCCAATCCTCTGCACCTTGTTTTTCAGGCTGCTGCTCATTTCAATAGAAGCAGTGCAAGAATCATTTTCTCCTCTGCCAGTGGCTACTGTTAATCTATTAATCAGTTTATTTCCCCAAGCTAGCCGTTTTCCAACCCACATAACTCTGCCTCAATAGCATCAGCAAATATTCTTCCACCCTTTCTATTTAAGTGTATCCCATCCCTGTAGAAGCAGTGTCTTCTGTTAACAAGCACAGACCAGGCTGAGAAAAATTCTACACCTTGAGCCTTGCACGATCTCTCCTGGGCTGAATTGATCAACAAGGCTCTCATCATATACTCCCTCCTATCGTGTCTGGGCAGAATTGCAGACACTTTCAAATTCAACCGTAACTCACGGCTTTTTTTTTTTCAACATTCACCTGTACTTGTTAAGTAATTCCACCAGTCTTGTACTCTTAATATTCTTTTCCAATCCTAAGATTCCTTAGGATTCGAGAAGTGCCAACATATCATGAGTATGTGAAGGCAGTTCTAAGAGGAAGTTGATAACTACAGACCAGTTACTCAGACTTCATTGGTCAGACTAACTAGTCTTATCAAAGAGTGCGTGCAGTCAACAGACATTTAGATACATATGGCATTCTGGAGGGGACACAGCATGGTTTTGTTAAGGGAAAAGTCGTGTGTTTAACTTACTTAGTAGGCTATTTTGACGCAGTTACTGGATGTAGCAAACAATTTTAACATGGTTTATTTGGATTTTTGCAATGTATTTGACTTGGTCTCTCATGAGAGGTTACTATATAAGCTTGAACAAATTGTGATTACTGGTAAAATTCTAAGATGAATTACTGGGTGACTACAGGGCAGAACGCAGAGGGTTGGGATTAATGGATATTCTTCAGACTCGTGTAATGTTAGGAGTGTGGTCCTTCAAAGATCGGTTCTTGAACCACTCTTGTTTCTCATTTTCATAAATGACATAGACAAAGGGATAGAAGGCATGATGTTAAAATTTGCAGATGACATAAAGATTGATCATCATCATCATCATCATCATCAGCCATTTTCAATCCACTGCAGGATGAAGGCCTCTCCAGCAACTTTCCAGTTCCTTCTGTTTTGAGCACTGGCCATCCATTTACTACCCACAAACTCATGAATTTCATCTATCCATCTCCGCCTTTGTCTTCCAGGTTTTCTTCTAGCTCCTCTTGGGTACCATTGTGTTATTTTCTTAGTCCATCTGTCATCATGTCTTCTAGCTATGTATCCTGCCCAAGACCATTTTAGTTCTTTAGTTTTGATAAGAATGTCCTTTACTTGAGTTTGCTGCCTAATCCATGTGTTTCTCTTCTTATCTAACAGTCTGATTCCCAATATAATTTGTTCCATTCTTCGCTGTGTAGTTCTTAGCTTCTCTTCCATTCTTTTGGTGAGTGCCCAAGTTTCACTTCCATAAGTCATGGTGGGGAGTATACATTGATTCATTATTTTACGTTTCAGACAAACTGGGATATTGCTCTTCAGTATGTGACTATATTTCCTGAATGCTATCCATCCAAAATTTATTCTTCTCTTGACTTCCAGCCATTTATCATTATTACAGCTAATAACTTGTCCCAGATAAGTATATGACTCCACCTTTTCAATTACTGCTCCTTCAATCATTATTTCCCTTTCCGTGGCATACTTGTTCATCATTACTTTTGTTTTAGCCATATTCATCTTTAGTCCAAAATCCTTACTAACTGTGTATAACTGATTAAGATTTTCCTCTAATTCTTTGGGATCATGGCTTATGACCACAATGTCATCTGCAAATCGTAAATGGTTTAGGTACTCTCCGTTCACATTGATTCCTTTCTGCGACCAGTCTAATCTTCTGAAAGCTTCCTCAAGGGCAGCAGTAAACAGCTTCGGAGATATTGTGTCTCCTTGTCGAACTCCTTTCTCGATTTTAAATTTGCTACTGTCTTTGTCTAGTCTAATAAAGGATGTAGCACTCTCATATATTTTCTTCAAAATCATAATATATGGAGTATCTATGCCTTGTCTTTCCAGTGCCCGAAACATTGCCTTATGCTGTATGGAGTCAAATGCCTTTTCATAATCCACAAATGCCAGGCATAATGGTGTTTTATATTCATTTGCTTTCTCCATTAGCTGTGATATTACGTGAAGGTGATCCATAGTTGAGAATCCTGTCCTAAAGCCAGCTTGCTCTTTCGGTTGATTCTCATCAAGTATTCTTTCTAATCTGTTAGTAATGACCCTTGTGAACAACTTGTAGATATGGGATAACAAGCTAATTGGTCTATAATTTCCAATTTCTGATTTATCTCCTTTCTTATGCAGCAAAACTATGATTGCATTATTCCATTGCTTAGGCATCACACCTTTTCTAATGCACTTTGTGAAGAGCCTTGCCAGTTTTTGTGTTATGTCTCTTCCTCCCAATTTTAACATCTCTACAGTAACTTCATCTTCGCCCGGGGCTTTCCGATTCTTCATTTTCTTCAATGCATGTTCTACCTCATCAGGAAGAATATCGGGTATGTCGTATGTGTTGCTACTTTGCAATCCATCTTCCCCACTGCTGGTATCATTCCCTCGCTCCTTGTATAATTCTCTATAGTAGTCTTCTGCTATTTGAATTATGCCTTCTCTGCTGTTTATAAGTACACCATCGCTATTCTTCAGTTTCAGTATCATTTGTCTTTCTGTATTACTGCTCATGGCTGCTGATTTAAATCCTTTGTTTTCCCTTAATGCTTGTTCTACTTTTCTTGTGTTAAATCTTCTTATGTCCTCTCTGAGTCTCTTTCTAATGGCTTTGCATAACTCAGTATACTCAATTTTCTCCCTGTCAGTGTTTTTCTTGCTCTTCATTTGTCGTCTTTGGTTCATCATGACAAGTGTTTCTTGACTAATTTTTTCTTCTTTGGATTTCTGTTTCCCTATAGGTTTCTTGGGCTTTATCACTTTCAGAAAGTTGTAATATTCCTCGTCGATATCTTGGTCCTGAGCAGTCTGCAGAAGCTCAAACTTGTTCTTCAGTTCCAGTACATACTGCTTTTTCACCTCCCCTGTTATTTCAAAGACCTTTGTATTATTTGCTCAAGTCAGTTTTTTCCTTTCCTTTCCTACATCTATATCAAGTGTACATCTTACCATTCTGTGATCCCTTCCAACATTTACCTTATTCAGGACGGTAACATCATTCACAATATATCTTCTGTTAGTGAGGATGAAGTCGATTTCATTAGTTGTTAATCCATTTGGACTCTTCCATGTCCACTTTCTGTTCACCCTTTTCTTGAAAAAAGTGTTCATTACTGACATTCCTTGAGATTCTGCAAATTCCACAAGTCTTTCACCTCTTTTATTTCTTTCACCAATTCCAAAATTTCCTATAGTTCCTCTTTCTGCGCTGTTTTGCCTTTTTCCAACCTTAGCATTGAAGTCACCCATAATAATAGTGTAGTGGGTTTTCTGCTCATCTAGAAGACTCTCAATTTCAGTGTACATTTCTTCAACCTCTTCATCATCATGGCTCGATGTTGGTGCATAAATCATTATAATCTTTAGCTTGTACCTCTTAGAAATCTTGAGTATTAGTCTTGACACCCTTGGTGATGTACTTTTGAATTCCAAAATGTTGTTTTTAAAATCTTTATAGACCAGAAACCCAACTCCACCTTCACTCCTTTCACTGTTTCCATTGGTGTACAGCAGATTTCCACTTGATAAATTTATAAGTGATTCATTTCTTCTTCTTGTTTCAGCCAAACCGATGATATTCCAATTCACATTTTCTAATTCCTTTTCCAGCTCTAATATCCTGTCTTCACCGATGAGTGATCGTACGTTATAACAGGCCAAGTTCAATTTCCGTGCATGGCAGCCTGGTCGTACCCAGAGATTCTTAGCACCCTCTGCTTCCACTCTGATCCTCTCGCTGCCGTAAGAGGGAGAGTGAAAGCTGCTGGGGACTGAGGGCCATTTGTATTGTTGTGCTCTCATTGCTGGAGGGTTTGGTCTTTTCCTCTTCACGCTGACCAGGCGTCTTGAAGAGAACCACTCTACACGTTCGTTGCCACCTAAGTGACGTAACAGGGCTTACCATCGAGAAGGTGTGCATGAGTGGATTTTAGGGAGGCAGGCCAACCGGACTTCTCCTAAATCTTCTGTAATAGAGAGATATTGGATCCATCAGTGTTTTAGGCTGAGTGTCTGATAACACACAGGATACCTGTTCCCCTCTAAGCCCTAAAGATTGATAGAGTCATTAATGATCAGTGCCAAGCAATGCACCTTTAGGATGACTTGAACAGTCTTTGTGAACTGTCAGAAAAGTGGCATCCAAGTTTTAATGCAGTAAAATTCAAGGTAGAGCAAGCCCAGAATAAATTACACATTTGGTGGAGTTGAATTAAGAACAGTAGAGGAAGAAAGGAATCTGGGAGTTATGATACAGTCAGATATAAAGTTTTCTGAATGGTGTAAACAGACAGCTAGGAAAGCCTAAGGTGTCCTATGAATGATTTGTCAAACGTAATCCTGTCGAGATAGGGGGGGTTAGATAGGAGGTTAGGGAAATATGGGGTTATAATCCCACTGTAAAAGGCAATTGTAAGATCAGATTTGGAATACTGTGTTCAAGTGTGAAGACTTCATCTCTTGATCGTCAAAGAGAAATAGTCTGAGGAAAGACTGATTGTGTGGGCTACAGAGCTTGGCGACCAGGCACCTCAGGAGTGACCTGATTGAGGTTTATAAGGCACTGAGAGGAACTACTAAAATGAGTGAAGGTAGAATTTTCACTGTTATAAGGAATTCCAGAACTAGGGGCCATAAATTCAGATTACAGGAGTTGATGATTAGATTGTAGGAAGTTTTCTTTTAGCCAGCAAGGCTTTGTTTGCTAGAACAAGTTACCCTCACAGGCAATTGAAGCTGACAGTTGAAACAAATTCAAAGATCAATCGGTTAGTTTCCTGTATGAGGAGAGAAGCATATAAATTGTATTTTCTTATCTGCTTGATGGTTTGTCTGTGTGTGTGTGTGGTTTTTTTTTTTTTTTCCAGTGTAGCAAACACCTGTGGCTTCCTTGCACTATATGGCAAATACAATTGCTATTTTGGTTGAATGGAAGAAGCATAGTAACCATTGGGATCTTTATTAAGGTAGTTGTCCTGTGAGATTCATTCTTGAATGGAGCACATTATTCTCTATTTGTAATTCCAATTTGGATGAGAATATTTGCATAGTGGTATGGAGTGGACAAGCAAGCAGGTGATGGCAAGTTCAGGTGAGTAGACGAATATTGGAGACAGATATGATAGGGTGTAAGAATTTTGATGCCAGCTCTTGGAATCTTGTCAAAGTCAGTTACAAATCAACTTGATTTAATCCTGCTGTGTACTGGTGTGACTGAGCTAGTTCTGCCCTGGTAGGAGGTCTCATAAAAATGGCCGAGCTATTAGTCCGATTGGCCATATGGATGGGTGGGGGGTTCTGTTAAAATCCTCAATATTACATTCCAAATTGAAAGCTGTATATTCTTGACTTTTTTTGGCCAGCTGTCCAACAAGAGGATAGTTGGAGCACTTCTTTTGTGGCTGCTGCATTTGGATTTGGGTTGTATGGGGAACAAGCCTTGGAGATGAAGATACCTGCCCATACATTGTTATGCTGTTTAGCACATTGCACTTTTGACATGGAGGAGGAAACTGGACACCTTTCCTTTGGTGAAGACATTTCAGTGAACTTTGGTGATTGAAGGGGATTTCCTACACACAGTGAAATGCAGTTTTAGACCACATTGAAGAGCTGTCACAGTAGATATTTTACAGCACAGCAAAGGTCAGCAGGGTGAGCAGTATTGTAGTGGCAGTGAGTACCAGTATGCCTGTGGAGTTTACAATGGGTGGGTAACTGTGCACTACCATACAGCTACATTGGATTTCCTCTCATCAACTTTGGCCATTGACAGGGAAAACACATTGACAAACAAGGAGGAAGAGTCCTTGAGGTTGTCACAGACATTCTCTCAGATATGCCAGACAAGCTGTTCTTGCTACCTGGGAGTCTAAAACGCTGATGGAACTGATATTCGGGTGACACTTAAGTCAAGTGGACCCAATTTCGGTGAAGTCCGGATGGTCTATGACAGCCAAATCCTCTGCTTGCACCTTCACGATGGTGGGACGGACTGTTAGTAATCCTGGGTATAACCTCCATGCACAAGTACATGGTGGGTAACCACCCAGGTGTGAACCAACGTAAGCAGGGGTCGAGGTGTGGCGCCCACACCACATGGAGGAACGCCGCCCCTCTATGTTACCAGGCAGTACTAGGTGGTAGATGACTCTCATCAACCGGTGAAATACCACCACTTTGCTTATTGGAGGCTTGAAGTGGTGGAACCCATGTTTAGTCTCTAGAGCTAAGTTCCGGCCAACCCTTCCCTATCTCTTCCATCATGCAGTATGATTGATGATTTTTGAGGTTATGATGAATGTCGTAGCGAGATCCAATATTCCTTACATTTCGAGGGTACAGCTCTAAAACGGTGTTCGCAGGCCGGCCGCTAGATAGTACACCGGACCAAACCTATTGGTAACTCTCTAGGAGGCTTCCGGATCAGCTAGTGTATAATCTTGCTACCTCTACTCTGCCAGATAGTGACTGGAGGGAGTCCGAGTAGTGTGTATGCGGGGAGCATTGTCGAGGCCACGTTATGTCAAGGATCTGGGTATATTCTTACCACATGTACGCCATATCCAAAAATTTCATTACTTCATACAGCATGTCCCACCCACTTTTTCTTACTATTGAATACACCATGAATTGTCAAAATAATAGAGCAAGCTTATCTGCGAAAAGATCTAAACCTCCCAAGGACTTCCTAATTCATTTCACAAATATACGTGGTCTCAATTCCAATCTCAACGATGTCCATTTCCACTTGCAGTCTTCCAAACCCCATGTACTCTTTCTGACTGAATCTCAGTTATCAGTTGATTCAACTACTGCTCATCTCAGATGTCCAAATTATTTGCTGTATGATTCCTTTTGCCTCAAAGGTGGTACTTGTGCATATGTCCGTTCTGATCCCTGTCAGAGACTTGGCAATTTGGAATCTCCTCTCTTTGATCTTCTCTGGCTTAAAATCTCTTTACCTCATTGTGTCAAATTCATCTGTTGTCTCTACCGTTCTCCCAACTCCACTAATCACTTGGAGCTCTTTGACTTCCTCTCTTTGCAACTTGACTTTCTCCAGTCCAACTTTCCTAACAGTGAGGTAATTTTCCTTGGTGATTTTAACATTCACAACTCCAGCTGGCTTCCGTTTTCTAGTTACACCGACCCAGCAGGTCGAGATGCTGAGGCTTTTGCAATTACTAATGACCTAGCACAGATTGTTCATTTACCTACAAGAATACCGGACAATCCTAATCATACAGCCAATACGCTTGATCTTTTTCTCACAAACAACCCTTCTAAGTACAAGGTCGAAGTGAGAGGTCCTTTAGGCACTTCAGATCACAACTTGGTGATTGTCTCTTCTCCAATGGAACCTTTATCTCATGGCTATTCCCAACCTCGTATTGTTTGGCATTACAAGAATGCAAAATGGGATGACCCGCAAGACTTCTTTTCTTCTTTTCCTTGGTCTGATTACTGTTTCAAAACTTCTGATGTCAACGTTTGCTCAGATCGTGTCAGTGAAATTATTCTTGCAGGAATGGAATCCTTTATCCCACACTCCACTTTAAAATCTCGTCCTTTATCTAAACCTTGGTTCTCCAACAAATGTGCTAAGGCTGTCCAAGAGAAGAATGTTGCATATCGTAATTGGCTTGTTTCTAATTCTTCAGTTTCATTTTCTGCCTACACCAAAGCTCGCAACAATTGTAAAGCAGTTATTAATCAGTCCAAACTAGAGTTTGAACAGGCTAAGAGTAGAAAACTTGCTTCTTGCCCTAATGGTAGCCGAGCATTCTGGTCTCTTGCCAAAGCTATTGGCCGCAACTTTTGCCCATCTCTGCTCCCACCTCTGTCCAAACCAGATGGTTCTGTTGTCACTTCAGCCAAGGATAAAGCTGACCTGCTAGCATCCCATTTTTCTTCCAGCTCATGTATTAATGATCTTGGTAAAACACCTCCCACCATTCCTAACACGCTCCATTCATTGCCTTCTGTGGTCTTCCGTCAAAAGGATATCAGAAGGATTTTGATGAATCTTGATGCTAAGAAAGCTCCAGGTCCTGATGGTATTTCTACACTTGTTCTCAAAACCTGTGCTCCTGAACTTACTCCTATTCTTTGCCGCCTTTTTTCACTTTCTTATTCCAAAGGTGTTTTTCCTTCTGCTTTGAAATTTGCTCATATCCAGCCAGTTCCTAAAAAGGGTGACAAATCCCTCCCATCCAATTATCGTCCCATTGCAATTACTTCTACTCTTTCTAAAGTAATGGAGAAATCAATTAACCGCCAACTCTTAAACTACCTAGAAACCTTCCGTCTGATCAACGATCGCCAGTATGGATTCCGTCAGTGTCGATCCACTGGTGATATTCTGGCTTATGTTACCCATTTATGGACTAATTCAATGGAAAGGTTCGGTGAAACACAAGTAGTTACTCTTGACATCTCAAAGGCTTTTGATCGTGTTTGGCATAAAGGTCTTCTAAACAAGCTTCCATCTTATGGTTTGCCAACTGTTTTTAGTAATTGGTTATCCAGTTTTCTCTCTGATCGCTCACTGAGGGTGATGGTAGATGGCTCTCTGTCTTCTAACTTCTCCACTAATGCCGGTGTCCCCCAAGGTTCAGTTCTTTCCCCCACTCTTTTCCTCTTGTATATCAATGACCTTCTTCCATTGACTGGAAATCCTATCCATAGTTTTGCCGATGATAGCACATTGCATTCAACTTTCCATTTTGAGAAACCTTGTCCTGCTCAATCAGCTTCAAGTTCTCGAAAATCTGCTGCCAATTCCTTAAATGCCGATCTTCAGGTAATTCTCCAGTGGGGCAAAGACAACAAAGACAACAGTCTTGTCTTATATCTCGCAAAAAGGATTCTTCTGCTCCTATGCTTATCTTTAGTGACACTCCGATTTCTAGGCAAAATGATATATCTCTTTTGGGGATTACCCTGACTTCTAATCTCTCTTGGCACAAGCACATTACAAATATTGCTTCCTCTGCATCTAAAAAACTTGGTTTTCTCTTTCGCTCTCGGCGTTACTTTTCTTCCAAACAGCTGCTCACTCTGTATAAATCGCAAATCCGCCCTGCCATGGAATATTGTTCCCACATCTGGGGTGGTGCCCCCAAAACCTCTCTCAGGCTTCTTGATTCCATTCAGAAGAGGGCAGTTAGGTTAATTAATGATTCATCTCTAACAGAGTCTCTCCACTCGCTTTCTCATAGACGTACTGTTTCTGCTGCATGCCTCTTCTACAGATACTTCCATTGGCACTGTTCTTCTGAATTGGCTTCTATAACTCCCGCTCTCTCTTTCAAAACAGTCCGAACACGTGCCGCCACCAGCCAACATCCATTTACTGTCCAGCTTCAAACCCACAGAACCAACTTTTCATCTTCCTCATTTATTCATTCAACTGCCGTTTTCTGGAACAACCTTCCTTCATACGTATTTCCTGAAAATTACAATCTACAGAAGTTCAAGTCCAGTGTCAACAAATATCTTCTTTCATCTTTTCCACCTCCAACCCAAGCACGGTACTAAGTACTATAGGTTCTAATACCTCTCGTGTTTGGGGTTCTCATAAAAAAAAAAAAAAAAAAAAAAAAAAAGTGTCCCAATGATTTGGGTCTATATGCTTATGTAGAAAGGCTAACTGTGTGGCCTTGCTAGTACTCGTTCTTTTGGGTTAGGTGGTGACCTTGGTCCTACATGGTATTTCTTGTGGTACAGTTATACATATTGTTTAAAATGCTTATGAAAACTAACCTCATTACCCTGGCTTGGCATAGCTGATGGCACCTTTCAGTTCCTTTTCTCTTGAGGGATCCATCAATACTGAATATACTATACAGTATAAATAAAAACATATTTTGACATTAAAGCAGGAACAATATCACTGTGCATCCACCCATGGTTCATCGCACTCGGGACAGGAAGTGTTGCCAGTATAGCCAATGCAAGCCATATTGGGAACACTATGAAAAAATCCATTAAAAATAATAGTGAATGAAAAACCAATTACACTGCTAACAAGTATATATTTTAGAATACTTTAAGTCAAGTCATTCATTTTAAGTTGAACAGCAAGTGAATTATGTACTGGATCAAAATGATTGTTCTGAAATATATTAAAAAAAAAAACAAAAAAAAGCACAGTTGTTAGAGTGTACTTGACATGCTGTTAGCATCATTTTCCTCACTAAGTGTATGAGACACAAATTAAGCTGTGTGGGGTATTGGTACCTTATAAGTATGTACACCACAAAGCCCATACATGAAAAATGTACCTATACAAGGTGTGGCTATTAAATAATAAGACTATTCAAAGAAATAAATATAATGATATATTTTGAATCTTACAAGTTTTCCCCTTCAAAATAATTGCCTTGGTATTGCACACACTGTTCAGTATGTTCCCATACATTCTTATTCTGTTTAGCACATTGCACTTTTGACATGGCAGAGGTACCTGTGGAAACTGGACACCTTTCCTTTGATTGTTGCTGTTATTGTTATTTGGTTTTTAGGAGCATTAGCAACTAAGGCCATATTGCTCCAGGGATATGTGGGGTCACAGTCGATATTTATACAGCACAGGGAAGGTCAGCAGGGATGCAATGTAGAACGAAAGAAGAATGAGAATGAAAGATAGAATGAATAGGCTGGGCACTGAGTGAACTAGGAATTATGGTAAAAGGGAATAAATGGCACTTTTGGTGAAAGAGAGAGTGACCTACCATGAGGGAAAGAGAGAATGAATGGGAATGAGTGGAAGAGCAAATGTAATTGGCCAAAAGAATACAAAGTTAAAAATAACTTGCATTACTTTATATATACTAATAAACATTTACTAACAACACAAACACTATCACTGCATTCTCCCCACGGCTAGGCCTGCACCACAACTGAAAAATAACAGTAAGTTGAGGTGCCCAGAGAGGACGGTGCAGAAAGCAAGAGTCAAATGAATGAAATGAAAGCCAGAAGAATGAATTAAAGTGTAAGTGTGTGAGAAAAAGAACACAAACCATAAATGCTACAGTTAAGTACACTCTAACCCTAGTTTTAATTAGTATTTAAATTTATTTTACACATCATTGCATCCCTCCTGGTGTGTGAGAAAAAGATGAATGGGTGTGAGTGAAAAAAATATATATATATGAAACTTGAAAGAAAAGAAGAAAAAAAGTATAAAAATAGAATACAAGTAGAGTGAGAATGCAGATTATGAATGAAGTAAATGTATCTCTCTCCCACCCCTTCGCCTGGTGGGTTAACCACTGCAAACTAACATATCCCACCCCGGAGCGGGATGGGCAGCTTGACCTTCCTACTGGATTTGACACTACTTGGACATGACACCGACAAAGTCATTCCATGGCTTTGCTGCCAACACGCCATTGGCAATCTGAACTGGGTACTCTAACCCGGTTTTCTTTAAAATGCCATCCCCGGGCAGTGGGGGGGGAGGAGACAGGTCTCTGTCTCCTCTCCTCCCTGCCTACCCCAATACTTCGCTTGGTGGGGCTCGTCTCCACTGGACACCTTTCCTTTGGGGATGCCTACTCTATTGTCCCTATTCTTCTATCTGTTTTCCCTCCCAGTCTTCAGTCTGCCCCTTCTCTCACTAAACCGACTGAGTACACCCCTTAACAATGCTGCCAAATTCTAATCAACGTCTAAATTCTACCGGTTTGTTTTTTTTTTTTTTTTTTTTTTTTTTGTAAATCTCTTTTGGCCAAATTCTAGTGTACACCCCTTTTTTTTTTTTTTTTTTTTTAGGTTTGCCACTGAAATCCTTGGAAAATTAGGTGGTGGAGCCTGCCAGAGTACTTAAATAATTTACTGGGTGCCTGACTTGCCTCCTCATGGCAAAGTGTGGGTAATGTTGGGTCCCAATAGGGGGTCCCAACGGTAAATAGTCAGAGAAACAACAGAACATAACGCTACACAACAGACCACTCCACACACTTTTTAAATCTTTGGCCACCACAGAGTTCTGTGTCACTCACAAAGGATACAACATGGAGATGGGGAAAACCCTTGGTGCCATCAGACAACTAACACACTTTACATTGTTCAATATGTTCCTTCCACGCACAGAAACATTTCTGGAAGTCATCTTCTGTAAGTCCTTTTAATACTTTGTAGTTTAGGAAAGAGAAAAAAGTTACAAGGGGCTAGTTCCAACAAACAGAGCACATTGCGTGCTGGAGTATTGTCTTGATAGAGCATCTGACCATCCTTCCACAGTTCTCTTCCCATTTCTTCCCTTTCCTTTCTTCAAATTTTCTCATTTGAAGAAAAAACGTCAAATGAAATTTCCTTGTCAGAACTTCGATGAAGTATATTTGATTGACAGTCTGATTTGGTGGGACATATGACTTTAGTCATAATAATTCCTTTAATATCGAAGGAAACAAGAAGCATGGTTTTCCTTTTTTATTTTGACATTATTCGTTTTTCGTCTGGGGGATTGTTTTATCTTTCATTGCATTGACTGTCTTTTAGTTTCTGAGTCATACTGGAACAGCCAACTTTCATCACAAATAATTACAGTACTCAGAATTTCTTCACTTTTTTGTTCAAAACATCTTCACTAACTTAGCACAAACTTTTCTAATGCCTAAATTTTCAGTTAAACTTTTTTTCTTTCTTTATCCATATTGAGTTCTGATGCAACCATTTTAATGCTTAAACGACGATCATTTCTAATTAATGTCCTTAGCTGGCCCACATTTTCATCAGCTTTCATGGACTCCTGACTTAGTATCTTCTTCATAAACTTGATGTAACAACTCATAACTTTCTGCTGGTGTTTTCTTTAGTTTCATTAGAATTTGAGGTAATATATTGTTCAATTCTTTTGTCGGTCATTTTTACAGCAAACTGCAAAAACATAAGTAATGGAAACCAGTCTCGTTGCAAAGTGAATGTGCTTGTTGGAACATGACGTGGCAGACAACTAGGTTCAGAGTCAACTACTGTGCTTTTGTTTTGTACATAATAACTGTGGTTAGGTCTAGTTCATAAATGGCATTATTTTGATTGCGGTATATGCTACTTTTTTTTTTTTTTTTTTCCTAATAATGAGAGAAGTTTATGTTTGTGAGAAATTGAAAATCATATTAGTGCAAAAATGCAAGTTATAAGCATCAGGTTATGTATTGTTTAGGAATTGAATGGCACAAACACTTTGGTATTGGTCAGGTGTCACTGCATAGCCATACCCTAGTGGGAAATTTAAATTATATAATAAATGAGGGAAGTTATTATTAAAAATACTGAATTCATATGATGCAATGTATCTTAAATGCACTTACAGATGAAGCAGAATTAGGCAACTTAAATATTCTGTGGTTAGTGGTTGCACTAACATCTGACAGTCTGCATTCATTATGTTTAAATCCTAAAAATATATATATATATTTTTTTAATTAATCCTAGATTATATATTTGTGGATATAAAATTGTGTAATTTTGGTTCTATTGTTTAAATAGAAAATTGAATCTGACCCCTGCCCATATATTTTTTACAATTCTGTTTTGCAATTAGTGAGACATCAAAGAATTTTAAAAAATTAAATATGAATTCTTCTAAAAATATATTTGTGTGTGACTTATTATTATTACTACCAGTCATACGGTACAAGGAAGCCTGAGGCTTATGCTGCACCAGCCAAAAAAATTTCTGAATTACCCTGAGAGAGAGAGAGAGAGAGAGAGAGAGAGAGAGAGAGAGAGAGAGAGAGAGAGAGAGAGAGAATAAATAAGAGTCAGAATTAGAAAGGAATCACCAAGAAAGAGAAGAATAATGATATCCAGCTCAGGATCCTGGATGTGCCTAGCCCCTGGGGTATATAGAGGGCATTTGAGGAATTTAAATGCTTAATGGGGATTGACTAATTATATGACAATGGTTTTATAATGAAAAATTTCTTCCAATTTTTATTTTCAGTATTTTCATGAAACATTTTCTTTTAATTTGAGGTAATAAAAAAGTGACATCAGATATTGTAAGAAAGTAACATTGATGTGTGTGTGCATTAATTTTCAGACCGTACAAAATAATGCCCACAACTTGTTCACTTTTCTCTTTTATGTTGTTCCCCTTAGGTGGGTAACAACATAAAAAGCTGTTCTATTTACAGATAACACAAATGGAGAACGGACATAAACATGCCCTTGTAACATCATCAGCAGGGCAGAATGGTAGGTATGAGTATACTATTATCACCATGCAGCTAAAAGTATTATGAGTGATAATTGTATAGCCATCCTCCAGATTAATCACTCATAATACTAAAAGTATTATGAGTGATAATTGTATAGCCATTCTCACACACTTACACTTTAATTCATTCTTCTGGCTTTCATTTCGTTCATTTGACTCTTGCTTTCTGCACCGTCCTCTCTGGGCACCTCAACTTACTGTTATATTGTTCAATTACTAAGTATCCGTTTGAAGGGTCAGTCAGCATGCATGCATGATGCATAAAACGTAATGTAGAAAAGGAATTGGTAATACGATGCATTCCCCTGCTAAGCAGTCTAGTTAAACAGGCAATTATTTTGAATTGTGTAACAAATTTATTAATCTACCAGATGAATGATTCTAATGTAAAAAAAACTTTTTTTTTTCCCTGCTAATGAATAATCGATTTCTAGCAGTTTAAGTTACTGTTTTTTTTTCCTCTAGGAAATTCCTGTAGTACCACAACCTTATTATGCCAGTCCTGGGTGCCAGTATTATTTAACTTTGCTCAAAGATAATCTTCAGATTAAACAGGGTTAGTAATATGATTTGAACTGTTCATATTAAATATTAGAAGAGTTGACCATTGATGTATGTTTGCATGTAATTCCGATTTGTTATTTCAGAATGTTTTATGACTATATAAATTTGATTTCAGCATTGGAGAAAATGTGTGTTTACCACCCTTCACATTAACATGTTTGGAGAATTTTGCCAATGATATGTAGGAATTTTGTTAGCAGAGACAAGGAGGTGATTATACCTTTGTATAAGGCAATAGTCATGCCACACCTTGAGTACTGCATACAGGTCTGGAGCCTCATTTTAGAAAGGATGTAGAGTTGCTAGAACGAGTACAGAGAAGGGCAACAAGATTGGTGAGAGGAACAAAGGGGTTCTCTTACCAGGAGAGGCTTAAATTCTGTAAGTTGCAGCATCTGGAGACTAGGCACCTGCTAGGTGTTCTGATTGAGGTGGACAGAGCCTTGAATGGTTTGAGTAGGCTAAATCAATGCTGATGGGATACTTCCACTTGCTGAGATTAAGAACCTGAGAGGGGCATAGACTCAAATTGAGGAAAGACAGTTGTAGAATGGATGTGCGGAAGTTTGCCTTTAGCCAGCAGGTAGTTGATTGCTTGAACAGACTTCCATCCGTTGTCGTGGAAGTTGATAACTTAAATAATTTAATGCTGAACTAGACAAACATTTGGAGTGACCGGATGGGTGAATGGGTTTTTTTTTTTTTTTTTTTTGTTGATGCTCTATAAGCTTGCTTTCTTGCATCATGTGCCTCAACTAATGCTAATGCTAATTTTGAAATTTTGGAAATTCTTAACACTGCAGTAGTGGTGCGTGGAAATCTGACAGGCTCTTAGAAATAATGCTCCTATGTTACCCTTTAATTAATAAGATCTGAAATATTTTCTGGCTTCCTAAAGATAGGCAAAGTTTTACTGCAACAGTTCCTGAGTGCTTTATTTTAATTTTTTATATATATTCTTTTCATAGTGTAAATAAATTATGACACCTGTCAAGTGCCATGCTACTTTTTTGTATCCGTTTTCTTGAATAGTAACAGTCCTGTTGAAGCTGTGTTTATATTCATTTTAAATGCTATTAGTTGGAAATGCATATAAGAAATAGTAGAATGTAATAAACAAATATATGAGCATATTTTCAGATCCCACACACACATGGAAAACATAAAATATACCTTATGTACTGCTGAAAGGGTTAAAGTCCTCTTCAAAGGCAATAGTTAAGCCAGTGGCAGGACTAGTGCCCCTTCCCCCATGAATTAATTTGGTAATTACATCCTACACAACATGGAGTTCAGCCTAAAGTGACTCATGTCTGAATCCATTTCTTGGTCAAATAATGAAAGACAAGTTAAGAAACTCCTAATGCAAAGGAACTTCTGAATCAGAAACCTGATACAAGCAGTCCTAAACAGTCCATGCATGCCAATTAACTCTAAGCAGGTTATTCTCACATTTGCAGAAATTCTATTCATTTTAAATTTTATTCTGCTATTCGAAAACCTGAACATAGCTTGTTGTTCTTGCCACAGATCCATCTCATTGCTACTTAGATGTGTTGAATGAACAAAATGATCTGTAAATTTGTTAAACGAACAGTGGTCAAATATTCAACTGCTGTTTTGGAAGTAGGTTACCAAAGTAGACCGAATCCATCAGAAGGATGGTTCTGACTTTGTGGGCATTCCTACTGCCAAAGCCTTGGATAGTCTGAAACCAGAAGGCAGGACTCTGTTCTTTTTCACAATTTTAACTCGAAACTCCACTCTGCCACTCAATAAATTAATAAAAGCATGTCAGTCACAATAACAAAAATCCAGTAAGAGCGAGTTGCAGAAACAATACGTGTTGAACATTAAAACCTGTTTATCTTAAGGTTTTTTTATACGTGTATGTACACACAAAAAAAAGTGTTAAGAAGTCTAAATGTACCATTTAGGTGATTTAAATGCTCATAAGACCTGATGTAGCATTTAATATTTAATGTGCTCATAGCACAGGGGTCGGCAACCTTTTTTGAGTGAAGAGCCATTTTTGGTCTAATTTAAAAAAAAAAAGAATCCGAAGAGCTGCACCTCAGCTCAAGCTGGGAGGGGAAGTTTTTTAAGAAATGGAATAGAATGGGAAGGTGTTTTATTAAAAAAATATATACACTGAGTGATCACTGAATTATGACCACCTACCTAATACTTCGTAGTTCCTCCTTTTGCCCTCAATACAGCCGCTATCCGATGTGGCATTGATTCAACAGGATGTCGGAACCTTTTGGGAGGTATGGCCAACCAAGCTGTGTGTAATGCAGTCAGCAATGCAGGTATGGGGGTGATTGATGTCGGGGGAGTTCAGAGGCTAATCGATATGCTGGAAGTCAGAACTGTGTTCCTCAAACCATTCCTGCACAAGTGCCTGATGCCAGTGAAACATGCCCCACACCATACAACCATATCTACAGGCCTGCACTTTTGATACCATGCATGATGGATCAAGAGCCTCATGTTGTTGGTGCCAAATCCATACAGGACCATCCACGGTGTGGAATAAATAATGTGACTCATCCAACCAGCACACCTTCCAGTCTTTTACACCGATGAACCTTGGTTAGGAGAGGATGTTGTAGAGGTCATCTGCTAGTATAGCCCATACTTGCGAGTTTGTGTAGTCAACCCTTCAACAGTGCTGTGCCTGTTCGCCTGTACGAGTTGTCAGACCCAGCGCTCGCCTCTAACATCAACCTTTTGCAGTTTTGCCGTCGGGTCATTGTTTGACCATTTTGATGCCAGTCCTAGTACACTTTAACTACGGCAGCTCTTGAACACCCCACCAGTTCAGCCGTTTGGGAAGTCGAGGCACCAGCTCATCTAGCACCCACAATCTGTCCTTTATGAAAGTCTGATAAATCCTTCCTTTTACCCATCATGCTCGGAATTTTACTTCCTACTGAACCACTGACAGCTTATCTATGCTACTTAGGTTGACTAACTCCGCACTCTCATACCTCACGTGGTTAACGGGTCGTATTCAGTTTTCATAGGGGTGGTCATAATTCAGTGATCACTCATTGTATTTTGAAATATTATTTATAAATGATTATTTATTAATGCTTATGATGCGCAGGCAAACTAAACAGAAGTATTTGTGGTATGCGCTGAAACTAATGCTATATTCACATTACCACCCGCTCCTGCTGTCCGCTGTGCTTGTCATACATGTGGGCTAAAAGTTAAAGAGCCGCAGGTTGCCGACCCCTGTCATAGCAGATGATGAATGATTTTATGAATAAATTCCATAAATTGCAGACTTAGTTGTAACTTCCTTAGGATTGACCGATGACCCAAATTTTACCTGTGAAGACTAGGCACACATTCTTTATGAATGTACAATTTATGAAATCCAGAGATTGCAGTTAATAGCTGAAATTAGCCCCCTTCCAAGGAGACAGGTACATCATTTTATTATAGATGAAAATATATATAAGGCATCACAAACTTTACTCAACAAAAATTTGAAATCGGATGAAACATGCAGGGACAGGTTCTACAGCCTCCCACACAGCCAAGCAGTAATCCATAGCCAAAGTGCCCATGTCTCACACCATGCCCAGATTATGACATATCAGTCTGACAGGATAGCTCTAACCAGCACCGTGAAAGATACCTAGATTGGACCTAACTGGATTGATGACTGGGCCATCCCAGGGTTACCCTACCATGATTAACGATCTGGGGCCCTACACTCTCTCACTAAGTAAATTTAAAGGGGAGGGAGTTGTACAGGCAGCCAGGGAAGCAATTCAGCTGAATATTATTGGTAATCTTATTGCAGGGGAATGCAAGATAGAATGAAAGAAGGATGACTGAATGAATGAGTGTGAAAGAAATGAGTGAATGTGATAGATTGAAATCGAAATTGTGGTGAAAGATAGAGAATGTGAAGTTAGGGGGGTGGAAGAAAGCGACCCAGCATGGAAGCATACGAGAGTGAATGAGAGTTTTGCTAAATGGGAGTAAATTAAGGTATAACTGTAACTAAGAGTATGGAGACACACTTGTTAATACATTGGTGATGGTGTGATGCACCGGTAGTACAAGACATTATCTGTAATGTACCACATCGTTGCCAACGTGTTAAATATATATAGTTTTGGAGTATACACAGTAACACAAATGAACTTAATTACTTACAATGCCAATACACCCACTGTTGCTGCTTGTTGTTGTTGTTTTTGTTGGTATTGGGCTGAGTGACACAAGGGCTATTGAGGCCAAATTGTGTTGTTCATTGTTTATTTACAGGCAACGTATAGCTATAGATATTAAATTATATGCTCCCGTACAGATCATTATATTTTAGGTACATCAAAAGTTCCTCTATATTTGCTTCATTTCCTATGAAGTGAAATATCTCATGAGAGATGTTCAGCATGGATGAGATTGAAAAGTGTTAGAACGGGTGGCTGAAAGTAAGGGACACTCAACCAGAAAATAACAGACCATAAGTTGTGTCTGACCGGATGAACATTGAGGTGGGTCTTCTCCTAATAGTAGGAAGAGATGAGTATGATGGGTGTGTCCAATTCTGAGTCTTGCCACTACCACTTCCTCTCTTCTATTTCGTTGGAAGATAGAGAGCCACAGCTTTGGATTTTGTTTTACCTGGTAAAGTTTATTGTTGGTGTTACTTTTCCAGATCTGTGACCCGTTGTCGTAGCATGCTTTGCAGATGATAGGCTTACTGTCGCTGTAAGGAACCTGAGGATGTTGTGAGAAAGTGGGTTGAGGATGTTTACCAGAAATGTCAGCACTATCATTTCCCGGAATGCCAGAATTACCAGGGATCCAGCAAAAACTGATTGACTGATTGGACATGCTGCAGGAGATTAACTGGTAATGAATGTATTTCAAGATAGGAAGATGAGAAATTCTTCCTTGTGGGAGACACAGCACTAAGGGAATCTGTGTAAATTATGGCAGGTGAGATAGAAAGATTAATAATTGTACTAAGTGCTAACTTGATGGCATATAAACACCCACTGCATTCCTCCCTGGCATGCAAGACATGCAACTGGGATTGCACCCCAACCAAATAGTAATAGTAAGCTGAGGGGGCCTGGGAATGCAGTGCAGAGAGAGAGAGAGAGAGAATAGAATTGAATAACTGAAATGAATGCTTGAAAGAATGAATAGAAGCATGTATGTGAGTGAGAAAGAACACATTTTAATTCTGAGTAAGTTTTATTAATACTAATTTTATTTTAGCTCTTGTTTAAACTATTTTATTTAAGTAAATGTTTATGTATTTTATCTTAAATTTCACTACATGCCATTGCATTTCTTCCCTGGTGTGAAAAAGAGAATGGATGTGGGGGAAGAAGATAATTTAAAGAAAAAAAATTATATAATGTCTAAAATGTAATAAAAAACAGAATGGAAGCAGATTGCGAATAAGGTTTATGAATGTATTAAATTGTGTGTCTCTCTCTCTCTCTCTCTCTCTCTCTCTCTCTCTCTCTCTCTCTCTCTCTCTCTCTCTCTCCCCCTCCTCCTCCCTCCCTCCCTCCCTCTCTCCTATCCCCCCACACGGATTGAATGATGGGCAGGTGGCCTTAAATGGCCACCTTCCTGTCCATGCAGACACTATGCCGTGGCTACTTAGCCGGCGTGGTGTGGGATGAAGACACTGGTCAACAGGCCTTGACCCCTGACAGGTGTGGGAGATAGCACTAAATAGGCACTTCAACATAGGGATTCCTTTCCCTATGAACTTTCATTCCTACCACCTGGGTTAGTTGTTCTCTCAATACTCCTCTCCCATCCTAGGTGGCCCCTCTCCCTTTGCCTGGTGGGTTACTCCACTGCCAACTATCACCTCCCACCCCAGAGCAGGATGGGCATCCTGACCTGGGTGTGCCCTCTCCTGTGTCCCCTTTCAAACAAATGGGTGCTTTCACTACTGCCCCACTCTTTCTCTACCTCCCCACTGTTCACTTCTAAGTTTCACTTTTTTTTTTCTTTTTTTTTTTTTTACTGTGCTCTCCCTGTCTGTAGCCTTGGCTACCACACAGTTCGACCCAGCACTGCTTTATACTCCGTACTACCTGGCTCCTTGTGGTGCTGGATGGTAAACTAGATATTTCTTTTTGAAAATATAAGCCCCTAGGCTAAGAGGCCTGATGAACAACACAACCTACACTTGCACTATATGAACGCATACTAACCTACATTAATCTGGCCTCTGTAGAGTTTGTATTCATCACATTGCTTGACACGGAGTTGGGAGGAAATCCTCGGAGCCCAATTGCAATTAACACTATTATTAACACACTACTCAAAATGTGGCTTAACTATTGCTTTATACAACAGGACAATAACCTCCGCATCCTGGCTGGCAACAAAAGCTGGCGACAGCCCCATGAACTGTCCTGGCAGCCTGTCTGCACTGCTCAAAGAACTTCTGCCCATATGCAGTACAACAGTACCTTGCATTTTTCAAAGTTAAACTTCAAGTGCCACTTCTGAGCCCATCTGCCTAATTTTTTCGAATCTTGTTACAGTACCCTGATGAATGTCATTCCTCATCTAACAAACTTCTGTATCATGTGGAAATTTTGACATAAGACTGATATGCCATTGTAAATACAGAAAACAGTAGAAAACTGAACTCTGTAGTTTTTACTAATAATATTCTGAGAAGAGCAGTGTGTTGATTACAACTCTCTGTCTTCTCTCACTCAACCATCCCTTTATTCATAGAAATAACTTGCCCTGAATGCTGCACTGCTCCAATTTGTATAGTAGTCTTTCATGTTAATTAAATTGTTAATTGACAGTTTATTATTATTAGCAATATGGTGCAAGAAAGCCTGAGGTTTATGCTCTACCAGCCAAAAAAAAATTTCTGAGTTACCCTGAGAGAGTGAGTAGAAGGGAAAACACCAAGAAAGAGAAGAATGATGATATCCAGCTCAGGACCTTTGTGAGTATGGTGAACTGGTGAGTATGGACTTGGCACTGGGTGTGCTAAGTCCATACTCACCAGATGTGAGCCACTGGGTGAAATTTTAATTACATTTTTAATTAAACATTGTTAATTAAATTGTATTTAAATGGAAATCATGCCCCAGTGTAGAGCAGCAAAGCAACAAGCACAAAGTAGTGGATATGCTGTGGCTCGGGAAAGAACCGAAGGGGAAGATTTTCCAGTGCATCACACTCTACAAAAATGTGCAAAATGTGAAATGTTTGTGGAACTTTCTGGAACAGGACATGATATAGCCTAGGATTCTTTGTGTGTGTGTGTGTGTGTGTGTGTGTGTGTGTGTGTGTGTGTGTGTGTGTGTGTGTGTGTGTGTGTGTGTGTGTGTGTGTGTGTGTGTGTGTGCGCGCGCGCTAGGTGCAGAGAATGTGAAGAAATTAGGCACCAACTCAGCGCTATGGGGTTTATGAGAGTTTGAGGTTTAGCATAGATGCCTTTGAAGGAATTAAAATGAGCCCATCAAGCTCTCAAAGGCAGAGGTCACTCCTGTGCATCAGGCAACACAGTGGCAATCTTCAGTACAGAATGTGCTGGTCCCACGGGAGCTAGTTCTTGTCAGTGACTCAATTCTCAGAGAAACGGGAAATATATTTGTGTAAAAAAGGATAGATGGAATAGAACCAGGGTATGTCTGCCAGGGGCAAAAGTTGATGACATTGTAGAGCAGATATCATCTTTTAAGGGCTCAAACGGTGATATTCTTGTACACGTTGGCACTAATGACCTTAAGAGTAAGAGATCAGCAGATTTACTTAACAAGTACAGGTCAATGTTGAAAAAAAGTTCCAAGATAGAGCTGTTTTTTTTTGCTGATGCTATTCGGGCAGTATTGTGTGGGTTGGAAAACATCTAGCTTGTGAGAATACACAGACTAATAGATTAACAGTAGCTGCAGGCAGAGGTGAAAGTGATTCTTCCACTGCTTCTATTGGAATGAGCAGCAGCCTGGAAACCCAGGTGCTGGGGATTTCAAGGACTGCTGGGACTCATCGTGGAACAAGAAAATACATGTTTGTGTTAAGGTAGCTAAAGGTAAGAACAGGTGCATATATACTTGTGTGTACACCAAAGCTAGAAGTTTAGTTCATCAGTTTTATAAATTTCAGGTGCTGGTCAAAGCATCAAAGGCAGATATTGTTGGGATCTCAGAGATGTGGTGCCACACAGATATAAGGAATGGAGAATTGGAATTTGGAGAGTATAATGTGTACAGAAAGGATAGACAGGATAGGGAGATGGGGTTATGCTGTTAAGAAACACATAAAATCTAAGGAAGTGCATCCAGTTGTTATGGGTGGACAGTGTTGAGTCAGTTTGGTGTGACATAAGCACTGGGAAAGAAAAATTGAGAGTAAAAGTGTGCTAGGCCTAATGACTCTGATGAGTACAATGAACAACTGCACAGGGAAACAGAGTGGGCGAGTAAATCCCATTGTATTATAATCAGGTATTTTAACTTCCCAGATATTGACTGGAACTTGTTGGTACGTCACTCACGCACACTAGCAAGGCTTTCTGAATTTATTGGATGATTGTTTTCTACAGCAGCCTGATAGAGAAGCAACAAGAGGGAGTAACACTCTTGATCTGATTATCAGCAGTGATTATTCATTTACAGATAAAGGAGCCATTTATCTGTAAATTATTTACAGATAAAGAAACCACTAGGTGGCAGTGATCACAATATGCTGATGTAGGATTTACTCAAAGGTGTAACTACCATCAGGCATAATGGAAAATGTTTTTGCTTTTGTAAAGGTGACTACGGTGGTCTCAGACAGTTTTTAAATTCTGTACAGTGGGACCAACTGATGATATTACCAACAGCAGAGTGTAAATGGGAAGCATTCAAAGAATTAATCTTGGAAGTTACTAGACTTTTCATACCAACTAAGAAATATTGTTCAATGTATAGCCCTAAATGGAGGTCAGATGAACTAATGAGACTCTTAGCAAAGAAAAAAAATGCATGGGATGCATACAAACTATCAGGCAACAGAAGCCTATCGTAGATGTAAGCTGGTCTGTAATCAAGTAACAAAAGAGATTAGGTAGGCAAAGGCAGATTACGAGAATTCCTTGGCAAAAGATGCAAAGGAAAACAGCAAATAATTCTTTACTGATGTAAACTCTAGAAGGAAGGGGAAGAATCAAATTGGTCCACTTAATATGGATGGATCGACTGTTGATGATCCTGCTCAGGTAGCTGTCAGACTGAATATGTACTTTGCATATACATTCACAAAAGATTATTCATGGAGGGGAATGCCAGAGGTTTATTGAAGTCTGGCAGTGAGCTAGATGATTTTGTAATAACTGAGAGTAAAGTGGAGGAGAAATTGTTGAAGATAAACATAAAAAAGGCACCCGGGGTGGATGGGATCTATCCAGTTATACTAAAGGAGGCAGCAGCGGAAGTAAGCAAACCCTCAGCCATAATTATGAGAGCTTCCCTGGACTCAGGGGAGGTAACCATGGACTGGAGATGTGCAAATGTGACCCCAATTCACAAAGGAGGATCAAAGGGCGACACATGTAATTATACTGGAGATGTGCAAATGTATCCCCAACCCCCAGTTCACGAAGAGAGATTAAAGGCTGACACGAGTAATTACAGACCTGTTATTTTAACTTCTGTTTCGGGGAATTTAATGGAAGCACTGTTTGATGAAGCACTGCATGATCATCTAGACAAAACTGCAATTATAGTTCAGACACAGCCTGGGTTTTTTAAGGCAAAGTCTTGTCTGATCAATTTGTTGTATACCATGATGTGGTCACAAAGGAACTGGATGTAAAAAATAATTTTGGTATCGTAAATTTGGATTTTGGGAAGGCTTTCAATACTGTTGCCCATGGAAGACTACTGTACAAATTGGAGCTGTATGCCATTAAGGGCCAGTTGCTGCTATGGATAAAGGTGTGGTTGAGTGGGAGAAGACAGAGAGTGGTAATCAATGGACACTGCTCTTCATGGACCAATGTTATTAGTGGAGTTCCCCGAGGTTCAGTATTGTGCCCATGGTTGTTTTCTGTTTTTATCAATGATATTGTTGAAGTTATATCATGCTTAATGTCCAAGTTTGCAGGCAATACGAAGGTTGGCAGGGTTGTTAATGACAGTACGCTACTGCAACAGATTCTAGAAAAATTGAGCTGATGAGCTGAGAGGTGGCAACTGAAGTTTAACATTGACAAATGTAAAGTACTGCATGTGGATAGCAGTACTTTACATTTGAGTAATCCTAGAGTAACATACACTGAGTGATTACTGAATTATGACCACCTACCTAATGCTTAGTCGATCTTCCTTTTGCCCTCAGTACAGCAGCTATCCGATGTGGCATTGATTCAACAAAAGATGTCGGAAACATTCGGGAGGTATGGTCAACCAAGCTGTGCGTAATGTGGTCAGCAATGCAGGTATGGAGGTGATTGGTCTTTCCAGATGCTTGATGCCTTTCTATACTGTCCCACAAGTGCTCTGTGGGATTGATATCGGTGGAGTTTGGAGGCCAATCAATATGCTGGAAGTCAGAACTGTGTTCCTTAAACCATGCCTGCACAACAAGTGCCCAATGATTCGGCGCATTGTCATCTAGGAAGACACCATTCAGGGAAAAAAGTGTAACATAGCAGGGTGTACACTGTCAGGAAGCAGTTGACAATAGCGGAGACCGCTGATACGTTGTTCCACATGCACCAAGTGTCCAAGTTCCTGCCAGTGAAACCTGCCCCACACCATACAACCAAAAGTGCAGGTCTCCACCGGCCTGCACTTTTGATACCATGCATTATGGATCAAGAGCCTCATGTTGTTGACGTCAAATCGTACACGACCAGCCACATTGTGGATTAAATAACGTGACTCATCCGACCAGCACAACTTCTTCCAGTCTTCTAATGTCCAACTTGCATTCTCTTTGCACCAGGCAAGTCTTTTACGCTGGTGAACCTTGGTTAGGAGGGGATGCTGTAGGGTTCGTCTGCTGGTATAGCCCAGAAGACAACCCCTATGGTATCACTGAACATAACTGTTCTGTTATGTTCAGCTATCACTCAGTGTATATCAACTATGTCGAACTACACTCATCATAGTGGAGACTGAAAAAGACCTGGGGGTAATTTAATTGTTCAGTCAGATATGAAGTTTTCTGAGCAGTGCAGACGGTCTGCAAGAGTAGCTCATGGTGCCTTGTGAATGATATACAGGAATTTTTTAGCAGGGATGAGAACATGATGTAGAGCTGCTAGAACGAGTACAGAGAAGGGCAATGAGGTTGGGGTTGCGCTTACCAAAAAAGGCTTGGGTTTTGCAAATTGCAGTGTCCTGAGACTAGGCACCTGCATGGTGATCTGATTGAAGTGTGATTTGAGCAAGCTCAATGCTGATGGGATTCTTCCTTTTGCCCAGATTAATTTCCTGAGGGGACATAAATTCAAATTGAGGAAAGATAGTTGTATAATAGATATGCAGAAATTTGCATTTATCCAGTGAATGGTTGATTGCTGGAACAAACCCATCTGTTCTGGAAGTTGGCAGGTTAAAAAAATTTGGAGCGAATGGATGGGTGAAATTGGAAGTTTTTTGTTTTTGTTTTTTTGCTGATGCTGTATAAGCTTGTTTCCTTGCATTATATGCCTTTATTAATGCTAATGGTAATGTGCAACACTACCCTCCTTTGTTTTACCTGTTTGAACTTACAAACCTATTCCTTACAAACACCAGTTCTCTAGATTTTTGGAAATCAGAAGTAGGCAGCTATTTTCAAATATCATTGAAAATGAATGTTTTGCGGTGTTTTTAATGTTAGAATCTTGAATGCTACAGTAAAATCTTGTTGATACAACTCAGTTTATACAAAGTACTGATTAACATGAAGCACATAGCATTCCCCTTAAAGGATAGGCTTTTCTATGTAAATATATTTGTTTTTTAACGAAAATTTGGTTAATATGTATTACAAAGTTCGTTTTCACCCTGTTAGAAAAAAATATTGTTAATTTGTATGTTTAATACAAATCTTGGCACAGATTATTGATTATTGTCCCTATTATTGCCTCTGGCCACCACTTCCCTGCTTCCTGAAGGATGGCACTGACTTGTTAGAAATTATTTTGTGTAAGCAAAACCAGTTTATGGTAGCTACAACATAAGTGCACTCTGAAAAACATAATTGTGAAAGAATAGATAAAAAAAAAAAGAATAAAAAGTTGTTTACATACACTCCCTTGCTCTCCACAAGGGATTAAGGTTGGTGGTAATTGTTATGCCACTTCACAGAGCTTTTTTTGTGCCATTTTATCTGAGCACATGTCTTTTTTGGAATGTGTGTCTTTAAATTAATTTAAAGTTTGCTTATATTAAATCTCATCTAGTAGTGTTATGGTTACAAAATGTAAACTGATGGAATTAAACTGAAAATTATACAAGAGGCTGATAGGATTAAACTGACCCAAGGGCTCACATCTGGTGAGTATGGGATTGGCACACCCAGGGTCCTGAGCTGGATATCATCATTCTTCTCTTTCTTGATGATTCCCTTCTACTTCTGACTCTTGTTTTCTCTCTCTCTCAGGGTAATTCAGAATTTTTTTTTTTTTTTTTTTTTTTTTTGGCTGGTGCAACATAAGCCTCAGGCTTCCTTGTACCATATAGCTAATAATAATAACTTAGCAAAACGGACATTTCAGAGGGATACAACATCCCTTTACTTACTTTATCTACAATACTGAAAAACCAAAAAAAATTTGAAGAAGTGTGTGACACTGGAGCAGCTATAAAAAAACAAAGAAAAAAAAAGGGAAACGAATTCCTGGTTCAAAACCTGAGGAGCTTGAAACAAAATGTTTTGAGCTGTACCAACAAATGTGTGCATCTAACTTGCCAATAATTAGATCCGATTTTGGAAGAAAAGGCAAATTATCTAGTTCATAACGTGGAATTTGCGACTTCAAATGCAGCTGTGGCTGTCTTCAAAGATCTCAAAGACAGGAATAACTTGGTTTCTTGAAATGTTTGCGGTGTCTGGATTAGTTGGCAAAGAAAAGGCTACAGACTGGTTGTGTTCTGAACGGTCCATTCTTGAACAATACAAGGATATTTTTAATCTTGACGAGACAGGTTTATTGTATAATTTGCTGTAAAACAAAACATTTGCTGTTCAAGGAGAGTTTTGTCATGGTGGAAAATTAAGTAAACAAAGATTCGCTGTTCTGTTATGCTGCAGTTCAGATGGCAGTACAAAACTATGCCCACTTGTGATTGGTAAATTTTCCAAGCCAAGATGTTTTAAAGAAGTTAATCAACTTCCCCATGATTATGTGGCCAATAGAAGTGCTTGGCTTGCAGTCAAAATTTTTCAATCTTGGATATCAAAAGTGGACAGAAGAATGGCTTCAGAAAAAATGAAAATTTGGATGATTCTGGATTGTTGTACAGCATATTCTGCAGACACACTTAAGTTGACAAATATATGGCTGTTGTTTTTAGCCTCCCATTATCACCAGTTTTATGCAGCCACTGGATCAAGGCATTATTTATTAATAGTTCCTGCCTGATAAGGTAGTTCATCCTCAACATAGGGAGGGAACAATTTGCAGCTAAACTGGAATGTCTTGGATGCTATCCGTAATTTTGTTATTTCTTGGGACAGTATTGCGTCAAGTATAATAATTAACTGCTTCAGAAAAAGTGGCTTTGGAGAGATTATTACCAAAAAACATGGTCTAGCAGACGAATGTAATAGCAGCATTGAGGAATGGAGGAATTTGAAGGAGCATATGGATTTTGTTGGAGAATTTGGAGAGTTTTTATGAAGATGGATAATGAAGTTGCTACTACTAAAACCATCTAAAAAAGATACTCAAAATGAATTGAGCATAATAGACAATGTGTTGGCCTACAGTAACATTGATAAATAAACAACTATTGTAGTTGATAATGTGTGTGCTGTAGTTAAAAATGCATATAGGACAAAAACTGTGCAAAGAACATTGGATTCTTTCTTTAAATTAGATTAATATATCAAAATGTTAATGGATTGTATGTCTTCTTTTATATTAAAATTAATTATTTTTACTGTGATACTGAAATATTGTATATATACCGTACAATATTTTCATTTCTGTTAATTGCTTTTCTCTTAGTTTAAATTAAAAATAAAATAAAATCTTTAAAAAGTATATTATTCCTATTACTGTATTGTTAGAGAAGCTTTTGTTTTTATTATTTTTTTTATTTGTATTTTATTTTATTAATTTAAATTAATTTATTTTTGATGTTATTATTATTTTATTTTATTAATTTAAATTAATTTATTTTTGATATTATTATTTATTATTTTTGCTCTATACATTAAAAAAGTTTTCCTCCTAGTGATATTTATTCGAGACAGTGGGAGAAGAAAGGAGGCAATTACATCACTAAAAATGCAATTAATTATTGACAACTGCCTCCATAACATTCACCAACTTTGTGCTTCTCTGTCTAACATTTGATGTTCCATTGTAACGTTTTTATATATTAATGAATATTGTATATTTGTGAATTCAGTATTTTAGTAATTTGTATGGTTTGTAAATATTTTAGTCCTGCTCTTTGGGGTGCAACAATATTCCTCATGCATTATGAAACCCGAAGCAAAAGGCCTTTTTCTAAGTGACCTATGTAAATAGTTTTTGTGTCTGGATGCACCAGGGGTTCTACCCCCAGCTCCATGTTTTTTACTCTGTGTAAAATACAATACTCTGCATAAGGCAAGGGTCTGTGTTTTGTGAAGTATTAGTGTGGGTTGTGTTGTGTTGTTCCTCTGGCCACTTAGCCTGGGAGCCTGTGGAGAGCCACAATCACTGTTTAGATCACTGTTCTGGGGAGTCGGGCCAGAACACATTAGGAGAGAAGAAAGCTCTGGCGGGGTGATCCCTGGTGTAGCCTAGGCATCCAAGGAAAGCCCCAAAAAAAAAAAAAAGAAAGAAAGAAATAAAAAAAAAATTTATTGGAAAGGAGATAATGGGGAGATAGGAAGAGGGTGGGATAAAAGGGGCAGAGAATAGAGGGGGGCAGCAATATAGGCACTGCCTGATTTGAAAGGGGAGACCGTAAGGGGACCCCCTGGTTCAGGATGCCCATCCTGGTCCAGATGGTGGGATTTGAAAGTGGTTGGTGGGGTGAGGCACCACACAAAAGGGGGTAGTTGCCATCCAGGGTGGGAAAAGGACACTCAACCACCCCAGGTGATAGGAATAAAAGAACATAGGGAAAGAGATTCCTGAGGTGGAGTGTGCTTTTTTCAGCTCTGTCTCACACTGACCTAGGGGTTACCGTAATGGCCAGTGTCACATCCCACACATACCAGCTAGGAAAAGCTACAGCATGGTGTCAGCTTGGATAACCCTGAAGGCCCGCATAGCCATCAGTCTGTCCAGTGAAGAGGCTAAGATAGAACATGCAATTATAATAACTTTCATTCACTCGACATTCACACAATTTTACTTTTTATAGTTTTTCTTACACTTTCTATTTTCTTTTATATATTAGATTAGATATCGATCAGTGCATTTCGACAGGCGTGTCTTTTACATAGCAAAGATTTGACTTACTCCATCATACCTCTAAATATTACGTAGAAAAGCATGCGCTGGGGCTGGCGAGCAAAGGAGATAGGGCGGAGCCACCTAGTTATTATTATTATTTTTCTCTTGCCTCTTCTTCTTCCTCTTTCCCAGGCGATTACTCCGGGCAAGAGAGAGATTCCCATCAGCATTGAGCATGCTCAGACCATTCAAAGCCTAATACACCTCAGTCGGATCACCTTGCTAGGGTCTAGTCTCAGGACACTGCAATTTGCAGAACTTAAGCCTTGCTTGGTAAGAGCAACCCTTTGTTCCACTCACCAATCTCATTGCCCTCCTCTGTACTCTTTCCAGCAGCTCTACATTATTCCTAAAATGAGGCCTCCAGAACTGTATGCAGTTCTCCAGGTGTGGCCTGACCATTGATTTATAGAAAGGGATAATCACCTCCTTATACCTTTTAGCAAAATTCCTGTATATCATTGGCAAAATCCGATGAACTACTACACTTGTGGCCTGTCTACTCAGAAAACTTCCTATCTGACTGCACGATTACCCCCATTTCTTTTTCATTCTCCACTACACTCAGCGTAGTGGAGAATTTCTCAGTATTAAACTTCAGTTGCAACCTCTCAGCCCATCTACCCAACTTTTCTAGATCCTGTTGCAGTAGCATGCTGATATTACTGTCATTAACAATCCCTGCCAACCTTCATATCATCTACAAACTTGGACATTAAGCATGATATACCTTCATCAATATTGTTTTTAAATACAGTGGGCCCAACGTGGAAACCTGTGAGAATCCGCTAAAAACATTGGTCCTCAAAGAGGTGTCTGTTGATTACTACTCTCTGTCTTCTCTCACTCAACCACCCCTTTATCCACAGAAGCAACTTGATATGTTGCATGATGACTCCCAGCAGTCCTTGAAATCCTCAGCACCTTGATTTTCAGGCTGCTGTTCATTCCAAAAGAAGTGCAAGGATCACTTTCACCTCTGCCTGTGGCTACTATTATTAATCTATTAGTCTGTGAATCCTCCAAAGCTAGCAGTTTTTCAACCCACCTAATGCTGCCTTGATGGCATCAGCAAATATTCTTGCACCTTTTCTATTTAAGTGTATCCCATCCCTGTAGAAGTAGTCTCTCCTGTTAAGAAGCACATGCTACGCTGTGAAAAATACTACCCCATGAACCTTGCACATTCTCTCCAGGGCCAAACTGATTGACAAGGCTCTCATCATATGCTCCCTCCTATCGTGTCTAGGCAGAATTGTAGACACTTTCAAATTTGCAAATTTTTTTTAAACATTGATCAAATATCTCAATGATATTTGCTCTTTGACGTTATCAACTTTCGCTCCTGTCAGACTTGCTTTAGTCCGCTTCCACCTATCCTTTTTGCACAGTATATTTCCCATCTCTCCCTGACAGTTGTGTCACCAACAATAACTCACTCCTGAAGAACAAGCACGTTCTGCCTTGAAGATTGTTGCTTTGTTGCCTGATGCACAAGAGTGAGCTGTGGCATTGAGGTGGGCAGCTGAAAGCTTGATGGGTCCCCATTTTAGTTCCTTTCAGGGCATCTACCTGACTGTTTAAACTCTCATAAACACCTATCAGAACCCTGAGTTGACGTCTCATTTCTTGATATTACCATACACAGTACTGTACACAAAAGAGTTTGTAAGTTCTAATTTATACCGAAGATACAAGAAAGTGACAAACCTAACCTGAGTGCAATCACTCAGGAAATGTTATCACAGATAGATGATAACAATGCATTTTTCCATGGGTTTTGCCTTCTCTAATGAAGCCGCCTTTCATATTTCTTGATCCACTGAACCAAGACAACTGTTGAATCTGGGGAAGTGAAAACCCACATGTGGTAATGGAACATAAGCATGACAGCCAAAAAAGTGAACAGATGGTGTGCCTTTCAATCCACCTTTAGAAATTCTCTACAGAAATAAACCTAGCATAGTAAAACCAGCAGATCTGCGCCTTCTTGAACTGATGCAGGTTTGGAATGCTTCCATCCATTCCATACAACAGATAGCAACTTGTACTCAGCCACCATGGGTTCCACCTCCTGTACCGACCTATGACACTTACCTTTGTCAATGGGGAAAGAATATGTTGCAAGCTTCAAATATCAGACAACTTCATGCTGTTCACAATCAAAGATATATTGATTTTTCTCCAACATACACAGATGGCTCTAAATCTAATTCAAATGTTCGAGCAGCGTGTTTCTGAATACCACAATTTCAGCCTCTCTCTTCCATCTGAATTCAGTATCTTCTCAGCCAAACTATCTGCAATTAAGTTAGCTTTACAAAATCTCTGTTCTGACTGTTCTTTAAAATCTGTTATTTATACTGATACCCTCAGCTCAGTCTTGGCATTATGTAATTCTTCAGATAGAGTTCATCCTGTTTTTGATGAAATTAGAAAATTGTTACTCATCATCATCATCATCAAGAGGAGTGTTTCCATTTACAATGGGTTTCCTCAGCCTACAAGTTATTTCTTGTTAGGAATTTTTTCCCACCATAAAGTGCAGTTCAAGGTGTCTTGGTCGGTTAAACCTCGGGCTGTCATGCACTTCCGTACTCCATCCATCCTTGTCCTCCTAGGTCTTCCTCTTCTCCTTCTTCCAGGAGGTATCCATTCCAGGATAGCCTTTGGATATCTGTTTTCTTGCATCCGTTTTACATGTCCATACCATGTTAGACACCTTTCTTTGATGGTGTCAATAATAGTCTTTTTCACTTCCATTTTTGCCCTTATGTCTTCATTCCGTTTTTCTGTCTCTTCTAGAAGTTCCTGCTGAGCGTCTCCAAAAATCCATTTCTGTGGAGAGCAATTTGTTTTCCGCTTGCCTATTCAATGTCCAGGTTTCCGCTCCATACAGTAGAAGACTTTGTACAATCGTTTGAAATATAAGTTTCTTTGTTTTATTTAGGATATTTTTGCTCCACAGAACAGAGTTTAACATGCCGATAGCCTTTCTGCCGTCTGTAATTCTCTTATTGATCTCTGCTTGGGATGATCCATCACTTTGTAAGATTGATCCCAAATATTTGAATTTATCGACTTGTTTGATTTTAAAACCTGCAATATTTAGAACATGTCCTGGCCCTGAAGACAACATTTCAGTCTTGCTAAAATTGATTTTTAGACCCCATTGTTTATATTCCTCAAACAATTGACGAATGCATACTTTGCATCTTCTAAGTCTTGTGCTATCACCACCTGATCATCTGCAAAAAGTAAATTGCGAATATAGGTGTTCTTATTAATCGGCAATCCCATTTTATTACATTTTCTTGACCAGGATCTTAGGCAGATGTCGATATAAATTTTGAGAAGTGTTGGTGACATGCAACAACCTTGTAATAAGCCTTTTGAAGTGTGGAATTCAGGTGACAAAGTTGATCCCACTTTAATTCTGCATCTATTATTCCTGTAAATTGCCTTAATAATGTTAATCAGTTGTCCATCAATATTTGCCTCTTTCAGTGCTTCCCATAAGAGTTTTCTTGGAACACTGTCATATGCCTTTTCAAGGTCAATGAAAATCATAAAGATTTTTTTTCCTTTTGATTTGCATTTTTCAAGGATCTGTTGTACTGTTGAGATATGATCTATACATGACCTCCCAGCTGGAAAACCACTTTGTTCTTGTGATACCTCGATTCGGGCTTCTAAATGGTTCCTGATCCATTTTCCAAGGATCTTTAACAGCGGGTTCAGGACGCATATTCCTCAGTAATTTGAACAGCTTTTCCGATCACCCTTCTTATAAATTGATGTAATATATCCTGTTATCATTTCTTTCAGTATTTCTTTTCCTCCCAGTATACTATTTAACAGTTTTTGTATCAGAACAGCCACTCCTCTTCCTCCATATTTCAGAAGTTCCACGTAAACTCCTCCAGGTCCAGGTGATTTGCCATTCCTTCCTTCCTTTAGCAGGAGTTCCACTTCCCTAACAGATACTTTTAAGCCTGAGTCTTCTACACCAAAATCCTCCATCGTCTTGAACTCTTCCCTGTCTTCTTTTAAAAGTCCTTCATAGTACTCCGTCCAGTCTTTCAAAGGTATTAATTGCAAACCAGCATTGTGTTTATTCTGTTTTCTCAAGTCTTTAAGGACCTTCCACAATTCCGCTAATTGCTTGAAGCCCAATTTGCTATTAATAGTTGCACATTTCCTTTCCCATTCTTCATTTTTCACTTCTACTACCAACCGATTGGCTAATTTCTTTTTTTCAACATAAATGTTCCTATATGCATCATTCCTATCACCCAGCCATTTCTGATATGCAAGTTTCTTTTCCTCTACAGCAGCTCTTACTTTCTCTGTAATCCAGGTCTTTTTTGGTCCTTGGCTCTTCTTTTTGCCTAGGATTTCATGAGCTATTTTTTAAATATTCGTAGATTTCTTCAGTATTACCTTTTATCTTGGGGGGAGACAAAGACTAATGGATTAACAGTAGCCACTGGCAGAGGTGAAAGAGATTCTTGCACTGCTTCTATTGGAATGAGCAGAAGCCTGAAAAACAAGATGCAGGATATTTCAGAGACTGCTGGAAGTCATTGCGGTACAAGTAAACACATGGGTTGTGTTAGGGTAGCTAAGAATAGAAACAGGTGCATGTATACTTGCGTGTACACTAATGCTAGGAGTTTAGTAAATAAATTTGATGAATTTGAGGTATTACTCAAAACATCAAAGGCAGATATTGTTGGGATATCAGAGACGTGGTGTCACACACATATAAGGAATGCAGAACTGGAATTTGGGGAGTACAACGTCTACAGAAAGGATAGACAGGATAGGAAGGGAGGAGGGGTTATGCTATTAGTTAAAAAACACATAAAATCCAAGGAAGTGAAGCCAGTTGACATCGCTGGACAGTGCAGTGTTGAGTCAGTTTGGTGTGACATAAGCATAGGTAAATCAAAATTGAGAGTAGGAGTGTGCTATAGGCCTAATGACTCTGATGAGTATAATAAGATACTGTACAGGGAAATAGAATGGGCCAGTAAATCAGAGAGTCTTATAATGGGGGATTTTAATTTCCCAGATATTGACTGGAATTTGTGGGTTGGTCACTCACACACTAACAAGGCTTTTGTGGATTTATTGGATGATTGTTTTCTACACCAGCATGTTCGGGAGGCAACTAGAGGGAGTAATACTCTTGATCTGATTATCAGTAGTGATTCTTCATGCATTAGGAATCTGCAGATAAATGAACCACTGGGTGGCAGTGATCACAGTGTGCTGAAGTGGGATTTACTCAAGGAGGTAACTACCATCAGAGGTAAAGGGAAGGGTTTTTGCTTTCGTAAAGGCGACTATGATGGTCTGAGACAGTATTTAAATTCTATACAGTGGGACCAACTGATGATGTTACCAACAGCAAATTCAAAATGGGAAGCATTCAAGGAACTAATCTTGGAAGCTACCAGGCTTTACATACCAACCAAGAAATATTGTTCAAGGTTCAGGCCTAAATGGTTGTCAGATGAACTAATGAGACATATGGCAGAGAAGAAAAATGCATGGGATACATACAAATTAATGGGTGACATGGAAGCCTATGATAGATATAAGTTGGTCTGTAACCAAGTCACAAAGGAGATTAGGCAGGCAAAGACAGATTATGAGAAATCCTTGGCAAAGGATGCAAAGAAAAACAGAAAAGAGTTCTTTACCTATTTAAACTCAAGAAGGAAAGGGATGAATCAGATTGGTCCACTGGATGTTGATGGTTCAACAGTTGAGGATCCAGCTCAGGTGGCTAACAATCTAAACGAGTATTTTGCATCTACATTCACACATGAGGAGTTATTCAGGAAGGGGAATGTCGTAGGTGAAGTAAACATTGGCAGTGAGCTAGATGATTTTCTAGTAACTGAGAGGAAAGTGGAGGAGAAATTGTTGAGGATAAACATAAAAAAGGCACCCGGGGTGGATGGGATCTATCCAGTTATATTAAAGGAGGCAGCAAAGGAAGTAAGCAAACCCCTAGCCATAATTATGAGAGCTTCTTTGGACTCAGGGGAGGTACCCATGGACTGGAGATGTGCAAATGTAACCCCAATTCACAAAGGAGGATCAAAGGCTGACACAAGTAATTATAGACCTGTTAGTTTAACTTCGGTTCCAGGAAAATTAATGGAGGCACTGGTTAAAGAAGCACTGCAGGATCATCTGGACAAGAATTCAGTTATAGCTCAGACACAGCATGGGTTTGTTAAGGGCAGGTCTTGTCTGACCAATTTGATTGGATACTATGATGTAGTCACAAAAGAACTGGATGCAGGGAATAACTTTGATATTATATATTTGGATCTTAGAAAGGCTTTTGATACTGTTGCGCATGGAAGACTGCTGCACAAATTGGAGAAGTGTGGCATTCGAGGCAAATTGCTGCTATGGATAAAGGGATGGTTGAGTGGCAGAAGACAGAGAGTGGTAATCAATGGACACTGCTCAACGTGGACTAATGTTATTAGTGGAGTTCCTCAGGGTTCAGTGTTGGGTCCATTGTTGTTTTCTGTATTTATAAATGATATTGATGATGGTGTATCAGGCTTAATGTCCAAGTTTGCAGACGATACAAAGGTTGGCAGGGTTGTTAAGGACACTACTGATACTATGCTGCTGCAACAGGATCTGGAAAGGTTGAGCAGATGGGCTGAGAGGTGGCAAATGAAGTTTAACATTGACAAATGTAAAGTACTACATATGGGAAACAGTAACCCCAGATCAACGTATCAACTCTGTGGTACTACGCTGACAATGGTAGAGAATGAAAAGGACCTGGGGGTAATTGTGCAGGCAGATATGAAGTTCTCTGAGCAGTGCAGACGAGCTGCAAGAGTAGCTCATGGTGTCTTGTCAATGATATACAGGAATTTTTCTAGCAGGGACAGGGATGTGATTATTCCCTTGTATAAGGCATTGGTCAGGCCACACCTTGAGTACTGTATACAGGTCTGGAGGCCTCATTTCAAGAAGGATGTAGAGCTGCTGGAACGAGTACAGAGAAGGGCAACAAGATTAGTGAATGGAACAAAGGGTTGCTCTTACGAAGAAAGGCTTAAGTTTTGCAAATTACAGAGCCTGGAGACTAGGCATCGCCGAGGTGATCTGATAGAGGTGTACAAGGCTTTGAATGGCTTGAGCATGCTCAATGCCGATGGGATTCTTCCTCTTGCTCAGAATAATCACCTGTGAGGGCATAAATTCAAATTGAGGAAGGATGGATGTCGGATAGATGTGCGGAAATTCGCCTTTAGCCAGCGGGCAGTTGGTTTGTGGAATAGACTTCCATCGCTTGTTGTTGAAGTTGATAGCCTAAACAAATTTAAGGCTCAGCTGGACAAGTATTTCGAACGAATTGAGGGGTGAAATGGGAGTAGTGGCTGTTTTTTTTTTTTTTTTTTTGGCTGATGCTGAATAAGCTTGCTTTCTTGCATCATATGCCTCTACTAATGCTAATGCTAATCTCTGTGTACCTTTTATATCTTTTATCTCTATGTTAATTGCAGCATCCAGTCTTTGCATGAAGTTGTTTCTAATGCTGTCGTCCTGGAGTAGTAGGTTTGGGTTTTTTTTTTTTTTTTTTTTTTTTAGGAGCATTAGCAACTAAGGCCATATTGCTCCGGTGCGGTGGTCATTCCCTGACCTTTCCGCATCCTCCGTATTTGGTGGTGACGGGCTCGAACCCCGGTCTAATCAAGAAGCGTGTGCTACGCACTGCTGCTCCTTCCCACCTGGCTACGGAGGCGCCTAAGGGAGTAGTAGGTCAATGTTAAATTGATCCACTTGTAGCATTTCTCCTTCCCTGCATTGTTGGTTGTCCACAACATATTTTCTTAATCCAGTTCCACCTCAGTGTTGTTTTAACAAAAATGGTCAGATCCACATTCAGCTCCTCTATAAACTCTGACATCTTTCAATACATATGTCCCTGAATGTTTTGATATAATGTAATCTATAACTGATCTAATTTGTCTTGTCTCCTGTGACCAAGTATATTTATGGATATCCTTGTGTTGGAAAAATGTGTTGTTTATTCTCAAGTCGAACTGTTCACATTGATTGCATAGTCTATCTCCGTTGTCATTCCTCTCTTTCTCTCCAAATCTTCCAATAACTTTGCTATTTTGTTCAGTTCCTACTCTTGCATTGAAATCTCCCATTAGAAATATCTCTTTGTTCTTAGGAATTTTTTTCTATTAGTTCTCTCAGATCCTCCCAAAATTCATCCTTCAAGGTATCGGCAGTGTCATTAGATAAGAGTGAAAGACATCGTCGTCTTTCATTCTTATCAACTCCACTCCAAAAATGGTAGTATTCTCCCATTATTTCCTCTCCACATCCCTTTTTATTTCTCTCTGATAACACGACGATGTCTAACTTGAATTTTTGCAGTTCATCCGAAAGAAGGTTTCTTTTAGTTGAAAGGCCTTAAATATTCCAGCATCCCAAAATCATAGTCCTTTTCCATTTGCCGAGTCGTTTCCGAAAGTGCAGTCCACAAAATTGTTACTACAGATTGAAAAACATCACCAGCTAGTCCAGATTGAAAAACACCACCATTTTGGGCAATGACTTGCCGACAAAGCTGCAAAATATCCAACCACCTTAGATTTAACAAATATCCCTGTTCCAGCATCAGACTATTCACTAATGATTCATGCTGTGCATGCCTATCATAGTGGACAACAATCTGGCACGCTCAAACTAATAATAAACTCTTGCAGTTTAAGCATGATCCAAAAATTTGGCGCTCCAGTGTCCGTACATCAAGACGAGAAGAAGTAGTCCTTTCAAGGGCAAGAATAGGTCATACTCATCTAACCCACTCTTATTTACTCACAGGAGACGATCCACCCCAGTGTCCACATTGTTGTATAAATCTGACTGTTAAACACATTCTCATTGACTGCCCCTACTATAAGCAAAACAGAACATCAACCCTGCTATCATTGGTAAATCTTGATAAACCAATAACTTTAGAGAATCTCATTGGTGACAAGGCAAATATTTCTGAATTTTTGAAATACCTCAAGCAAACTGGACTTTTTAATCATTTCTGATTTTACAAAAATTTCTAATATCCTTATATTATAAATGAATAGGCGCATTATAGCCACAATAGCTGGTGTGCCAGGTCTTTGGATTCCACCATTTGGCCATCGTTCTTTGCAGAAGCCATAGTAACAGGGTTCAACATACCACAACATGCTGCAAAATTACACAGCCCCTCAGAGACCACAAGGATACCTTTTTCAAGAAGGAGCCCTACCACATTATGCCAATGTAGTGAAATCTATGTGAACAAGCAGTTTCCTGAGAGTTGGATTGGAAGAACATGTTCCATCGCTTGGCTTCCTTAGTTACCAGTTTTGACCTGATTAGATTTCTGTTTATAGAGGTATGTAAAGCACCATGTATACCAATGCAAGATGTGCCTGAACTATGGCAGCAAATAATTGCTCCTTGTGAATCTGTCATGCTGCAGATGCTGTGAAATGCCTGTCAAGAGATAGAATGCCACCTTGATATCTGTCAAGCCACCAAGGATGCACACTTGGAGATCTAATCACATTTTGGTAATTTCTACATCTTTGAGTAAAAAAAAAAAATCATGATTCTATCACCTTTGTTAATTTACAGAATGTATGCATTTTTTTATTGATAGTAATTGGCTGTATATTAATGTGGAATCTACTAAAAGATATAAACATTGGCAGTTTTCCTACCCACTTTACACTGCCTCGATGGCATCTGACAAATATTCTTGCACCCTTTCTATTTAAGTATATCATGTTAAGTAAGTATGCAAATCTCCTACTTTAAGGATAATAGGAGTGGAAGATCTGCAGATTTACGTAACAAATACAAATCTGATAAAAAAAATAATAATTTTAAAAAAAGTCACAATTTATGGTTTAATTTGAAAGTGTCAGCAATTCGGCTCTGTGTTCATTGCGCAAGACTTATGAGGGTAGAATGTGTTTCAGTTGTTCTGTGCTTGTTAATAGGAGAGACTTCTTCTACAGGAATGGGATACACTTAAATAGAAAGGGTGCAAGAATATTTGATGATTCTATCAAGGCAGTCTTAGGTTAGTCAGAAAACTGCCAGATTTTTTTTTTTTTTTTTTTTATGAAAACCCCAAACACAAGAGGGGTTTAAACCTATGGTATTTACTACCGTGCATGTGTTAGTAGTTGAGAAGACGAAAGAAGATATTTCTTGACATTACATTTGAACTTCTGTAGACAGTAATTTTCAGGAAATACATATGAAGGAAGGTTGTTCCAGAAAACGGCAGTTAAATGAATAAACAAGTAAGATGAAAAGTTGGTTCTGTGAGTTTCAAGTTGGACAGTAAATGGGTGTTGGCTGGTGGCAGCATATGTTCAGACTATTTTGAAAGAGAGAGAGGGAATTATAGAAGCCAATTCAGAAGAACAGTGCTCATGGAAGTATCTGTAGAAAAGGCATGAAGCAGAAATAGTGCGTATATGAGACAGCGAGTGGAGAGATGAGTCATTAATTAACCTGACTGCCCTCTCCTGAATGGTATCTAGAAGCCTGAGAAAGGTTTTGGGGGCTCCTCCCCAGATGTGGGAAGAATATTCCATGGTAGAGCAGATTTGCGATTTGTACAGAGTGAACAGCGGTTGGGAAGAAACGTAATGCCGATAGCGAAAGAGAAAACCAAGTCTTTTAGATACAGAGGAAGCAATATTAGTAATGTGCTTGTGTCAAGAGAGAAATTAGAAGTCGGTAATCCCCAAAAGAGAGAGATATCATCTTGCCTAGAAATCATAGTCACCATAGATAAGCATTGGAGCAGGAGAATCCTTTTTTGTGAGATATATGACAGCACTGAGTTTTCGAAGGATTGAAATCAACTAAGTTGATTTCAATCCTTCCACTGGAGAATTACCTGCAGATCAGTTTAAGGAATTGGTGCCGGATATTTGAGAAGTTGAAGCTGATCGAGCAGGGTGAGATTTCTCAAACTGGAAACTGGAATGCAATGTGCTATTATCAGCAAACCTATGGATAGGATTTCCAGTCAGTGGAAGAAGGTCACTGAAATACAAGACGAAAAGAGGGGAAAAGTACTGAACCTTGGGGAATGCCAGCATTAGTGGAGAAGTTAGAAGACAGTGAGCCATCTCCCATCTCAGTGAGCGATCAGAGAGAAAACTGGATTACCACTTACAAAAAACACTTGGCAAAACCATAAGATGGTAGCTTATTTAGAAGACCTTTTAGCCAAACATGATCGAAAGCCTTTGAGATGTCAAGAGCAACTGCTTATGGTTCACCAAACTTTTCCATTAAATTTGTCAATAAATGGGTAACATAAGCCTGAATATTGCCAGTGGATCGACACTGACAGAATCCTTACTGGTGGGTAATTCATTTCTCCATTACTGTAGAAAGAGTAGAAGTAATTGCAATGGAACAGTAATTGGATGGGAAGGATATGTCACCCATTTTAGGAACTGGCTGGATATGAGCAAATTTCCAAGCAGAAAGTAAAACACCTTTGAAATAAGAAAGTGAAAAAAGGTGGCAAAGAACAGGAGTAAGTTCAAGAGCACAGGTTATGAGAACAAGTAGAGAAATACCATCAGGACCTGGAGCTTTCTTAGCATCAAGATTGGTCAAAATACAGCAGACTCTCGATTTACTGGGATCGGATTAACTGGGACACTTCAAGAATCCAAATTAAAAAAAAAAAAAAAAACCAGAAATCATAAAATTCAAGTAATAACTAGAATAGGTATAAACGTATTTTGCAAGTTGTAAATAAGCGACAAGCGGCATTATAAGGCATCATTGGGAGATTAGCGCACCTATTATCTTGCAACCCCCTCTGTCTTCACACCCACTGCTCAAAAAAAAAAGGGGGGGGAGAAGAAATGTTTAGTTTGTTTTAGTGCGTCGCGTCGATTGTTGTGTTCCATCGCACAGCAAAAAGACAAATTTTGTTTCGTTATTTATGTCAGGGATGTCGAACGTTTTTTTATAATAAATTTTTTTTTTGTTTAGAAATCGTAAAAATGATGGGTAAATGCAAAAGAGTTGCGCTTTCAGTTAAACAAAGACTTGAAATTATTCAAAAGTTTGAAAACAGTGCATCCAAAAAATGCATCGCTTAAATCTTTAATGAACCATTATAATGTTGGTGACCAAACCATACGAGACATTGCAGAAAATAAAGGGAAACTATTAGATTTAAAATCGACATCGCAAAAAATAAAGGGAAGCATTGTATTGGACACACGAGTAGTATGTGGTAAGTTTTTTTTTTTTTATCTATCACCATATTTTTTTACGTAGGCCGGTGAACATTTTTCGATACAGTAAGCCCCAGACTTACGCAACTACAGATTTGCGTAAATTTGTTTTCGCACAAATTTTTTTTTTTTTTCTTTTAGAATTGTAAAATTGAAAACAAAAAAAAAATAATAATAAGCAATCAATAACGACGATCATGGCATGCACAAATTGCACAAGTGAGATCGGAGTAACAAGCAAAAAATGGGTGGGAAAAAAGAGAAGATTCTTACAATTATTTATGGTTTTTTTTTTTTTTTTTTTATATGACTGAAGATTTCAGTGAAGGGAACACACATTTCACCATAATACCATAAAAACCCACAGAATTACAGCAATTGGTTTTATCGCAAATGAATAAGATCGAGTTTACTACCCGTTTATAATAAATTGCACTAACAGAAACACCCAATAAAACTGAAAATGCAAATTTTTTTTTGTTGACCTTCAGAAATGTGCTTTAGTAAAATGTGAGCTTGTGCGCAGTGATAATAGTGAGTTTTTCGCCTTAACCCTGTGAAGTTCTTTACAGAAAATTTAATTTTGAACGTTATGAGAAATCTGAATTCAGCGCGATACAAGTATTGCACTGAATTCAGATTTCTCAATTAGTAGCAAATGTTACTAGTCATTCCCGAGTTGTGTAAAACTCAATGAAGTAAGAAGCCCTGGAACGTATCTCTTACGTATGTCGGGGACTTCTGTATTTTTGGATTATCCGGGATTTGTTTTTTACCATCTATCCTGGAAAATCGAGAGTCCACTGTACTTCTGACATCCTTTTGACAGAAGACCACAGGACACATTGAATGGAGCATGATGGGAATGGTGGAAGGTACCGTATTTTCCGGCTTATAAGACGCGATTTTTTTCGCAAAGAAATACTCGGAAAATCACCCTGCGTCTTATATGGTCAATGTCAGATTAGGCCTAAAGACTACCGGTAATGCCATTTCAATGATGCAGTGCCGGTAAACTGAGTTCTGAAAACTTCCCTTTGACATTCACACCAATTTTACTTAAGATTTATCTGTTGAAATATATTTTTAACAATTATCAGTGGTTACAATCTATGGCAACAATTCATACCAGTAATCTTTTTTTTTTTTTGTGGAAAATTTATTGAAATCTGCGTGATATGAATCTCACAATCAGACGTAAGTAAAAACTTGTTTCATTTTCCCATGTGTTTGCTTCCTCTATAATATGATCTTGTGCTTTTATGGTATTCCTCTATGATCTCGTGCTTTTATGGTATGGCGGGCTAATTAGACTGGATCGGGATTTTTCAATTCCAACCGTCTTTTACAAAGAGAAAGTGATGCCCGTATTTGTCTTAGAGTGAGTAAGAATTTCTGTTACGTTCCTTCTGTCAGCTTTTTTTCAGAAACAAACATTTCATTATTGGTTGAACATTTACCAAAGCGTATACCATTATTTTGAGAAAAATATATTACTGTATTTAATTTGTATGAGGAAACAGATTCATCTGACTTAGAGATCACTCATAACATGGGCGATGGTGACATTGAATATTTTTAATATTATGATTATTTCAGTAACGGCTTTTTAGAGTTTAAGGATAAATGAAAATGTCAGACATTTCATAATCTTTAGAACAAATAAATATTTTTAAAAATTTCTTGTGTTTTATGAACTGAATAAAAACTCCATGTTGTATGTCCATTTAATAAAAAAATTTTAAAAAATAAATGAAACTCCATTTAATTTATTTTTAATACCTACCCCCTGATTATGTCCAGTATCATGTCATGTCGCCATATATGTTTACATCAGTCGGTAAAAGATCGCTTCTTAGTTTCACAGTAAACAGTATCGAAGGATAATAAGGATTATTATTTTTTCCAAAATATGTGGCCAAAACTAGGGTGCGTCTTGTATGCCCATGCGTCTTATAAACCGGAAAATACGGTATTTTTCTAAGATCATTAATTATCAGTGGAAGAAAAATGGGATGCTAGCAGGTCAGCTTTATCCTTGGCTGAAGTGACAATAGAACCATCTGGTTTTAAAAGAGGTGGGAGCAGAGCTGGGCAAAAGTTGCGGCCAATAGCTTTGGCAAGAGACCAGAATGTCTAGCTACCATTCGGGCAAGATTTCTACTCTTAACTTGTTCAGAATCTAGTTTGAACTGATTAATAACTGCTTTAATCGTTGTGAGCTTTGGTGTTGGCAGAAAATGAAACTGAAGAATTGGAAACAAGCCAATTTCGATATGCAACATTCTTCACTTGAACAGCCTTAGCGCATTTATTTGGAAAATCAAGATTTAGATAAAGGACGAGATTTTATAGTGCAGTGTGGATTCCATTCCTGCAAGAATAATTTCACTGACACGATCTGAGCAAACGTTGACATCAGAAGTTTTGAAACTGTAATCCAACCAAGGAAAAGAAGAAAAGAAATCTCGCAGGTTATCCTATTTTGCATTCTTGTAATGCCAAACAACATGAGGTTGGGAATAGCCATGAGATAAAGGCTCCATTGGAGAAGAGACAATCACCAAGTTGTGATCTCAGGTGCCCGAAGGACCACTCACTTCGACCATGTACTTAGAAGTGTTGTTTGTGAAAAAGGTCAAGCTTGTTGGCTGTATGGTTAGGATTGTCCAGTATTCTTGTAGATAAATATACAATCTGTGCAAGGTCGTTAGAAATTGCAAAAGCCTCAGCATCTCGACCAGCTGGGTCGGTGTGACTAGAAAACGGAAGCCGGTGTTGTGAACATTAAAATCACCAAGGAAAATTATCTCACTGTTAGGAAAGTTGGACTGGAGAAAGTCAAGTTGCAAAGAGAGGTAGTCAAAGAGCTCCAAGTGATTAGTGGAGTGAGGAGAATGGTAGAGACAGCAGATTTTAAGCCAGAGAAGATCGAAGAGAGGAGTTCCAAATTACCATTTCTCTGACAGGGAATATCGGAACGGACATATGCACAAGTACCACCTTTGAGGCGAAAGGAATCATACAGCAAATTATTTGGGCAACTGAGATGAGAAGTATTTGAATCAACCAATAAATGAGTTGCTGTCAGAAAAAGTACATGGGATATGGCAGGCTGCAAGTGGAAATGGACATCGTTGAGATTAGAATTAAGACCACGTATATTTGTGAAATGAACTAGGAAGTGTTTGGGAGGTTTAGATCTTTTCGCAGATAAGCTTACTCTATTAGGTTGACAATTTTCTTTCACTGTGTTTTTCTAAAAGGTGAATTCTATTTCTCTTTTACAATCCACTCCTTAAGAAATCCATTTATTTGATACCAGCTCTTGTATCAAAAGTACTGGTAGAGAGCAAGGAAGGAAAGTAACCTTTATTTTTCCTATTTTATAGACTATCTTTTATTAATTCGCTCAGTCACACTAGGCACTGCTCCTGCCTCGCTCTGGCGAGGCTGGTAACCTTGGCAGAAAAGTTCATCTGCCAATAGCTAAAAGGAACCAGTATGGAACACAATATGTTTCTTTCTTTAGAACCGACAAGCTGTCAGCCAGAGACTAAAAATGACCATGACCCATCGCAACCAAAGAGGCTTAAAACCAATTCCTCGGTGACAGTGTTTCCTGCATTCTTAATAATGCATTCACTATCAGAACAGCCTCTTAGTAAGCTATCCCCTTTTCTAATCCAAAAACACTTGGAAAGTATTGCACGTTCTCCCAAGATGGTTAAGAGACCGAAATCAGGTGACTTACTTGTAGACACTGTCAACCACAGGCATTCTGAAAAACTCTTACAAATGACAAATTTTGGTAAATTCAAGTGAAGTATTAGCATTGACAGAGGCATACGATACAAGAAAGCAAGATTATGCAGCATCAGCCAAAAAAAAAAAAAAAAAACCCTCCCATTTCACCCCTCCATTCACCAAATGCCTGTCCAGTTCGACCTCAAATTTATTTAGACTATCAACTTCCACGACAAAAAAATGGAAGTCTGTTCCACCAATCAACTACCTGCTGGCTAAAGGAAAATTTCTGCACATTTATTCTACAACTGTCTTTCCTCAGTTTGAATCTTACCCACCTCAGCTTCTTAATCTGAGCAAGACGAAGAATCCCAACAGCATTCAGCTTGTCCAACCCATTGAAGACCTTATACACCTCAATCAGATCACCTCACAGGTGCCTACTCTCCGGGTACTGAATTTTCTGAACTTAAGCCTTTCTTGGTAAGAGCATCCCTTTGTTCCCCTCACCAGTCTTGTTGCCCTTCTTTCTACTTGTTCTAGCAACTCTACATCCTTCCTAAAATGAGGCCTCCAGACCTGTACACAGTACTTTAGATGTGGCCTGACCATTGCCTTGTATAATGGGATAATCAACTCCCTGTTGCTGCTAGCAAAATTTCTATATATCATTGACAAGACTCCATGACTTGGCAGCCCATCTGCACTGCTCAGCGAACTTCATATTTGACTACACAGTTACCCCAAGGTCCTTTTCACTTTCCACTTCCCTGAGTGTAGTACCACACAGTTGGTACATTTTTCTTCGTTTATTGCTACCCATACACAGTACTTTGCTTTTGTCAATGTTAAACTTCAGTTGCCACTTTTCAGCTCCTTTGGTCCAACTTATCTAGATCTAGTTGTAGTAGTAACATACTGACTTTACTATCGTTAACAACCCTGTCAATCTTTGTATCATCTGCAGACTTGGACATTAAACCTGATATACCTTCATCAATATCACTGTTATATATACAAAACAACAATGAGCACAACACTGAATCCTGGGGAACTCCACTAATAACATTTGTTCCCGAAGAGCAGTGTCCATTGATTACCACTCTCTGTCGTCTCCCACTCAACCATCCCTTTATCCATTGTAGCAACTTATCCCTAATGCCATACCTCTCCAATTTGTACAGCAGTCTTCTATGTGCAACAGTATCAAAAGCTTTCCTGAAATCCAAGTATATGATATCAAAATTATTTTTGGCATTCATTTCCTTTATGATCACATCATACTATCCAATCAAATTGATCAGACAAGACCTCCCTTTAACAAACCCATGTTGTGTCTTAACTATTACTACAGTCTTCTCTAGATGATCCTACAATGCTTCTTTAACCAGTGATTCCATTATTTTCCCCGGAACACAAGTTAAACTAACAGGTCCATGGTTACATCGTGTCACGTTTTCAATCCACTTTGCGAATTGGTGTTACAGTTAAACACCTCCAGTCCATGGGGACCTCCCCTGAGTCCAAGAAAACTCTTATAATTATGGCTAAGGATTTGTTTACTTCCTTTGCTGTCTCCTTTAATATAACTGATAGATTCGGTTCACCCCGGTGCCTTTTTTAAGTTTAACTTCAACAATTTCTCTTCCACTTTGCTCCCTGTTAGAGTTTGATAAACTTCTGGCACTCTCCTCATTGAATAACTCCTCATATGTGAATGTAGATGCAAAATACTCATTCATTTTATGACCTACTTGAACACTATCATCAACAGTCAACCATTCTATGTTAAGTGGTCCAATCTGATTTCCTTTTAAAGTTTACAAGAAGGCCTCTTTGCTGTTTTTCTTTGCATCCTTTGCCAAGGTTTTATACTTTATGTGAATTCTATACATTTTTCTTCTCTGCCATGAGCCTCATTAGTTCATCTGACATCCAGTTAGGCCTAAACTTTGAACAGTATTTCTTAATTGGAATGAAAAGCCTAGTAGCCTGCAAAATTAAGTCCGTGAAAGTTTCCCATTTAGAATTCAACGTTGGTAACATCGTCAGTTCATCCCACTGTATGGAATTTAAAAACTGTCTGCAATCCCTATAGTCACCTTTACGAAAGCAAAAGCCCTACCCTTTATCCTTGATGGTAGTTACATCATTAAGTAATTCCCACATCAGTACATTGTGATCACTGTCATCCAATGGTTCTTTTATCTGCAAATTCTTAATGCATGAATAATCACTGCTTATAATCAGATCGTGAGCATTACTCCGTCTGGTTGCCTCTCGAACATGTTGCTGTGGAAAACAGTTATCTAATAAATCCACAGTAGTATTGGTAGTGTGAAAGTGGTAAAGGTAAAAAAAAAAATGGTAAACTGCAGCCGTTATCAACCCACTGCAGGATGGAAGCCTCCTCAACAATTCATGCTGAGGGAAATGGACCATAATCTGCCCCACTGGTTTAGTGCGGGTTGGCAGATCGACCGTATATAGCACACGCAGTTTGTTTGAGTAGACCGAGCTTGAACCTCAGTCTACTCAAACTGTGTGTGCTACTGCACTCTCACCCCTGACAATTTGGCTATGAAAACATAGCACTAGTAACCAATCTACAAGTTCCAGTCAATATTTGGAAAGTTAAAATTCCCCATTATAAGGTATTCTGATTTACAGGCCCACTCTATTTCTCTGCACAATTACTCATTACACTAATCAGCTTCATTAGGCCTATAACACACACCTACTCTCATTTTTGCTTTCCCAGTGCTTATGTCACACCAGTTAGTTAGTTATTTTGGTTTTTAGGAGCATTAGCAACTAAGGCCATATTGCTCTGGGATATGCGGTGGTCATTCCCTGACCTTTCCGCATCCTCCGTATTTGGTGGTGACGGGCTCGAACCCCAGTCTAATCAAGAAACCGCTGCTCCTTCCCACCTGACTACGGAGGCGCCTATGTCACACCAAACAGACTAAACATTGCATTGTCCACTAACATCAAATTGGATACACTTCCTTTTCTGTACACATTGTACTCCCTAAATTCCAATTCTGCATTGCTTATGTCTGTGTGACACCATGCCCCTGACATCTCAACAGTATCTGCCTTTGATATCTTGACTAGCACTTCAAGCTCATCAAATTTATTAATTATGCTCCTAGCATTGGTGTACATGCAAGTATACATGCAACTGTTTCTACTCTTAGTTACCCTAACACAGCCCATGTATTTATTTTTTCCACTATGACTCCCAGCATTCCTGGAAATCTTCATTGCCTTGCTTTCCAGGCTGCTGCTCATTCTAATGGAAGCAGTGCAAGAATCACTTTTGCCTCTGCTTGCAGCAACTGTTAACCTTTTAGTCTGTGTATCCCACCAAGCTTACAGTTTTCCGACCCACCTAACAACACCTCGATAGCATCAGCAAATATTCTTGCACACTTTCTGTTTAAGTGTACCCCATCCCTGTAAGAGCAGTCTCTCCTGTCAACAAGCACAGTCCAGGCTAAAAAAAATCTACCCCTTGAGCCTTGCACTATCTCTCCAGGGCCGAATTGATTGACATGGCTCTCATTATATATTCCCTCCTATTGTGTCTGGGCAGAATTACAGACACTTTCACATTCAACCCTAACTTGCGACTTTTTTTTTTCAACATTGACCTGTACTTGTTGAGTAAATCTGCAAATGTCTTACTCTGAATGTCATTAGTTCTAACGTGCACAACAACATCAACTTTTCTGCCCTTAATAGATGATATCTGCTCTACAACATCGTCAACTTATTCCCCTGGCAGACATATCCTGGTCCACCTATCCTTCTTGCATGGTATATTCCCTGACAATAGAGTCACCAACAATAACTAGTTCCTTTGGGATCAGCACATTCTGCCTTGGAGATTGCCTCTGTGTTGCCTGATGCACAAGAGTGAGCTCTTCCATTGAGCCTGGCAGCTGAGAGCTTGATGGCCCCTTATTACTTTCTTCGACTGCCTTTACCCTACACCTCAAGCTCTCATAGACGCCCATCAGAATGCTGAGTTGCCGCCTAATTTCTTGACACTCTAGGCAAAAGTAACTTTCCATGAACTTTAAATTCATCTAAGGGTGTTTTTATCTAGTTGGGACCTTTCGAATATGACACAGGAATAAAGTAAAGAAGAGCTTCAGGAACAAAACTTAATTGCTATCAAAAGAATTATGATCAAGAGAGACGATGTACTCTTATATCCAAGTAAACATATCAATCTCTGACTCGGCTCAGGCTGTCCTCTCTCAGCAACAGTCCAATGCCCTTAAACACTTAGACCAAGCAAGTAATATGCCACTTACGGTACCAACAAAATCACCTCCACCACATGTGATTGCTACTACTTCAAATAATCCTAGTTTGACTTTAAAAAAGATTAATCAGGGCACATCGATGGATGCAGAGTACTCATCCAAACAGAAAAATCCGATTCTAGAAATATTTGCAGAAGAGATGGATACCAGTTACCATACCTTTCCAAAAAGAGACAAACCAAAGTCATAAGACAACTACGTCAGCTACAGCTTCTTCTAAATTTAAATAATTCCTTATATTTTGCAGTTGAATTGCAGAGGTTTTCGTGGTAACATTGTTGACATTCAGTACTTAATTAACCGCTACTCTCCAGTTGGTCTCTGTCTACAGGAAACCTATTTAACTCCTCAAATTTCCATTTCCTTAAGAAACTACTCAAGCTATCGAAGAGATTGGAATACTTCTGATTCTGCTCATGGTGGTGTAGCTATTTTGATTAACTCAAAGATCCCAGCTAGCTAAATCATTCTCCAAACCCAAAGAGAAGCCATTGTTGTACGTTTGATTACTCGGATTGCATTAACACTATTCTCAGTCTATCTCCCACCAAATCATATGTACTCTTATAATTATCTTGTAGATCTTTTAATCCAGCTACCCTCCCCTGTCTGCTTGCTAGGGGATTTCAATGGCCACCACCCTTTATGGGGATCCTCTAAATTAGATAGACATGGCCAGCTGATTGAAACTCTACTGGATAAGCAAAACCTCACCATTCTTATTAAGTGGTGCACACACACACCCATATACAATTACCTACTGGATAGGCTTCTGCAATTGACCTCTCGATACTGTTTCTGGTAATTCAGTTGGCCGCTATGAATAATCCCATGGGCAGTGGCCATTTTCCATTTGTTTGTAACCTGCTCACTACACAACCACGATTAGACCAACCCTGCAGAAAATGGAAATTCTCTAAAGCCAATTGGGCCAAATTTCAGTCAGCAGTCACTCTGAACAAAAAAAACTATTCAACTGTTCAGCCTATAGATAAAGTAACTGATTATATCACATCCCGTCTTTTAGTTACAGCTAGCCAACCGGGCTAGTCGGGTGGGTAAAGTGCCTGCCTGGCAACCCAAAGGTCGCGGGTTCGATTCCCGCCTCAGGCTTGGATCAAAGTACTGCAAAAACCTTGGGAGGTGCATTATGGCCACAGAAGCCTATGCGCCAAGAACTAAAAAAAAAAAAAAAAAAAAGTTACAGCTAAATACTCAATTCCATTATCAGATCCCCCAACCCAATGGCACTTCAACTACTGGTGGAACGAAGATAGCACCAAACTAAGAAGTCAAAAAAATATAAAGCATTTAATTTATTTCGCTGATTTCCAACCACAGCTAATCTAATTAGCTACAAGAAGCCAAGGGCAAAAGTGCATTTCATTCAAAGATAATCCAAGAAAGATTCTTGGACTCGGTTCACATCTACTATCAATAGAAACACTGACTCCAGATTAATATGGAAAAAAATTAGGCAACTTTCTGGGACATTTCCAATCATCCCTTCCCCAATTCTTTCTTGCATTGGGCAAAACCCAAGTCTCAAATGCATCAAACTACACTCCGAATTTCCAGAAAATTAAGACTGCCACTGAACGGAGACCCATCAACTTTTGAACCTCGCTATCACTTCCATATAATCAGCCTCTTCAATATTGTGAACTTTTACAGACCATCAGAACAATACGAAACAGCGCTGCTGGACCAGATGACATATATTATGTAATGCTGCATCATCTCAAGGACAAAAACTTACAACTGCTGCTATTCTTCTTTAACATGATCTTCCTGGAAAATATTTATCCAACTTCTTTGCACCATGCTACAGTTTTGGCCTTTTTGAAACCTGGAAAAGATTCCTCCAGAACTAATAGTTACAGGCCAATCTCTCTGTCAAGTTGCTTTGATAAAATTCTTGAAAAAATTATCCCCAGTTTACTCATTTAGATCATTGAAACTCAACATCTACTGAGTAATTGTCAACATGGCTTTCGCAAAAACAGGCGCTCTTTAGATCGATGATCAAGGCTGAGTTTGAAATTCACAATGCCTTTATGAAAAACGAACACCTTGTTATGGTCTCCATAGGTATAGAGAGGGCATTTGATACTACCTGGCGGTATCGCATTCTCAGTGACCTTCATAATCTTTGTCTACGAGGCAACCTGCCAATTTTTATTAGGAACTTCCTCCAGAGCCGCTCTTTCCAGATTCAATACCAAAACTCCTATTCTTCTACATTCTCGCAGGAAGAAGTAGTACCACAGGGGTCGGTATTGAACGCAACCCTGTTTGCCCTTAGAATTGATTCAATTACAAAAGAACTCCCAAATAGTGTGGAGGCGTATCTTTATGCTGATGATCTCTGTATTTTTTGCTATTCTCAGAACATGAGATCTATTGAGCAGCAATTGCAGATGTCCCTCAATAAAGTACAGAAGTGGGCTGAGCTCAATGAATATTGTCTTTCCCATCAGAAATCAGTTGCGATCCACTTTTGCAATCTACGTAAATTGCATATAGACCCTGAACTTCAGATATCAAATTCCACCATTCCGATCACCAACAATATCAGATTCTTGGGATTGATCCTTTACAGCAAGTTAAACTTCTTTGAGCACATTAAATTAATATGTACTACCTGTATGAAAAAGCTGAACATGTTATGAGTTTATCACTCTGTCTTAGAGAGCTGATTGTACAACTTTGCTGCTCTTATAGAGAGCACCGATTGATTAGATCCCATTTGGATTATGGTGCCCCAGTTTATGATTCTGCCTGAAAGAGTGTATTACGCTGGCTCAATCCTGTACAACACATTGCATGTGGATTGCTGTTGGTGCTTATGGAACATCTCCAATCTATATATTGAAGCCCATGAGCCCCCTTCTGTACCTCTGCAGAAAAACGTTACTACTTAAATATGCAGCCAAAATACAAAATTGTTTGCACCCAATTCAGCCATACCTCTTGAATCCATCATTTCACAACCTCTATAGAAACAAACCAAGTAAAATAAGACCGACCAGCAGGCCTACGACTCCTTGAACTATCACAAAATTGGAATGTTCCTCTATGCAATAGGCAGCAGAGAAAGAATTATTCTCACCCACCATGGACTCCCTTTCCTCAACTCACCTGTGATACTTATTTTCTCAGCGCCTCCGTAGCCAGGTGGGAAGGAGCAGCAGTGCGTAGCACACGCTTCTTGATTAGACCGGGGTTCGAGCCCGTCACCACCAAATACGGAGGATGCGGAAAGGTCAGGGAATGACCACCGCATATCCTGGAGCAATATGGCCTTAGTTGCTAATGCTCCTAAAAGCCACATAACAAACAAAGAAACTAACAAACTTATTTTCTCAAATGGGGAAAGAATCATCTACCAACTCTGAATGTGCAACAACTCCATGCTAGCCATATTCAAAACTATGCTGACTTCCTACCTATATATATATGGATGGTTCCAAATCTCATTCAGCTGTTGGAGCAGCAGCAGCAGCAGTATTTCCCTCTGCTATCATATCAGCTTCTCTTCCACCCAAGTTCAGCAACTTTTCAGCGGAACTATTTGCAATACAGTTAGCTCTAGAAAATTTGACTCTTCACCCATCTGCAAAATTTAGTTTACGCAAACTCTCTCAGCTAAATAGAGCAGTGCAGAATCCCTCTCATACGGATCACCCTGTTTTAAATCAAATCAGGAATTTGCTGTTAAAAATTGAAGATTGTCAACAACTAGTGAACTTTTGCTGGATTCCAGCACATTCTGACATTAAAGAAAATGAACTGGCTGATATTTCTGCTAAAAATCCATCAACTTTAGACTTAACCACTGTCTTTATTCCAGCCTCTGATTATAATATCATGACTCAAACAGCATACCATGCACAGTGGACAAAGCTATGGCATAACCAAACAAATAAACTTTTCCAGTAGAAACAGGACCCAGAATTTTGGCACTCAATCATTGAGACAGTTCAGCAAGAAGAAGTGGTACTCGCATGGATTAGAATAGGCCATACTCATCTGACTCACCTCCATCTACTCACAGACAATGATCCTCCTCAGTGTCCACACTGCTCCAAACATCCACTATTTCATTCTCTGACTAACCTCTGAGAACCGATAACATTAAATCATATCATTGGTGAAGAAGCAAATATTAATAAACTTTTCCGTTATTTTAAACAAATAGGAATGTATGAATGACTATGATTGGTTTCTGAGCTGAAATGAAATTGAACTGGCTTTGTATTAATTTTTTTTTTTTTTTTAACATTACTATGAATAGGCACACTATAGCCACTGCCGCTTGTGCGCCATTAAACACCCATACCACTCATTCAAAATTCTGTGGACAGATCGAATCACCAATGACCATGACACTACTAACTACGGTTGTAATGAGAAAGGCTGCCTACCTTGGGCATATTATAAGAAGCCCACAATATGACCTGCAGAGACTAATCCTGCAAGGGAAGAGTTAAGGCAAAAGAGCAAAAGGAATACAATGAAAAAAGTGGCTTGGTGACATCAAAGAATGGACGGGGGGGGGGGGGGTCTTACGACACAAGAACTATTTCACAAAGCAAGAGACAAGAGTTGACTGAAAAATGAAAAACATTCAAATTGAACACGGAACCTGGAGAAGAAGAAGGCATTGAAAAAAATAACTATTACATGTCAGTGATTAGTTGTGCTTTATGCATTCATTCATTCTTGCATGTGTCTAAGAAAAGAGACATGCATTATCTCTCCTATACCTGTTTTATATGTATGAGGTGTGCACATGTTTCAGTTGGGGTTTTTTTTTTTTTTGAACATTCAGTCTGTATGTTTAATTTCAATTTAGTTTATAGAAATGAGGGGGTTTTTTTTGCATGTGTGACTGACTAGAAAGTTTGTATTCCGTCATTTTCACTCATAAATCCATCGTCCTGGGAACATAACACATGCCTGATTTTGGAAAAATTACAATTTTTTGAAAGTTATTCATATTACATATATAATATGAATATGAATCACACCACAGCGTGCTCAGGTGAGCCATTCATATCACTTAGTGCAGTCATGTGATCAGAGACAAAATTGTAACTTCATTGATTTGATTTCCAAGAGCTGTTTTAATTGCATAATAAAATAAGTATTCTTTTTGCTAACTAAATAATCTAAAATATCAGATATCACATTTTAATATTTTTATTAGATAATATAAGAGCCATAATCCCTGATCTCTACAGAGTTATAGCCACCAATATTAAACCGAAATGTGAGTGCATGTTGCAGGATTGGTGTGGCAATCCTGCAGCATGCACTCACATTTGACCAAGGAAAATGTCACAGGCTCGAATTGTGCCTCCATTAGGAGTGTTATGTAGTGTTTTTTTTTTTAATGAGTTACAAATGGTGCAGTATGATCTCAGCAATTAAATTGCCTTAAAAGGTTAAAAAAAATTAATGATTTTATATGTTGCAAATTCCTAGTATCAATGATGTAAAGTCTAAATATGTAAAACAGAATGAAATTAATATTTTGATATTATTAAATGAATGTAATATATAAACATGGCACCCATGCTGTTTTTTTTTAAGCCTGGTCAGCTTATTTACCTCTCTGTTTCTTATGGTTGACTGCTGTTACAGAAATATTCACAACGTGCTGGATTTTTCAATGTTATTTAGAATTATATTCTGTATATAATTCATACAGTGTATTGGTCATTTTTATCAATGGAAATAGAGGCAGAAATTAAATGTAAATTTAATTTTGTGTATGAAGTGGATTTTTTAAACGACAGTATTTGCATAATGAATAATTTAGTTATTAAAATAACAAAAAAATTGCTATTTATTGTCAATCTAAAATATTTGTTGAACTCAAACTATTTGTTTGTTTGTTTGTTATTTGGTTTTTAGGAGCATTAGCAACTAAGGCCATATTGCTCCGTCAAACTATTTGAGTGTAGCTCTTAAACAAGACAATAAATTTTGTTCTCTTGGGATCTTGACTCAGTTATATATTCTACATTACAAAGAAAGAATAGCTACATTTATATTCTTCTTTGGATTGCATAACCTTTAAAAAAAATGAATAAATAAATTCAATCTCTTTGTACTGTTAACGTTATGATCGAGTCAGTTCCCAGGTAAGCTGGATTAACTCTCCCACTGTATTCTGAAAATAGTTTAACCATTAGTGAATTTAAATATTTATTAATTTTAAGTTTACATGAAAATATCATTATTTTATATTATTTTTGAACAGGAGACTGCGTATATCTTCGGAGAGAGGAATCAAGTGACACACAGAACATTGTTGGTAGTAAAGAGAAGTTTGGGAATAAATTGATGAATAATAATTTGCTTAGTGGAAACAAGAAGTTCTTTTCAAAAGATTCAGAAGAAATATCAAAGAGGGAATGTCTTGATATCTTTCGTATAGAAAGACTCTGGAAAGATGAAAAGTAAGATACTTTATTTCAGTCACGTGAATGGAGGTGTCTCAGAATCATTTTAGGCTGCAAATTTCATTACCATTTACAGGAACTCCCTGACTTATGTAAGAGTTGCATTCCATGGAATGCTACGTATGTCGGAATTTCCCTAAATAAGCATTTAGGGAAATTCCGCACTCGCAACTATGTGTGCTGAATTTGATAGAAGCAAAAAAGAAATGTTCGACGAACATGTAAATAGAATTATTCTATTTTTTTTATCTCATTCACATGAAAAATTACAAAAGTGTACAAATTTACAAAAATTTCAAAATTATAAAATTACAAAAAGAGAGAGGATAGAGGCATAACATCAGCAAGTTTTACCTTTCGCGCATCGTTGCCAGAATTAACTCTCCAGCTGATAAGCATGCTGCTGCGGAAGTTGAGGGCTATGGAGATTTATAAGGGGTTTATTTCTAACACATCGCAAAATTTTTTTCTGCAGTTACAGAATCACCACTGGCGACTTCACGCATACTTTAACGTTGTGGAAACCAGCGTGATGCTTGAACCCATTAAACAACCCCTTGCTTTCACTTGAATGGCCATTGGACTCAGGGGCACTTGCTTCTGAATCTGATTTTCCATCCATATTATTAATACCTTTTCCATCTTCGATATAGCACCTGAATGCTGTTTTATGATCACTTTTATAGCGGACTGGCCCCGGTGTGAAATACGTTGATCCTTGAACATGTTCTTTTATACGCACACTGTCCCTTAAAATAGTATTCACTGTTGAAGCAGCAAGACCTAATTCTGTGCAATAGATAACTAACTTTGTCCTGCTTTGTACTTCTTAATTAATCATCTTCATTTCTATATAGTTTTGTTTCGTTTCGATTCCTAGCACTTGCACTTTCCATTGGCCGCTTTCCCTTCACCATTGTGTTAAGTAAATAGGAATGAAGAGAAGATTCTGAAAATTTATTTATGTTTTTTATATGATTGAAGATTTCAGTGAAGGGGAAACTCATTTCACCATAATAACGTAAAAACCCATACAGTTCCAGTTATCGGGATTATTGTAAATGCAATAAGATTGAGTTTACTGCCCGTTTAAAAAAGATTGCGCTAATAGAAAAGTCTAAATAAACAGGAAAGTGCAGATTGTTTTTATTGTTTTTTGGTAGTGACCTCCAAAAATGTGTTTTAGAAAAATATCACAAAGGCGTTCAAAATTGATTCTTATAACGGAACATATGATAACAATGAAAGTGTAATGCAATTTCCATTATAAAAATGACCTTTTAGAGAGATTAATAGCTTAGCAATATAGTGAAATTTTCAACTTCCAAGGTCTTGGAATGAATTACCAAAAAAAAACAATGTGTTATTGGGTTCACATTACGATATTATCATAATATCTCCATTTATTCTTCAGGAAACACCTGAAAAATGAACTCTCTGTTCCGGTTTCTGAAATATTCATATAAAGATTCCTTGAAATTGTTATTACAGGTAACCCTCGTATAGAAAGACTCTGGAAAGATGACAAGTAAGATACTTTATTTCAGTCACGTGAATGGAGGTGTCTCAGAATCATTTTAGGCTGCAAATTTCATTACCATTTACAGGAACTCCCTGACTTATGTAAGAGATGCATTCCATGGAATGCTATGTATGTCGGAATTTCCCTAAATAAGCATTTAGGGAAATTCCGCACTCGCAACATGTGAGTTTGATTCCTACAAAATCTTGTGTGTAATGCGAAACCGTGTTATATGGGACTAAGAACCAGTACAAAAAGAGGGGGGTTACGTTCCAAAAGCTAACAAAAATATGCCATTTTTTTATAACTATTGGAAACTTAATTTATATAGTAGTAATAACTTAATATTTTAACTTCATTTTTATAATAGTAATAACTGAACAAACGTCTTAACTTACAAACTGTGATATAATGTACATTCATTTAATTTTCTTCCGCTTCATCGCTGCTAAGCACAATCCCTTCTGCTCTCTTTAAAAGTACCTGCCTGGCAACCCAAAGGTCGCGGGTTCGTTTCCCGCCTCGGGCTTGGATCAAAGTACTGCAAAAACCTTGGGAGGTGCATTATGGCCACAGAAGCCTATGCGCCAACAACTACCAAAAAAAAAAAAAAAAAATCTCTTTAAAAGTCACAAACTGCACTCTTCGAAATTACAATTATTTTTTATGGTCTCAAACAAGCACAAATTCAGTAGCACAGAATACGAAACGCACGAGTTCCAACAAACACGATACGGAGTAATGAGTTTTGGAAATTTTATTTATGTTTTTTATATGATTGAATATTTCATGGAAGAGGAAACACATTTCGCCATAATAACATGAAAACCTACAGAATTCCAGCTATCGGTACTATAGCAAATGCAAGAAGATCGAGTTTACTACCCGTTTATAATTCATGACACTAACAGAAAAGACGAGTAAACCGAAAACTGCAAATTGTTTTCATTTTATGGCCTAAATAAACGGAACCTCCAGAAATGTGCTTAAGAAAAATACCTTGAAGGTGATAACAACTAGCAAGTCAACAGCAGGGATTCACAAAAAGGAATAGAAACATTGAAAATTACATCTAACATAATAGCAGGGTTTTCCCAGCACAAAAGTTCAAAAATACAGTGTTATGCGAGATTTCCAGCAATTCTCAAACTGTGTTAGAGCGAAACCTTGTTGTAGAAATACCGTGTTGTGTGAGGATTGCCGCAATTTATCAATCGTGTGAGAGCGAAACCGTGTTGTAGAAGTACCATGTTATACGGGGGTTGCCTGTACTTTGCTTTCGTAAAGGCGACTATGATGGTCTCTGAGACAGTATTTAAATTCTATACAGTGGGACCAACTGATGATGTTACCAACAGCAAATTCAAAATGGGAAGCATTCAAGGAACTAATCTTGGAAGCTACCAGGCTTTACATACCAACCAAGAAATATTGTTCAAGGTTCAGGCCTAAATGGTTGTCAGATGAACTAATGAGACATATGGCAGAGAAGAAAAATGCATGGGATACATACAAATTAATGGGTGACATGGAAGCCTATGATAGATATAAGTTGGTCTGTAACCAAGTCACAAAGGAGATTAGGCAGGTAAAGGCAGATTATGAGAAATCCTTGGCAAAGGATGCAAAGAAAACAGAAAAGAGTTCTTTACCTATTTAAACTCAAGAAGGAAAGGGATGAATCAGATTGGTCCACTGGATGTTGATGGTTGAACAGTTGAGGATCCTGCTCAAGTGGCTAACAATCTAAACGAGTATTTTGCATCTACATTCACACATGAGGAGTTATTCAGGAAGGGGAATGTCGTAGGTGAAGTAAACATTGGCAGTGAGCTAGATGATTTTCTAATAACTGAGAGGAAAGTGGAGGAGAAATTGTTGAGGATAAACATAAAAAAGGCACCCGGGGTGGATGGGATCTATCCAGTTATATTGAAGGAGGCATCAAAGGAAGTAAGCAAACCCCTAGCCATAATTATGAGAGCTTCTTTGGACTCAGGGGAGGTACCCATAGACTGGAGATGTGCAAATGTAACCCCAATTCACAAAGGAGGATCAAAGGCTGACACAAGTAATTATAGACCTGTTAGTTTAACTTCGGTTCCAGGAAAATTAATGGAGGCACTGGTTAAAGAAGCACTGCAGGATCATCTAGACAAGAATTCAGTTATAGCTCAGACACAGCATGGTTTTGTTAAGGGCAGGTCTTGTCTGACCAATTTGATTGGATATTATGATGTAGTCACAAAAGAACTGGATGCAGGGAATAACTTTGATATTATATATTTGGATCTTAGAAAGGCTTTTGATACTGTTGTGCATGGAGGACTGCTGCACAAATTGGAGCAGTGTGGCATTGGAGGCAAATTGCTGCTATGGATAAAGGGATGGTTGAGTGGCAGAAGACAATGTGGACTAATGTTATTAGTGGAGTTCCTCAGGGTTCAGTGTTGGGTCCATTGTTGTTTTCTGTATTTATAAATGATATTGATGATGGTATATCAAGCTTAATGTCCAAGTTTGCAGACAATACAAAGGTTGGCAGGGTTGTTAAGGACACTACTGATGCTATGCTGCTGCAACAGGATCTGGAAAGGTTGAGCAGATGGGCTGAGAGGTGGCAAATGAAGTTTAACATTGACAAATGTAAAGTACTACATATGGGAAACAGTAACCCCAGATCAACGTATCAACTCTGTGGTACTACGCTGACAGTGGTAGAGAATGAAAAGGACCTGGGGGTAATTGTGCAGGCAGATATGAAGTTCTCTGAGCAGTGCAGACGAGTTGCAAGAGTAGCTCATGGTGTCTTGTCAATGATATACAGGAATTTTTCTAGCAGGGATAGGGATGTGATTATTCCCTTGTATAAAGCATTGTTCAGGCTACACCTTGAGTACTGTATACAGGTCTGGAGGCCTCATTTCAAGAAGTATGTAGAGCTGCTGGAACGAGTATAGAGAAGGGCAACAAGATTAGTGAATGGAACAAAGGGTTGCTCTTACGAAGAAAGGCTTAAGTTTTGCAAATTACAGAGTCTGGAGACTAGGCATCGGCGAGGTGATCTGATAGAGGTGTATAAGGCTTTGAATGGCTTGAGCATGCTCAATGCCGATGGGATTCTTCCTCTTGCTCAGAATAATCACCTGAGAGGGCATAAATTCAAATTGAGGAAGGACGGATGCCGGATAGATGTGCGGAAATTTGCCTTTAGCCAGCGGGCAGTTGGTTTGTGGAATAGACTTCCATCACTTGTTGTTGAAGTTGATAGCCTAAACAAATTTAAGGCTCAACTGGACAGGTATTTCGAACGAACGGAGGAGTGAAATGGGAGTAGTGGTTGTGTGTTTTTTTTTTTTTTTTTTTTTGCTGATGCTGAATAAGCTTGGTTTCTTGCATCATATGCCTCTACTAATGCTAATGCTAATACTTGAAAATCATTACCTACTTAGGTGTTTCTTCAAACTTCTAAAGATGAAATTATACTGGGGACCAGATCTGGTCTGTAGGATTGGTGGTTAAATTCCTGGAATTCTCATTCTCTCTGAGCAGCAACTGATTTATGGGGGCTCATGTACTGGAGTATTGTCATGAAGAAGCAGCAGAACACCTTATGTTAGTTTCCCACTTCTCTGTTCCTTTATGGCCATCTATTATATTTTTGAGAACAGCATCTGGACTATCTAAGACTGTCTAAATCTACCTTCTGTATCCCAAAAAATGGTGGCCACAGTTGTCTGGACAGAGCAGTTGCCTTACGAATTAATTTTCAAGTTTTGACCCATGTTGTTTCTATTGATTCCTATTTTGTTTCTGAATCCCAGTGATAAATCCATTTACAATACTTAAATAAACAATTGGGAATCTCCATCATGTATGTATAAATTTTCCTCACAAATTTGAACCCCCACATCTTCAGGTTGTTTCTGAAGATGTGTGAACATCCTTGGCACCCAGAAAGAAATGACTTTATTGTGCCCCAGTGTTCATGGAGGATTATCAGTACTGAAACCTTAGAAATATTACATTCTCTGCAGTCATAGACAATTTAATACTTCTATCCTTCATAATCAAGTCTTCAGTTTTTTAGCATATTTCTGAAGTTTTTACTTCTCTTGGTCATTCAGATCTTCTATGATAGTCATCTTATTATGGAATCTAGATCCCATTTCAAATGCCAACTTTTATTTTGTATTCAGAAAGGGCAGCAGCACCATCATATACTGCTTTCATGCATTCATAAATGCTGTATATCAAAAGAATAGAATAGACTCTGTCATTTCTATTCTTTTGTCAAAAATTTGGTGATGGCCGATCAAATCAAGACCAATTTTTTCATGACATCCATGTTTTCCTTTGAGTTGGCTATATAAATTGATTGTGTTCTCCCTTATTTCACCTCATTCAGCTGAATCTGCACAAATAAAATAGCATTTATGAGAGTATGATAAAACTGCAATTTTCTAAAATATCAAATATATTTATAGTCATGGTAGATAATTTATTGAATAACCCTCATACTTAAGATTTCAGTAATGCTTCTGTTCCAAAACTATTAAATGCTACTGTACAGACTGCAGCAGTGTTGCATTACAGGCAAATCACTGCAATGGATTAAGGGTTGGTTGAATGATAAGTGATAAAGAGTGGTTATTAATGGCTGCTGCTCTTCATGGATGAATGTTATTAATGGAGTCTCTCAAGGTGTGTTGTTGGAACCTTACTGTTTTTAATATTTATTAATGATATTGATAAATGCATATCAGGTTAATGATTTTAATTGGGGTGTATTATTCTAGCAAGACCTGGATAAATTAGGCAGTAGTACTGAGAAGTGGCAGTTGAGGTGTACCATTAATAAATGCAAGTTGCTTCAATTAGGGTGACAGTACCCAGAATATAGAGATATGTAAGAAAAGAAAGAAAAAAAACTGACTTGAATAAGTAATACGAAGGTCTTTAAGATAACAGAAGAGGATAAAAAGCAGTATGTACTGGTACTTAGGAACAAGCTTGAGCTTCTACAGACCTTTCAGGACCAAGATATCAACAAGGAAAACAACTTTCTGAAAATGATCAAGCCCAAGAAACCTATAGGTAAAAAAAAAAAAAAAAAATCCAAAGAAAAAAAGCAGTTCTCATGATGAACCGAAGATGAAAAATTGACCTTGTTGTAGAGATACCGTGTTGTGTGAGGGGATTGCTGCAATTTATCAATCGTGTTAGAACGAAACCATATTGTAGAAGTACCGTGTTATACAGGGGTTGCCTATACTTGAAAATCAGTACCTACATAGGTGTTTCTTCAAACTTCTAAAGAGGAAATAATACTGTCGTGTGAGGGGATTGCTGCAATTTATCAATCGTGTTAGAACGAAACCATATTGTAGAATTACCGTGTTATACAGGGGTTGCTTATACTTGAAAATCAGTACCTACATAGGTGTTTCTTCAAACTTCTAAAGAGGAAATAATACTGGGGATCAAGATAAACACTGATAAGGGTAAAAGAAAGAGACACGGATTTGACATAAGAAGATTTGACAAAAGAAAAGTAAAACAAGCATTAAGGGAAAACAAAGGACTTAAATCAGCAGTCATGAGCAGCAATACAAAGAGACAAATGATAACGAATCAGAAGAATAGTGCTGGTGTACTATAAATAGCAGAGAAGGCATAATTCATATAGTAGAAGACTACTATAAAATATTATATGTGGTACAAGGGAATAATGCCAGCAGTGGAAAAGATGGATCACAAATTAGCAACGCATACGACATCTCCAATAATTTTCCTGATGAGGTGGAACATGCACTGAAGAGAATGAAAAATCAGAAAGCGCCTGGTGAACATCAAGTCACTGTGGAGTTGTTAAAATTAGGAGGAAGACACATGACACAGAAACTGCCTAACAAATACATTAGGAAAAAGTGTGACACTAAGGTACAGAATAATGCAGTCATAATTTTGTTGCAGAAGAAAGGAGATAAATCAGAAATTGAAAATTAGAGACCAATTAACTTGTTGTCCCACATCTACAAATTGTTTAGAAGGGTACTGCTGACAGCTTAGAAAGAATACTTGATGAAAATTAACTGAAAGAGCAAGCCGACTTAGGACAGGATTCTCAACTATGAATCACCTTCACGTAATATCACTCCTATTGGAGAAAGCAAATGAATATAAAACTCCATTATGCCTGGCATTTGTGGATTATGAAATGACATTTGACTCTACATAGCATAAGGCAATGTTTCAGGCACTGGAAACACAAGGCATAGACATTCCATACATTAAGATTTTGAAGAAAATATATGAGAACTTTACCTCCATTATTAGACTACACAAAGACATTAGCAAATTTAAAATTGAGAAAGGAGATCAACAAGGAGACAGTATCTCTGAAGTTGTTCATTGATGCCCTTGAAGAAACTTTCAGACAATTAGACTGATCACAGAAAGGAGACAATGTGAATGGACAGTACCTAAACCATTTATGATTTGCAGATGGCATTAGTAGAGGCATATGATGCAAGAAAGAAAGCTTATGCGGCATCAGCCAAAAAAAAAAAAAAAAAAAAAAAAGAATGCACATTTCACCCCTCCATTCGTTCCAAATGCATGTCCAGCTCAGCCTTAAATTTATGTACGCCATCAACTTCCACAACAAAAGATGGAAGTCTTTTGTTGTGGAAGTCTGTCCACCAGTCAACTGCCCGCTGGCAAAAGGAAATTTCTGCACATCTATTCCACAACTGTCTTTCCTCAATTTGAATCTGTGCCCCCTCAGGTTCTTAATCTGAGGAAGAGGAAGAATCCCATCAGCATTCAGCTTGCTGAACCCATTCAAGGCCTTATACACTTCAATCAGATCACCTCGTAGGATACTCTCCAGGCACTCCAATTTGCAGAACTTAAAGCCTTTCTTGGTTAGAGCATCCCTTTGTTTCCCTCACCAATCTTGTTGCCCTTCTTTGTACTTGTTCTACAACTCTACATCCTTCCTAAAATGAGGCCTCCAGACCTGTACACAGTACTCTAGGGTGTGGCCTGACCATTGCCTTGTATAACAGGATAATCACCTCCCTGTCCCTGTTAGCAAAATTCCTATTTATCATTGACAAGACTCCATGACCTGCCCTGGAAACCCCTCCGCACTGCTCAGCGAACTTCATATTTGACTGCACAATTACCTCCAGGTCTTTTTCATTTTCCACTTCACTGAGTGTAGTACCACACATTTGGTACGTTACTCTTCAGTTATTGCTACCCATATGCAGTACTTTGCATTTGTCAATGTTAAACTTCAATTGCCACTTTTCAGCCCATTTGCCCAACTTATCTAGATCAAGTTGAAGTAGCATACTGTCTTTACTGTCGTTAACAACCCTGCAAACTTGGACATTAAACCTGATATACCTTCATCAATATCATTGATAAATACACAAAACAACAATGAGCCCAACACCAAACCCTGGGGAGCTCCACTAATAACATTAGTCCACAAAGAGCAGTGTTCATTGAAACACTGCTTTCTTGTAAACAGTATCAAAAGCTTTCTTGAAATCCAAGTATATGATATTATAATTATTTTTGGCATTCAGTTCCTTTGTGACCACATCATAGTATCCAATCAAATTGGTCAGACAAGACCTCCTTTTAACAAACCCATGCTGTGTCTTAAGTATTACTGCAGTCTTGTCTAGATGATCCTGCAATGCTTCTTTAGCCAATGATTCCATTATTTTACCCAGAACACAAGTTAAACTAACAGGTCTATAGTTAATTGTGTCACCTTTTGAACCCCCCCCCCTTTGTGAATTGGTGATACATTTGCACACCTGCAGTCCATGGGGACTTCCCCTGAGTCCAAGGAAGCTCTCATAATTATGGCCAAGGGTTTGCTTACTTCCTTTGCTGCCTCCTTTAATATAACTGGATAGATCCCGTCCACCCCAGGTACCTTTTTTATGTTTAACTTCAACGATTTCTCCTCCACTTTGCTCCCAGTTATTACAAAATCACTTAACTCCCTGTTAGAGTTTAATAAATGTCTGGCACTCCCCTCATTGAAGAACTCCTCATGTGTGAATGTTGATGCCAAATACTCATTCACTTTATCAGCTACCTTAGCATGATCATCAATAGTCAAACCATCTAAGTTAAGTCATCCAATCTGATTCATCCCTTTCCTTCTAGAGTTTACATAAGTAAAGAACTCTTTGCTGTTTTTCTTTGCATCCTTTTGCCAAAGATTTCTCATAATCTGTATTTGTCTGCCTAACCTTGTTTGTGACTGGATTACAGACTAGCTTATATCTGCCATAGGCTTCTGTGTTGCCTGATAATTTATATGCATCCCATACATTTTTCTTCTCTGCCACATTCCTCATTAGTTCATCTGACATCCATTTTAGGCCTAAACTTTGAACAGTATTTCTTAGTTGGAATGAAAAGCCTAGTAACCTCCAAAATTGAGTCCCTGAAGACTTCCCATTTAGAATTCAATGTTGGTAACGTTATCAATTGATCCCACTGTACAGAATTTATAAACTGTCTGAGATCCGTGTAGTCACCTTTACGAAAGCAAAAGCCCTTCCCTTTAGCCTTGATGGTAGTTATATCTTTAAGTAATTCCCACATCAGTACATTGTGATCACTGTCACCCAGTGGTTCCTTTATCTGCAAATTCTTAATGCTTGAATAATCACTGTTGATAATCAGATCATATTTTTTAAAATGTTGATCTCGGAACTATGTAACGAGTCGCTGTACTGCAATTAAATTAGTGTGCGAGAAAATTTCACTGAACATGGGAAACGTTTTAATGCTGTTTTGCTGTTCATTTTCAAGCTATCGACTCCATCAAATAAAACGATTTCATTAAATATGCCAATAATGCAATCTGTAAAAGAGCATTATAGTGATCTGTGACAGCATTATAGTCAGATACGGGTTATAATATAAGAACAGTGTTATAGTGAATCAGGGTAAAGCGAACCGTGTTATAACGGGGGCCTGCTGTACTTAGGAGGGTTGTTTGTGAGAAAACAATCAAGAGTGTTGGCTGCATGGTAAGTCTGTGCGAGGCAATTAGTAATTGCAAAAACCTCAGCATCTCTACCAACTGGATCCCTATGACTAGAGAATGGAAGCCAGATGGAGTTGTGAACATTAAAATTATTAAGGAAAATTACCTCACTGTTAAGAAAGTTGAACTGGAGAAAACTGAGGAGAACTCAGGGGAGAACTGAGGGGGGCAGTTGCCCTCTGAATCACAGTCTATTAAAATGCACTGTTTGCTTGATGTTTGCGGAGCAGTCGGGTACGGGACATGATACTGCCAAGGGGGATGTCTTTGTGTGTGCACGATGTAAGGAGTGCAAGGAAATCAGGCGACAACTCAGCGTTGTTATGGGCCTTTATGAGAGCTTGAAGGACAGGGTGGATGCCCTCGAAGGTAATAAATTGAGGGGCCCATCAAGCTCTCAGCTGCCCACATCAACGCCAGAGCTTGCACTTGGTCATCAGGCAACACAGAAGCAGCCCCCTAGGCAGAATGCGCTGGTCCCACAGGAACTAGTAGTTGTTGGTGACTCTATTGTCAGGGAAACGGGGAACATACTTTGTAAAAAGGATAGGTGGAATAGGACCAGGGTATGTCTGCCAGGGGCAAAGGTTGATGACGTTGTAGAGCGGATATCATCTTTTAAGGGCACAAAAGGTGATATAGTTGTACACGTTGGCACTAATGATATTAAGAGTAGGAGACCGGCGGAATTACTTAGCAAGTACAGGTCACTGTTGAAAAAAAACCGTGAATTAGGGTTGAACTTGAAAGTGTCTGCAATTCTGCCCAGACACGATAGGAGGGAGTATATGATGAGAGCCTTGTCGATCAATTCGGCCCTGGAGGGATTGTGCAAGGCTCAAGGGGTAGAATTTTTTTCAGCCTGGACTGTACTTGTTAACAGGAGAGATTGCTTCTACAGGGATGGGATACACTTAAATAGAAAGGGTGCAAGAATTTTTGCTGATGCTGTCGAGGCAGTGTTAGGTGGGTCGGAAAACTGCTAGTTGGGGGGGATACAAGGACTAATAGATCAACAGTAGCCAGTGGCAGAGGTGGAAGTGATTCTTGCACTGCTTCTATTGAAATGAGCAGAAGTCTGAAAAACAAGATGCAGGATATTTCAGAGACTGCTGGTAGTCATTGCGGTACAAGTAAACACATGGGTTGTGTTAGAGTAGCTAAGAATAGAAACAGGTGCATGTATACCTGCGTGTACACCAATGCTAGGAGTTTGGTAAATAAATTTGATGAATTTGAGGTATTGCTCAAAACATCAAAGGCAGATATTGTTGGGATATCAGAGACGTGGTGTCACACAGATATAAGTAATGCGGAACTGGAATTTGGGGAATACAATGTGTATAGAAAGGATAGACAGGACAGGAGGGGAGGAGGGGTTATGCTATTAATTAAGAAACACATAAAGTCCAAGGAAGTGAAGCCAGTCGACATCGATGGACAAGGCAGTGTCGAGTCAGTTTGGTGTGACATAAGCATAGGGAAATCAAAATTGAGAGTAGGAGTGTGCTATAGGCCTAATGACTCTGATGAGTATAATAAGATATTGTACAGGGAAATAGAGTGGGCCAGTAAATCAGAGAGTCTTATAATGGGGGACTTTAATTTCCCAGATATTGACTGGAATTTGTGGGTTGGTCACTTGCACACTAGCAAGGCTTTTGTGGATTTATTGGATGATTGTTTTCTACATCAGCATGTTCGTGAGGCAACAAGAGGGAGCAATACTCTTGATCTGATTATCAGTAGTGATTCTTCATGCATTAAGAACCTGCAGATAAATGAACCACTAGGTAGCAGTGATCACAGTGTGTTGAAGTGGGATTTACTCAAGGAGGTAACTACCATCAGAGGTAAAGGGAAGGGTTTTTGTTTTCGTAAAGGCGACTATGATGGTCTGAGACAGTATTTAAATTCTATACAGTGGGACCAACTGATGATGTTACCAACAGCAAACTCAAAATGGGAAGCATTCAAGGAACTAATCTTGGAGGCTACCAGGCTTTACATACCAACTAAGAAATATTGTTCAAGGTTTAGGCCTAAATGGTTGTCAGATGAACTAATGAGACATGTGGCAGAGAAGAAAAATGCATGGGATACATACAAATTAATAGGTGACATGGAAGCCTATGATAGATATAAGTTGGTCTGTAACCAAGTCACAAAGGAGATTAGGCAGGCAAAGGCAGACTATGAAAAATCCTTGGCAAAGGATGCAAAGAAAAACAGAAAAGAGTTCTTTACATACTTGAACTCGAAAAGGAAAGGGATGAATCAGATTGGTCCACTGGATATTGATGGTTCAACAGTTGAGGATCCTGCTCAGGTGGCTAACAATCTAAACGAGTATTTTGCATCTACATTCACGCATGAGGAGTTATTCAGGAAGGAGAATGATGTAGGTAAAGTAAACATTGGCAGTGAGCTGGATGATTTTGTAATAACTGAGAGGAAAGTGGAGGAGAGATTGTTGAGGATAAACATAAAAAAGGCACCTGGGGTGGATGGGATCTATCCAGTTATATTAAAGGAGGCAGCAAAGGAAGTATGCAAACCCCTAGCCATAATTATGAGAGCTTCTTTGGACTCAGGGGAGGTACCCATAGACTGGAGATGCAAATGTAACCCCAATTCACAAAGGAGGATCAAAGGCTGACACAAGTAATTATAGACCTGTTAGTTTAACTTCTGTTCCAGGTAAATTAATGGAGGCACTGGTTAAAGAAGCACTGCAGGATCATCTAGACAAGAATTCAGTTATAGCTCAGACACAGCATGGTTTTGTTAAGGGCAGGTCTTGCCTGACCAATTTGATTGGATACTATGATGTAGTCACAAAAGAACTGGATGCAGGGAATAACTTTGATATTATATATTTGGATCTTAGAAAGGCTTTTGATACTGTTGCACATGGAAGACTGCTGCACAAATTGGAGCAGTGTGGCATTGGAGGCAAATTGCTGCTATGGATAAGGGGATGGTTGAGTGGCAGAAGACAGAGAGTGGTAATCAATGGACACTGCTCAACGTGGACTAATGTTATTAGTGGAGTTCCTCAAGGTTCAGTGTTGGGTCCGTTGTTGTTTTCGGTGTTTATGAATGATATTGATGATGGGATATCAAGTTTAATGTCCAAGTTTGCAGATGATACAAAGGTTGGCAGGGTCGTTAAGGACAATACTGACGCTATGCTGCTGCAACAGGATCTGGAAAGGTTGAACAGATGGGCTGAGAGGTGGCAAATGAGGTTTAACATCGACAAATGTAAAGTGCTGCATATGGGAAACAGTAACCCCAGAGCAACGTATCAACTCTGCTGTACTACACTGACAGTGGTGGAGAATGAAAAGGACCTGGGGGTAATTGTGCAGGCAGATATGAAGTTCTCTGAGCAGTGCAGACGAGCTGCAAGAGTAGCTCATGGTGTTTTGTCAATGATATACAGGAATTTTTCTAGCAGGGATAAGGAGGTGATTATTCCCTTGTATAAGGCAATGGTAAGGCCACATCTTGAGTACTGTATACAGGTCTGGAGGCCTCATTTCAAGAAGGATGTAGAGCTGCTGGAACGGGTACAGAGAAGGGCAACAAGATTAGTAAATGGAACAAAGGGTTGCTCTTACGAAGAAAGGCTTAAGTTTTGCAAATTACAGAGTTTGGAGACTAGGCACCGGCGAGGTGATCTGATAGAGGTGTATAAGGCTTTGAATGGTTTGAGCATGCTCAATGCCAATGGGATTCTTCATCTTTCTCAGAATAATCACCTCAGAGGGCATAAATTCAAATTGAGGAAGGACGGATGTCGGATAGATGTGCGGAAATTTGCCTTTGGCCAGCGGGTGGTTGGTTGGTGGAACCGACTTCCATCACTTGTTGTTGAAGTTGATAGCCTAAACAAATTTAAAGCTCAACTGGACAGGTATTTCGAACGAACGGAGGGGTGAAATGGGAGTGGGTTTTTTTTTTTTTTTTTTTTTTTTGGCTGATGCTGAATAAGCTTGCTTTCTTGCATCATATGCCTCTGCTAATGCTAATGCTAATGCTAATGCTAAAATCAAGTTTAAAATAGAGAAAATTAAAGAGTTTGAGGTGATTTGTGGAGTTGAGAGAACGATAGAAGCAACAGATGAATTTGACAGAATGTGTTAGTTGAGAGAACGATTTGAACAGAATGTGTTAGAAAGTTGAGAGAACGATAGAAGCAACAGATGAATTTGACAGAATGTGTTAGAGAGATTTTAAACCTTTTGAGTGAAAGGAATCGTACATAAAATAATTCAGTCAACTGAGATGAGCACATGGTTGAGTCAACCGATGTCAGGAAAAGTACATGGAGTTGAGGCATTTGGATTTCAAAATGGGGGGGGGGGGACTACCTGTTGTTGAATATTATTGGATATAAACATATATTTTGATTTTCAGATTCTTTATGCAAAGTATAAATCGATCACAATACAATAATTCATTCAGTACAGCAGGAAAACAACTTTCATAATTGGCAATGCAGGCATTTTCGACACTTCAACACCCGACTGAAATAGGACTAAAAAACACTGCATGCTCTGGGTAATCAAATATAAACATCAGTAAACATGGCTTTAGCTTTTCAGATTGTTTATATGAAATATAAATAGATGATATTTCTTAATCGGAAACACTTATGAGTGTGCTGGATGTGACGCCGGACGACTGGAAGTGGGATTTTATGACTTCTTAGGGAACATTGGACTGTAATTTTCAGCATATCATTTTCAAATTTTAAATGTTTATGGACAAATTTCAAGTCAGTTACCATTAGTTCTTCAAGATAAAGTAACAGGTTAACCAGTAGAACTGTGGTGTAGATACACCACAGTTTACCCATAAATTTAATGTTTAAACTATGGTGTATTTACACCGATATTATATAGTTAATTACTCAAAATCCATATATCATTTTCCCTTGTGAATTTTATCTTTAAATACATTATCTGGACACCATTTGGCATCTTTCATATTGTGGAATCACATTCCAACTGTGATGGCATGTTGCATTACCAGGGTACCTATCCATCCACCGATGATAGGACAACAACTTTGAAACGGTGCCGTCTGGGTGGTGGTATCCACTAAGAATAAATAACAGTAGATGACTCTCATCAATGGATGCAATACAACCACTTTGCTTATTGGAGGCTTGAAGTGGTGGAACCCATGTTTAGTCTTTTGAGCTAAGTTTCGGTCAACCCTCGAAGTGAGTATACTTAGAAGGGTGATCTGAGGTGCTTTTAGGCACCTCAGATCACAAGGCATAATTATATATGGATTTTGAGTAATTAACTATATAATATTGGTGTAGATACACCATAGTTTACCCATTAACTAAGATCACCGTTGAGGTGCCTTTACGCACCTCAGATCACAATTGGTGATTGTCTCTTCTCAAATGGAGCCTTTATCTCGTGACTATTCCCAACCTTGTGTTTGGCATTACAAGAATGCAAAATGAGATGACCTGTGAGATTTCTTTTCTTCTTTTCCTTGGTTGGATTACTGTTTCAAAACTTCTGATGTCAATGTTTGCTCAGATCGTGTCAGTGAAATTATTCTTGTAGGAATGGAATCCTTTATTCCACACTACACTTTAAAATCTTTTCCTTTGTGTAAACCTTGGTTTTCCAGTAAATGTGCTAAGGCTGATCAAGAAAAGAACATTGCATATCGTAATTGGCTTGTTTCCAATTCTTCAGTTTCATTTTCTGCCTACACCAAAGCTTGCAACAATTATAAAGCAATTATTAATCAGTCCAAACTAGATTTTGAACAGGCTAAGGGTAGAAAACTTGCTTCTTGCCCTAATGGTAGCCGAGCATTCTGGTCTCTAGCCAAAGCTATTGGCCACAACTTTTGACCATCTCTGCTCCCACTTGTCAAAACCAGATAGTTCTGTTGTCACTTCAGCCAAGGATAATGCTGACCTGCTAGCATCCCATTTTTCTTCTAACTCATGTATTAATGATCTTGGTAAAACACCTCCCACTATTCCCAACACATCCCATTCACTGCCTCCTATGGTCTTCCATCAAAAGGATGTCAGAAGGATTTTGACGAATCTTGGTGCTAAGAAAGCTCCAGGTCCTGATGGTATTTCTCCACTTGTTCCCAAAACTGGTGCTCCTGAACTTACTCCTATTCTTTGCCGCCTTTTTTCACTTTCTTATTCGAAAGGTGTTTTTCCTTCTGCTTGTAAATTTGCTCATATCCAGCCAATTCCTAAAAAGGGTGACAAATCCCTCCCATCCAATTATCATCCCATTGCAATTATTTCTACTCTTTCTAAAGTAATGGAAAAGCAATTAACTGCCAACTCTTAAACTACCTAGAAACCTTCTGTCTGATCAATGATCGCCAATATGGATTCCATCAGTGTCGATCCACTGCTGATATTCTGGCTTATATTACCCATTTATGGACAAATTCAATGGAAACGTTTGGTTAAACACAAGAAGTTGCTCTTGACCTTTTAAACAAGCTTCCATCTTATGGTTTGCCAACTGTTCTTTGTAATTGGTTATCCCGTTTTCTCTCAGACCACTCACTGAGGGTGATGGTAGATGGCTCTCTTACTTCTTCTAACTTCTCCACTAATGCTGATGTCCCTCTAAGGTCCAGTTCTTTCCCCCACTATTTTCCTCTTGTATATTAATGACCTTCTTCCATTGACTGGAAATCCTATCCATAGTTTTGCCGATGATAGCACATTGCATTCCATTTTATATTTTGAGAAAACTTGCCCTACTCAATCAGCTTCTATCATCTTTTAAAGGCACAAAAGATGATATAGTTGTACATGTTGGCACTAATGATATCAAGTGTAGGAGACTGGCAGAATTACTTAACAAGTACAGGTCACTGTTCAAAAAAAGCCGTGAGTTAGGGTTGAATTTGAAAGTGTCTGCTATTCTGCCCACACACGATACGAGGGAGAATATGATGAGAGCCTTGTCGATCAATTCGGCCCTGGAAAGATTGTGCAAGGCTCAAGAGGTAGAATTTTTTTCAGCCTAGACTGTACTTGTTAACAGGAGAGACTGCTTCTACAGGGATGGGATACACTTAAATAGAAAGGGTGCAAGAATATATTTGCTGATGCTATCAAGGCAGTGTTAGGTGGGTCGGAAAACTGCTAGCGTTAGGGGGAGACAAATACTAATAGATTAACAGTAGCCACTGGCAGAGGTGAAAGAGATTCTTGTACTACTTCTATTGGAATGAGCAGAAGCCTGAAAAACAAGATGCACAATATTTCAGAGACTACTGGGAGTCATTGCAGTACAAGTAAACACATGGGTTGTGTTGAGGTAGCTAAGAATAGAAACAGGAGCAAGTATACTTGCGTGTACACCAATGCTAGGAGTTTAGTAAATAAATTTGATGAATTTGAGGTATTGCTCAAAACATCAAAGGCAGATATTGTTGGGATATCAGAGACATGGTGTCACACAGATATAAGGAATGCAGACCTGGAATTTGGGGAGTACAACGTCTACAGAAAGGATAGACAGGATAGGAAGGGAGGAGGGGTTATGCTATTAGTTAAGAAACACATAAAATCCATGGAAGTGAAGCCGGTCGATATCGCTGGAGAGTGCAAGGTCAGGTCAGTTTGGTGTGACATAAGCATTGGGATTTCAAAATTGAGAGTAGGAGTGTGCTATAGGGCTAATGACTCTGATGAGTATACAGCAAACCCCCGCTATTCGCGGTATCTGTATTCGCGGTTTCGCGTATTCGCGATCGCCGATTTACTATAAAATGAAACCTAAAAAAATGTGAATTTTAAAGCACCGTGAATATTTTCCGCCATAAAAAACATGGGCGTGGCTAAAATTATCTTTCCCGGTCAAAACAGCGCTCAGTGGGTGGGGGAGAGGGGTGAAAAAATCGCGAGTGTGGATGTTTCTCGGTAATCCTTGTTCAGTATGTGTTAGTCATGGAAGGTTTCGTCGTTTACTTTTAATTTATATGCTTATAAACAATAAATTTATCAATTTATAAATTGATATGCTTCCAAAAGTGATAAATCTACCGTTTTGCAGTGTAAAACAGAGTTTTTCGAGTGTGTTAACGGAAGAAAGTGACTTTATTGTGGACAAGTTCTTTCTAACCCCTACAAAAATATGGCTACGAATAAAAAGAGAAATGTGAAAATATCAAAGAAGGTGATAACATTAGCGAATAAAATTGAGTTATTAGACAAAATTTCTAATGGTGAAAGTGTCTCCTCAGTGGAAAAACATTATAAAATCAATGAGTCAACGGTACGATCAATCAAGAAATCGGGAAAAAAAATCCGCCGTAGTGTCAGTGAAAACGCGCTAATTGCTTCAAAAATTTGCTCTGTAACTCGTGATGTTAAATTAGAAAAAATGGAAAAGGCTTTAAATCTGTGGATGGAAGACCGAACTCGAAATAAAATTCCGTTAAGTTCACTCATCATTCGTGAAAAGGCAAAACTCCTTTATCAACACTTTAGCGAAACTGGTGATAGCACTGGCGGGACGTTTTGTTTTTTGCTAGCAAAGGCGCTGGTTTGAAATTTCTAATAAATATTACATTTAATATTAAATTGTTTCTTATTTTCATTTCGATGCCATATGCTTGCATTTCACTATGTACTGTCTATGTACATAGTCATATTATGAAGGTACATATAATACATACATAGACAAAATTTTAGACTAGTTTTTCTTATATATTTCATACTTTGGAACGGAACCCCTTTATTACTATGGGAGCCATAACTCAGTATTCGCGTTTTCGGTATTCGCGACATTTCTCAGGAACGTAACCCCCGCGAATAGCGGGGGTTTACTGTAATCAGAAACTGTACAGGGAAATGGAGTGTGCCAGTAAATCAGAGAGTCTTATAATGGGGGATTTTAATTTCCCAGATATTGACTGGAATTTGGGGGCTGGTCACACACACACACAAGCAAGGCTTTTGTGGATTTATTGTTTTCTACATCAGCATGTTCGGGAGGCAACTAGAGGGAGTAATACTCTTGATTTGATTATCAGTTGTGATTCTTCATGCATTAAGAATCTGCATATAAATGAACCACTAGGCGGCAGTGATTTACAGTGTGCTGAAGTGGGATTTACTCAAAGAGTTAACTACCATTAGGGGTAAAGGGAAGAGTTATTGCTTTCATAAAGGCGACTGCGATGGACTGAGACAGTATTTAAATTCTATACAGTGGGACCAACTGATGATGTTATCAACAGCAAATTCAAAATGGGTAGCATTCAAAGAACTTATCTTGGAAGCTACTAGGCTTTACATACCAACTAAGAAATATTGTTCAGGGTTTAGGCCTAAATGGATGTCAGATGAACTAATGAGACATATGGCAGAGAAGAAAAATGCATGGAAGTTGATTGCCTAAATAAGTTTAAGGCTCAGCTGGACAGGTATTTCAAATGAACAGAGGGGTGAAGTGGAAGTGTTTTTTTTTTTTTTTTTTCTTTCTCTGATGCTGCATAAGCTTGCTTTCTTGCATCAAATGCCTCTACTAATGCTAATGCTTCAATTTCTAGGATATCCGCTACCAATTCCTTACATGCCGATCTCCAGTGGGGCAAAGACAACTTTGTTGATTTCAATCCTTCTTTCAATCCTTATATATCGCGAAAAGGATTCTTCTGCTCTTATGCTTATCTTTGGTGACACTCTGATTTCTAGGCAAAATGATATATCTCTTTTGGGGATTAACCGGACTTCTAATCTCTCTTGTCACAAGCACATTACAAATATTGCTTCCACTGCATCTAAAAAACTTGGTTTTCTCTTTCGCTCTTGGCCCTGCTTTTCTTCCAAACAGCTGTTCACTCTGTACAAATCGCAAATTTGCCCTACCATGGAATATTGTTCTCACATCTGGGGTGGTGCCCCCAAAACCTCTCTCAGTCTTCTAAATTCCATTCAGAAGAGGGCAGTTAGGTTAATTAATGACTCCTCTCTAACAGAGTCTCTCCACTCTCTGTCTCATAGACATACTGTTTCTGCTGCATGCATTTTTGGCAGATACTTCCATGGGCACTGTTCTTCTGAATTGGCTTCTATTATTCCTGCTCTCTCTCTCTCTCTCTCTCTCTCTCTCTCTCTCTCTCTCTCTCTCTCTCTTTCTTTCAAAACAGTCCGAACACATGCCACCACCAGCCAACATCCATTTACTGTTCAACTTCAAACTCACAGAACCAACTTTTCATCTTCCTCATTTATTCAACAGTCATTTTCTGGAACAACCTTCCTTCGTACATATTTCCTGAAAATTTCAGTCTACAGAAGTTCAAGTCTACTGTCAACAAATTTCTTCTTTCTTCTTCTCAACCTCCAACCCAAGCATGGTACTAAGTACTATAGGATCTAATACCTCTCCTGTGTGGAGTTTTCATAAAAAAAAATTCAAAGTAGTGCAATACCTGGTGTATCTCGTTGTGAAGGCAGCCACAATATGAGATACAGTTAAAACGATGCTTTTACACTACTTACGTATTTTAAATTTATGGTTAAACTATGGTATATCTACAATGATATTATATAGTTAATTACTCAAAGCTCATATATAATTTATGCCTTGTGCATTACATCTTTAAATACATTATCTGTACACCATTTGGCATGTTGCATTTTCAGGGTACTTGCCCACACACCGATGATAGGTCGACAGCTTTGAAACGGTGCCGTCTGGATGGTGGTATCCACTGAGAAAAAACAACAGTAGTCTTCTCTATTAGAGAAGTATTACTTATTCAAAGTAGTGCAATACCTGGTATCTTGTTGTGAAAGCAGCCACAATATGAGATACAATTAAAATTATGCCTTTTACACCACATACATAGTTAAAATTTATGTGTAAACTATGGTGTATCTACACTGATATTATATAGTTAATTACTCAAAACCCATATATATTTATGCCTTGTGCATTTCATCTTTAAACTACTCCACTACGTAAGAGAGGGGCGATGGAAGTCTTAGTCATCAACGTATCTGCACCACATTGCAATTGGTACAAGCAGGCTCAGGAACTCCATAGCGCTATGGATGAATTAGAAAAGTAGATTTTCATGAGCCCGCCTGTACCGATTGCAATGTGGTGCAGATATGTCGATGATATCTTCACCATCATCCCATGTGGTTCAGAGACAGCACTGTTAGAGTACCTCTACTTCCTATCACTGTCAATGTTCATCCAGTTCACTGTAGAGATAGTAGTGAACGGGTCCCTTCCATTCCTGGATGTTCTAGTGAAACGAGTGGGCCCACACCTGGAAACCTCGGTATACTGTAAGACAATGTGGTGCAGGCAGTTTACCAACTACAAATCAGCCCATGCCCCTTGCCATCTAAACAGCACTGCACACGCTCTATTCTCTCAGGCTTGGAGCCATTCCAGCTCAGAGGATGCTAGGGGCACCAAGATTTCCAGAGTAACAACTGACCTAGTCAATTGTGGGTACCCAACCCATGTATTAGACAAGTACTTGCTACAAGCACACAAGCTTATTACCCATCCGAGAACATTGTCCCCATGTGACAATATCCCTTACTATCCTGGCACGTTGGACCATATTTCTAAAATCCTCCGCGAGTACAACATAAAATACGTCAGCTCCCTGGTAGGAGCTTACGTTCTCTGGTTTCGAACGTTAAGACTTCCACGCCCCTCCCTCTCTTACTTAGTGGAATAGTATACCGTGTAACTTGCATTGATTGCGGCAGTTGCTGTATAGGGGAGAGCTCTAGACACCTTCAGGATCGACATGCAAAACATGACAGAACGATTCGCCTAGGTGACACTGACCACTCGACAATCGCAGAACATTTCTGGTCAACACATCATGACCTTAACCCCAGACGCGATTGTGAAGTGACCAATCCTGACACTTTCGTCTTAACCCCTTTTGGCTAGAATCGTTGAACTTATCATGCTGTCCAAAAGCCTTCAATCACTGCAAGGCTACAAGGCTACACCCTATCTTGGAATCAACAGTCGTGAAACTCGACAAGCATTGGCAGCAAACCCACACTCGTCCATGCGCCAACAATGAACACCAATCTAGTGAATAATGTTCAATCACACAGCCATGTGTGCATTAGAGCACGCACAACTCACTTGGTATTTATTTTATTTCAATTATATCTCTAATGTCAATATTTTGTTAGTATTTTGTATACATCTTTTGCTGAAAAGGGGATTCGTTTACCCTGAAAGCTTGATACTTAGTTATTAAAAAATCTTGTCACTGAATACGCTGTATTGTTACTCTTTAATCATGGAATCCAGTACCACAGACCCATTTGCCTTCATTTTGATGAACTTCTAATGTTAATTAGTGAAAAAAAACACAAAATTTGATACTACGATGCAGAAATCAATATCGATGTGTGGCACAAAAAGCACATCTGTGCTTTTTGTGCCATAACAACAGGCCAACTCCCACTAATTTAAATATTTCTGAAATGTTATTTTCTTTGTTTGAAAAATAGTTTTATTCCTACCCACTATTCTTATTCAGAGATTAAAGTATTTGTAAGACTTTCAGTAACATAAAGGGTAACTTTACCCTTTATGTTACCAAACTTGGTTTTACTGTACGGGACTGCTCAGAATAAAACTCCTATGTTACTAGCTTCCCACCACTTGACATTATTTTCAGATGGAGTATTGACGAGTACTTTCCATCCTTTTGAAGCAGAAAACATTCTCCACTACCCACACTGTAACGGTGTACTTTCTGTGCAATAAAGGATTAGTGTTGTTTGATTTTACGAATGCGCATGCGAAGACACAAATTTTCGAAGTTTGTAATGCAGCTGTCAATAGAAATAGTTTCGTGAAATTTTTTGAGAAGATCAAATCATACATCCAGAAAAGGTGCTGTACCGATATTGATTCATAAAAACAATTACAATAAAGCAAACTTGTTTTTTTTATTTTTTTATTAAATTTGAATTGCAGTATTATCAGTTTTACACCAGGCTTTCCCATTTTCAATGAAGCTTTCAATAGATGAATTTCCTTGATTTTGTATTAGTAGATACAATACACATTGATGAAAGGAAGTACAATTTTTGTTTTTCAAAAACAATCCCTTTCATTTCTTTTGGTCATGTTTTTTATGCCAAGAAACAGTTGCGTGCATTATTTTATTATTTTTTTATTTTTTTTCCCTCCTGTATCATGCTGGCAACAACTCTCTACTTTGCGGCTTACTGCATGCTTTCATTGCTTTCACAATACTTTTCAAAAAAGGAAAGATACCGAAGTTACATTTGAAACAAAATGTTTTCAAAATTCGTTTTGGAAGACGATAAAGAGCGTACATGATTCTTTTTTGTTAACGCCGACATTATTTGCAGTGAATATTCTTCAGCAGTTTTCCGATTACTGTTTTCATCTTATTTAATAAGGTTCTTTATTAACTTAAATTATGTACATTCATGATTCTGTACACAGGTAACCCAGAATCTACCAATAAATTGTCTCTACAAATGAACAAACTTGTATTTCGCTTACTAATGAAACAGTACTAAAATGTAAGTAATATTTACAATAAATATAAGGTTCAGAACTGAGCTTTCTGATTCTTCTCATAATTATATAGTTCATCCCAGTTCGGAAACATTTATTTTTCAATTTCAATACAACACTTTGCCTTTATTTCTTTGCTGGAGTAGTCTTTTAATGACATGTTGTACAAGGGAGGCCTCCTTTCCACCTCACAAATAAACTCCTCTGTGTCAAGCATCATCTTCCCCAAAGTATAATAAACAACCCAATTAAGGCGAACCACCCCATGTATGTGGAGAATGTCTCCTCAGGCTATGCAAACACCAAGATATACATGCTTGTAATGCATCCGAAGGCATTGGCAGGCATTTTACGCCAGTTTACATCATCCTACATGGCATTCAATGTGCTCGTCTAGTTTGCATGCCTTTACCCTCTGCTTCCTGTAAAACTGGGCGGCGTTGAGCACTCGTCTAACTCTTGAGCAATGGCCAGTAACCTAATTCTTTTGGAAAAAAGACTGTTTGCATACATTTTTGTCGCACCTTTGTGTAGTCTCTGTACTGAATCTGTATCAGGGCTTGGACAAAATGCTATGCCAATAGTAGCTCAGAACACATTTTTGAAATTCATATTTGATTGAAACTTAACTTTTCTACAATGTATCTATCAACTACATACAAAATGTCAAAGGGGCTTGAATATCATCCATGTAGTGTCCTCTACTTCTTGGGACCAACTAATGTACCTTACTGTGCAATTCAAAGTTGACTATGGGCCCCAGGTATGTGCATCTTCTAGACACAGTGTACTCTGAGGATTGAATCCCATCGACAATCAAATGATTCGTTTTGTTCCTGGAGCATTTTTAACATCTGTTCCGAACCTGTATTTTGAAACGAATTCATTACCTCTTCTTCAGAAACAGTTGTCTCTATAGTACACTTTAAAACTGAAGTCTATTTTTCAGCCACATTGGGGAAAATCTCTTTAACACCCATCAGACAATCATCCATTCATCTGCTAATCATCCATTCGATATTCATATCCAAGAACTACTCAGAGGTTGATGTATAGTAATAGTAATAGAGGCATGTGATACAAGAAATAAAGCGTAAGAGCTTATGTCGCATCAGCCAAAAAAAAAAAAAATAAAATTCACACAACCATACCCTCTAAAATTTGTGAAGTTCCTCGTTGAATTTATTTAAGCTATCAACTTCCACAACAACAGATGGAAGTCCAGTAATTAACCACCTGCTGGCTAGAGGCAAATTTCCGCAAATCTATTCTGCAACTGTCTTTCCTCAATTTGAATTTATGACCCCTTAGATTCGTAATATGAGCAAGTGGAAGAATCCCATCAGAATTTGGCGTGCTCAACCCATTCAAGTCCTTATACACCTCATTCAGATCACCTTACAGGTTCCTAGTCTCCAGCCACTGCAATTTGCAGAACTTGAACCTCTCTTGGTAAGAGGACCCCTTCATTCCACTCACCAATCTTGTGGCCCTTCTCTGTACATGCTCAAGCAAATCTCCATCCCTCCTAAAATGAGGCATCCAGACCTGTACACAGTGCTCAAGTCGTGGCCTGACCATTGCCTTATACAAAGGGATGCCGACCGGGCTAGCCGAGTGGGTAAAGTACCTACCCGGCAACCCCAAGGTCGCGGGTTCGATTCCCGCCTCGGGCTTGGGTCAAAGTACTGCAAAAACATTGGGAGGTGCAATATGGCCACAGAAGCCGATGCGCCAACAACTACCAAATCAAAAAAAAAAAAAAAAAAAAAAAAAATACAAAGGGATAATCACCTCCTTTTACTTGCTAGAAAAATTCTTGTATATCATTGAAAAAATCCCATGACCTTCTCTTGCAGCCTGTCTGCATTGCCCAAAAAACTGCATATCTGACTGCACAATTACTCCCAGGTCTTTTTCATTTTCTACCACCCTAAATGTAGTACTGCACGTTCCTCTGGGGTTACTTCTACTCATATGCAGTACTTTGCATTTGTCAATGTTAAACTTCAGTTGCCGCTTATCAGCCCATCTGCCCAAATTTTCTAGATCCTGTTGCAGTAGCACACCACCACTACTGTCACTAACAGCCCTGCCAACCTTTGTATCATCTTCAAACTTCAACACTAAGCCTGATATACCTTCATCAATATCATTGATAAATATACAAAACAACAGTGGGCCCAACCACTGAACCCTGTGGGACTCCACTAATAACATTAGTCCACAAAGGGCAGCCTCTATTGATTACTACCCTCTAACTTCTCCCATTCAACCACCCTTTTATCCATTGTAGAAACTTACCCTTAATACCATTCTGCTCCAATTTGTACTGTAGTCTTCCTTGTGCAACAGTGTCAAAAGCTTTCCTGAAATCCAAGTATATGATATCAAAATTATTTTGTGCATCCAGTACCTTTGTAAACACATCATAGTATCCAATCAAATTTGTCAGACAAGACTTTCCCTTAACAAACCCATGCTATGTCTGAATTATTGCTGCAGTCTTGTCTAGATGATCCTGCAATGCATCTTTAACCAGTGACTCCGTTATTTTACCCGGAACAGAAGTTAAACTAACTGGTTTGTATTTACTCGTGTCGCCCTTCAATTCCCCCTTTGTTAATTGGGGATACATATGCACATCTCCAGAGGTTGCCTCTTCACTAAGGCTTGCAATTTCTCGCTTATCAGCTGGGGAGAGGCTGACACTACTTCCATCTGCCTGCAAGCCTACTCAGCATATCAAGCTGAACAGTTTGACTTTAAATCATCTATGTGCCAGTCTACATAGATGATTTGAAGTCGGAAGTGGCTCTGGGGTCCATCACTGTCTTCCAGAAGCTTCAATATCTGAGCAGATACTATACTTAGATACCACATAAACACTCCACCTCCAAAATGTATTATATACGCAAATTGTATAAGTCCATTTCAGGCCCTTTCAGTATGAAGTATAATCCTCATCTAATCCTGTCTTGTGTACAGTAGTGGCTGCACTACCATTTAGAATCTGAATTTGATATTTGATATACTTAGCCACCCTGGAATAAGGGTTCATAATATTGCAGTCAAATCCAAAGTATACCTAAGTCGTCCTTGCTTGTTATTCTCGTATTCAGACTACTGACAAATAATGTGAAAGAAACTGATTTTCTAATGGCAACATTCATGGCATGGGCAGGCTTCAAACAATATAATCTAGTCTGTGCAAGAATTGTAAACAGAATTTATTTCCAGTTTCTAGTTCTGCTGAGAGCTGATGGCACTGAGTAGAACTAGAAACTGGACAAGCACTGAGATCCCCCCCCAATTTAAACATCAAACATGCCTTTATTGAATGTTCAAATGTTATCAAGAGATGCTCTCCATGTTTTAGCTCTTTTAATCATCTGAAACAAAAAGAGCATCCCGATAACATTTGAATATTCAATAAAAGCATGTTTGATGCTTAAACTTGTGAGGAAGAGTGCTTGTACACTTGGAAAACAATCAGCTCTTGGCAGAAAAGAATGTATAAGATGATTATGCAGACCTGAGCTAGAACAACATTCTGTTTAAAATTCATACACAGACTAGACTACTACTGTGGTCTAGACTGTGCAAGACTGGACGCATCACGGCCGGTGCCATTTAAAATCAAATCAATTGCAGAAACAAATCTATGATAAACCAGCTGGCATGTTGCTGCAAGGACTAGTTCAAAAATGGGGTCTCAGTTTTGACAACATGTATGATGCCAATATTTATAGGGCACCCAGATGGAAAAATCTTACTCCAAAATTGTGATAATTGCTTTCAGCAGTGGGGAAAATTTGTCTGGCAAATATCATGTTTAATGGTACCGATCATATCTGGATTACTACTAAATGAATGTGGTATCTATTCATTGGGGCTGTTTGTAATTATTATTACTGGCACTCCCCGACTTAAGTAATACTCAACTTACTGAAATTCGACTTTATGCAAGTTTTTACAAACTGCTGGAAACTTATAAAAAATCGTGGAAACGTATTTTGCATCCCGCAGGAATAAATGGAGGTATTGTAAACCCAGAAAACATTGCTTTTTTTTTTTTTTTTTTTTTTGTAATTAGTTCCAAGACCTCAGAAGTTGAAATTTTTGCTATCTAACTAAGCCATTTATCTCTCTAAAAGGTCATATTAATAATGGAGATTGTACTACACTTTCATCGTTATCATATGTTCAGTTATAAGAATCAATTTTGTGAACGCCTTTGTGATATTTTTCTAAAACACATTTCTGGAGGCCACTACCATAAAACAAGATGACTAGTGAAGTTGCCGCATTACTTGAGCAGAAAAAGGTGGCATGGAAAGGTTACAGAACAACAAAAAGTACTGAAGCCTATAACAGCTACAAGGTGATGTGTAATAGAGCCACAGAAAAGGTTCGACAGGCAAAGGCAGTTTATGAGAAATCACTAGCAAACAGAGCAAAGAGGGGGGATAAAGAATTCTTCACATATATAAATGCCAAGAAGAGCAGGACAAACCAGATCGGACCTTTATGTAAGGGAAAGGGGATAGTAATAAATACACCAGCTGCCGTTGCAGATGAACTCAACAGTTATTTTGCATCGATATTTACAAATGAAAAGCCTTTTGTGGCAAAGGGAAATTGTGGGAGCGAAGTTAAAAAATATGTAATTAATGATATTGAAATTTCGCAAGATTATTTAATGAAAAAACTTTCGAGCCTACAGACCAGTAAGGCTCCTGGAGTTGATGGAATATACCCTATAATCTTAAGAGAGGCGGCAAGCGAGTGCATTGAACCATTGAGGCTAATTATGCGAGCATCATTAGACTCTGGGGAGATTCCCTTGGATTGGAAAAGTGCAAATGTATCTCCCATACATAAGGGTGGCTCTAAAAGTGAAGTTGGAAATTATCGACCTGTCAGTCTGACTTCAGTAGTAGGGAAAATCATGGAGGCAATGATCAAGGGTGGAATTCAGGATCATTTGGATCGAATTGAAATTCTCAAGGATACTCAGCATGGTTTCGTAAAGGGAAAATCATGTTTAACAAATCTGGTTCGCTATTTCGAAAGGGTCACTCACGAGCTGGATTTAGGGAATAATTTCGACATTGTTTATTTAGATTTCAGCAAAGCTTTTGACTCAGTCCCACATGAGCGGTTGCTTTATAAGCTGGAACAGGTTGGAATCACTGGGAAAATCCTTAGATGGATAGAAGGATGGCTTCAGGGCAGGAGGCAGAGGGTTGTGATAAATGGCTATTCCTCAGATTGGGTTGATGTAAGAAGTGGGGTTCCCCAAGGATCAGTATTAGGACCACTGTTGTTTTTAATTTTCATAAACGACATTGATGAAGGGATAGAGGGCGTGATGTCTAAATTTGCAGATGATGTTAAAATTGGGAGAGTAGTTAATGATCACTGTCAAGCTGAGCTTCTTCAGAGAGACCTAGATAGACTTCAGGAATGGTCAGAAAAATGGCAGCTGTGCTTTAATCCAACAAAGTGTAAGGTATTACACCTGGGAAACAGTAATCCCAAAAAAACTTATTCACTTGGTGGAGTTCAACTAAACCCAGTACTGGAGGAAAGGGACTTGGGTGTTACGATACGGTCAGACATGAAATTCTCTGAGCATTGTAAACAGGTTGCAAGGAAGGCCCATCGTGTCCTATCGATGATCTATCGAACTTTTGCAAGTAGAGATAGGGACGTGATAATCCCATTATATAAGGCTTATGTTAGACCACACTTGGAATACTGTGTTCAAGTATGGAGACCGCACCTAAAGAAAGACATCGAGCTTCTTGAAAGGGTGCAAAGAAGGGTAACTCGCCTGGTGAGATTGGCAAAAGGGCATCCTTATGAAGAAAGACTTCGAATATGTGGGTTGCAGAGTTTGGAAACTAGACACCTTAGAGGAGAATTGATTGAGGTGTTTAAGGCTCTGAGAGGCATCAGTAAAATGAATGAGGACAAAATTTTCAAGATTATAAATGATGCTAGAACTAGGGGACATAAATTCAAGTTACGGGGGGAAATGTTTAGATTGGATTGCAGGAAGTTCTATTTTAGCCAGCGAGTTATAAATTACTGGAATAAGTTGCCTTCATGGGTGGTAGAGGCCGACAGTTTGGGGAAATTCAAAGGTCATCTGGATAGTACTTTCGGGTAAGCACATAGGATGATAGGTTTAATTTCCTTTTTATTTATTTTTTATTTTATTAATTATTATTATTTAGTTATTTATTTTTATTTTTTTGTTTTTATCATTGTCTTGTTCGGATTTATTTTTTTTAATTTTTTTTTTTTTTTTTTTTTTTTTTTTTTTTGGCTGGTGCAGCATAAGCCATAGGCTTTCTTGCACCATGCGGCCGTTACTAATACTAATACTAACAAAAACAATTTACGCTTTCCGGTTTATTGGGTTTTTCTGTTAGTGCAATCTATTATAAACAGGTAGTAAACTCGATCTTATTGCATTTGCAATGATACTGATAACTGCAATTCTGTGGGTTTGGCCCCAGGTGCCAAGCAATTCTGTGATCACGTGACTTTGCTCTGAATTAGTGTTCTTTCTTGAAGTAGAAATTGTTTCCTTATTTTAAGCATTTATTAATGCACAATTAAATAATCTATAGTAAAGAAAGAAAGAAAGAAACTTTATTAGATCAAGAAGGAAAGCAACCACCTTCTCTTTCCCTTTTATTTTTTTGTTATATCTTAATTACTAACCTCTTAGTGCTTGGTCTCAGGGTGACACTGCTCCTGCCTCCACATGGCAGGGTCGGTAACCTGGAAGGGATAAGCTCTCCCTTCTAGGGCGAAATGGAGTGAACTGACTCCAATACCCAGGAATTCACTGGGTCGATGGACCCGAATAGAAATGACCCAAGATATGAGGAATCGAATTCTTTCGGAGATACCTCTAAGGCAATAGAAATGACTCTGTCTCCACAAAGAGATTAAAAACTATCATTAAAGCTTTAAATTCTCCAACATACATTATTATCCTTTATCCCACACTCCACTTTAAAATCTCGTCCTTTATCTAAACATTGGTTTTCCAATAAATGTGCTAAGGCTGTTCAAAAGAAGAATGTTGCATATCGTAATTGACTTGTTTCTGATTCTCTAGTTTCATTTTCTGTGTACACCAAAGCTTGCAACAATTGTAAAGCAGTTATTAATCAATCCAAACTAGAGTTTGAACAGGCTAAGAGTAGAAAACTTGCTTCTTGCCTTAATGGTAGCCGAGCATTCTGGTCTCTTGCCAAAGCTATTGGTCGCAACTTTTGCACATCTCTGCTCCCACCTCTGTCCAAACCAGATGGTTCTGTTGTCACTTCAGCCACCGGTAAAGCTGACCTGCTAGCATCCCATTTTTCTTCCAACTCATGTATTAATGATCTTGGTAAAACACCTCCCACCATTCCCAACATGCTCCATTCAATGCCCCCTGTGGTCTTCAGTCAAAAGGATGTCAGAAGGATTTTGATGAATCTTGATGCTAAGAAAGCTCCAGGTCCCGATGGTATTTTTCCACTTGTTTTCAAAATCTGTGCTCCTGAACTTACTCCTTTTCTTTGCCGCCTTTTTTCACTTTCTTATTCCAAAGCTGTTTTTCCTTCTGCTTAGAAATTTGCTCATATCCAGCCAGTTCCTATAAAGGGTGACAAATCCCTCCCATCCAATTATCGTCCCATTGCAATTACTTCTACTCTTTCTAAAGTAATGGAGAAATCAATTAACTGCCAACTCTTAAACTACCTAGAAACCTTCTGTCTAATCAAAGATCGCCAGTATGGATTCCGTCAGTGTCGATCCACTTGTGATATTCTGGCTTATGTTGCTCATATATGGACTAATTCAATGGAAAGGTTCGGTGAAACACAAGTAGTTGTTCTTGACATCTCAAAGGCTTTTGATCGTGTTTGGCATAAAAGTCTTCTAAACAAGCTTCCATTTTATGGTTTGCCAACTGTTTTTAGTAATTGGTTATCCAGTTTTCCCTCCGATCGCTCACTGAGGGTGATGGTAGATGGCTCTCTGTGTTCTAACTTCTCCACTAATGCCGGTGTCCCCCAAGGTTCAGTTCTTTACCCCACTCTTTTCCTCTTCTATATTAATGACCTTCTTCCATTGACTGGAAATCCTATCCATAGTTTTGCCGATGATAGCACATTGCATTTCACTTTCCATTTTGAGAAACCTTGTCCTGCTCAATCAGCTTCAACTTCTCGAAAATCTGCTACCAATTCCTTAAATGCTGATCTTCAGGTAATTCTCCAGTGGGGCAAAGACTTAGTTCAACTTAGTTCATTTCCACCCTTCTAAAACTCAGTCTTGTCTTATATCTCACAAAAAGGATTCTTCTGCTCCAATTCTTATCTTTAGTGACACTCCAATTTCTAGGCAAAATGATATAACTCTTTTGGAGATTACCCTAACTTCTAATCTCTCTTGGCACAAGCACATTACAAATATTGCTTCCTCTGCATCTAAAAAACTTGGTTTCCTCTTTCGCTCTCGGCGTTACTTTTCTTCCAAACAGCTGCTCACTCTGTATAAATCGCAAATCCGCCCTGCCATGGAATATTGTTCCCACACTGGGATGGTGCCCCCAAAATCTCTCTCAGGGTTCTTGATTCCATTCAGAAGAGGGCAGTTAGGTTAATTAATGATTCATCTCTAACAGAGTCTCTCTCTCCACTCGCTTTCTCATAGACGTACTGTTTCTGCTGCATGACTCTTCTACAGATACTTCCATGGGCACTGTTCTTCTGAATTGGCTTCTATAATTCCCGCTGTCTCTTTCAAAACAGTCCGAACACGTGCCGCCACTAACCAACATCCATTTACTGTCCAACTTGAAACCCACAGAACCAACTTTTCATTGTCCTCATTTATTCATTCAACTGCTGTTTTCTGGAACAACCTTCCTTCATACATATTTCCTGAAAATTACAATCTATAGAAGTTCAAGTCCAATGTCAACAAATATCTTCTTTCGTCTTCTCAACCTCCAACCCAAGCATGGTACTAAGTACTATAGGTTCTAATACCTCTCGTGTTTGGGGTTCACATAAAAAAAGTTATACTTTCAAATACTGAGAAAGCGGTAGGCCAATTGTCACCCTTTCTCATATGAAAGACTCTTGAGAGTCTTTCTTATGTCGACCCACCAAAACAAGTTAAATGACTAAAATCAGACGATATTTTGGTAGAAACAGCCAATGCTAAACACTCTGAAAGTTTATTACAAATGACAACCTTTGCAGGAATACCAGTAACGGTATCTCCACACAATACATTAAACACCTCAAAAGGTGTCATTACGGAATGGGACCTTCTAAATATGCCCGAAGAAAAAATTCAAATGGAGCTTAGGAACAAGGAGCCATCAATGTTAAAAGAATTACAATTAAAAAAGAAGGGATAATCATCTCTACCAGGAATCTGATACTCACTTTCAACACACCGAAACCACCCAGATCAGTAAAAGCAGGATAGCTATACTGCAATATAAGAACATATATCCCAAATCCGCTCCGTTCTTTCAACTGTCAGAAGTTTGGTCACTCGCATACAGTATGTATAGGAAAATTAATATGTGCAAACTGTGGTTCTCAAGAACATGCCACTTCTATTTGCACAGTTGAAACTATAAATGTGTAAATTGTAAAGGGGAACATACTGCATACTCAAGAGAGTGTGAAATTTGGAAGAAGGAAAAAAGAATACAAAAATACAAAGCAGAAAATGGAGTTTCATATCAAGAAGCTAAAAGGCGATTGCAATAAACATAGTAAACAAACCCTCTTGTGCACAGATTACCACAATCAAAAAGACTCCAGAAATGAAATTACCTAATTCAAAATGTTGTGGCACACAAACGGATGTTACAATTTCCCCAGGAGAATCCATCTCAGAATGGGTTCGTGAGTTTTACAAACCATCTCCATCACAAAAACAACAAGAAAAAATTATCAATACTCCTTTATCTTTCCCACCAGATAATTCAAAAAATGTAAGAAGAAAAGTAAACAAAGAAAGGATAGGTAGTGCAGAAAAAAAGAGGGCAAAACAAATGGACACAGAGGTAAGAAACCAAGGAGAGGAACCAGTTCTCGAAATTTTCGCTGAAGAAGAAATGGATACGGCTAGACCATATTTTTCAAAGAAAGACAAAACCAAGGTAGACAAAATAAAAACAGCCCCAAAGAAGCAATCGGACCCCAAATGACAGATACGATTATCCAGTGGAACTCTCGAGGTTTTCGCTCAAACATTAATGATGTTATAGACCCCATCACCTAGTACCATCCACTAAGTATCTGCCTACAAGAAACCTATTTAAAATCCCAGGACAATAGTATAATCAAAAATTATACCACATATAGAAAGGATCGCATAACGAATGGAATAATGCGAGGCGGTGTCGCAATATTAGTTAACAGACACGTACCGTCCAAAACAATACCATTGAACACACCATTAGAAGCAGTCACAGCCCGTCCAGCAATAGGCTTCAATATTACCATAGCCTCAATATATCTACCCCCTAATTAAGAATTCCGATTTAAAGATTTGGAAGAGCTGATCACTCAATTACCACCTCCATTCTGCATTTTAGGTGACCTAAATGGACATCACCCACTATGGGGTGATCCCAAAATAGACCAGAAGGGAAAGCAAATTGAAAAATTAGTTGTTGAGAACAACCTAATGATTTTAAATGACGGCACACACACACATTTCCACCTTCCATCAAAAAGCAGTTCTGCAATAGATTTATCAATCTGTTTCCCAACACTTCCCAATGACACAATGGAGCGTGCACAAGACTCCATTGAGCAGCGATCACTACCTTATAATTTTGAAAATCATGAAGAAAACGCCATACCAATCCAGTAGGCACCCCAGATGGAAAATATATGATGCAGATTGGGAAACATTCAGGTCACTAGCCAAGTTAAACTGCAACATTATTAAATGAGAATCAATACAAACATCAGTGGCCTATGTTACTGATAATATTCTTCAAGCTGCGGAAAAGACATTACCTAAATCATCTTCTAACATTAGAAAATATATCCAAAACCATGGTGGACCAAAGAGTGCCAGGAAGTTAAAAAAAGAGAGAAATAGAGCCTGGAACTCCTTACGCAAAAATCCAACAACAGACAATATGATACAATTCAAGAAAGCCAGAGCTAAGGTCAGGAAAGTGCAAAAAAAGCTGCTTGGATGAAATTTGCATCCACTATAACCATTTCCACACCAGCTACACTTATCTGGAAAAAGATCAGAAGGATGACAAACTATTCTCAAATAAACCTCTCTCCATTGTTAAATTGGAAGGTTGGTTACAAATACCTTAGATATAGTCAATGTGCTTGGTGAAAAGTTTTCAAATACATCTGCTAATTGTGCATACTCCACTGCTTTCAAAACGTACAAGAATGAGGCTGAAAAAAATAAAACTAAACTTTTCTAGCAATCAGTGCGAACAATACAACTTGCCGCTCACAGTAGCAGAACTAAAACAAACTCTGCTTTACTCTGCTCAGGCGAAACACAGCGTAGTCGATCCTGATGAAATGCATTATGCAACGATACAACAATTAGATGAACAATCCCAATTTGCCCTGTTAGATCTATACAACAAAATATACCTTGAAAATTCTTTCCTAAACAAATGGCACCACGCTATAATACTAGCTTTCCCAAAACAGGGAAAAGATCTATCAGACCCACAGAACTATCATCCCATAGCTTTGACTAACTGCTTAGGCAAGATCTTAGAGAAAATGGTCAACAACAGACTAACAGGTACCTAGAAAATAATGACCTTCTCAACCCAGAACAATATGGCTTCAGAAAAAATCGCTGTACCTTAGATATACTTATACAACTGGAAAATCGAGTAAGAAATGCTTTTCTCAGGAAACAACACCAAGTCATGGTTAATTTTGATATCAAGAAGGCATATGACACCACATGGTGCTATGGTATACTTAGAAGGTTACATCAACTTGGCCTTAGAGGACATCTACCCCTCTACATATACAATTTCCTTAAGAATCAGATCTTCCAAGTTCGAATGAACAATACACTTTCCAATATATATTATCAAGAAGAAGAAGGTGTCCCTCAAGGATCTGTACTAAGTGCCGCACTTTTTGCAGTCCACTTCAGCACAATAATAGAAAAAATCCCAAACAATATCTTTACAACTGTTTATGCTGAAATCATCAGCATAAATTATTGCTGCTAGGTTCTTATGGAAGCTTTTTGGCACCGTGCCTGTGGTTGACACAATGGTCGGAATAGTCATTACTTGTTCTATAGGCCACAATTCTTTGATCTTTCATCTTAGGTCTGAGTACTTCCTGATCCTTTCCTTGTATGTTTTCTGGAAGTTGCTGGTGTTGGGTACCGCTGTGTCGATCATGTAGGCAGCGATTTCCTTCTTGTCAATGATAGTTATATCTGGTCTCTTGTGCGGGATCATTTTGTCTGTTATGGCATGGTCCCGGTATAGTTTGTGTAGAGGTCTCTAGTGTGGCCTGAGGCCTGTATTTGTAATACTGGCTGGAAGTAGTCCCACTGGTTCTTACTTGCCTTCTCTTGTTCAGTGAAAGCAATCAATCCCCGCCTGCCTTCTTTTCAAGCTATGCTGAATGTCTCGATGGCTGATATGAGGCAGTGTTAACAGCTCTGGGTTATCATTATCCCGGTTGATATCATAATCTCCTCCAACTCGGTGTTGGTCCAAATTACGATCACAAAGGAGTATGTCAGTAATGGAACTGCCTAAGTTTATGGCTTTGACCATGTTCTCCCATTTGACTTTGATTTAGCAGACTTCCAGTCTCTGATGGTATTTCTCAGTCAGGCAGGCTTGATCTCTTTGTGTTCTTACTGGTGGGTTTGCATCATCTCCAGATAATTGTATTTCTCTTCCTCTATCATGGCCTCATTCTCTTTGCCGGTCTTCAGCTGGTAATTTTATCTGACTAGGTGTCATTGATGTAATCCATGTGTCTTGCATTTGTCTAGGCCAGATTGCATCCTAATGTCAGTGCTTAACTATTTGATGAGGAGTAGCTTTTGAGCTGATTCTTGGTTATGTCATCCATGTACATCAGGTGAGAGGAAGTATACAGGTTTTTCCTCCCTTCTTTTAGGACTTTTTTTTTTTGTGAAAACACCAAACACGAGAGGCATTAGAACCACTATTACTTAGTACCATGCTTGGGTTGGAGGTTGAGAAGATGAAAGAACATATTTGTTGACATTAGACTTCAACTTCTGTAGACTAATTGTCAGGAAATACGTATAAAGGAAGGTTGTTCCAGAAAACGGCATTTGAATGAATGAGCGAGGAAGATGAAAAGTTGGTTCTGTGAGTTTGACAGTGGACAGTAAATAGATGTTGACTTGTGGCGGCATGGGTTCGGACTGTTTTGAAAGAAAGAGCAGAAATAATTGAAGCCAATTCAGAAGAACATTGCCCATTGAAGTAGCTGTAGAAAAGGCATGCAGCAGAAATAGTATGTCTGTGAGACAGTGAGTAGAGAGACTGTTAGAGAGGAGTCATTGATGAACCTAACTGCCCTCTTCTGAATGGAATCTAGAAGCTTCAGAGAGGTTTTGGGGGCACCGCCCCAGATGTGGTAACAATATTCCATGGTAGGGCAGATTTGTGATGATTTGTACAGAGTGAACAGCTGTTTGGAAGAAAAGTAATACTGAGAGCAAAAGAGAAAACCAAGTTTTTTAGATGCAGAGGAAACAATATTTGTAATGTGCTTCTGCCAAGAGAGATTAGAAGTCAGGGTAATCCCCAAAAGAGATATATCATTTTGCCTAGAAATTGCAGTGTCACCAAAGATAAGCATAGGAGCAGAAGAATCCTTTTTGCGAGATATAAGACAAGACTCAGTTTTAGAAGGATTGAAATCAACTAAGTTGTCTTTGCCCCACTGGAGATCGGCATTTATGGAATTGGTAGCGAATATTCGAGAAGTTGAAGCTGATGATTGAGCAGGGCAATATTTCTCAAAATGGAAAGTGGAATGCAGTGTGCTATTGTCGGCAAAACCATGGGTAGGATTTCCAGTCAATGGAAGAAGATCAATAATATACAAGAGGAAAAGAGTGGGGGAAAGAACTGAACCTTGGAGGACACCAACATTAGTGGAGAAGTTAGAAGACAGAGAGCCATCTACCATCACCTTCAGTGAGTGATCAGAGAGAAAACTGAATAACCAATTACAAAAAAACAGTAGGCAAACCATAAGATGGAAGCTTGTTTAGAAGACCTTTATGCCACACACGATCGAAAGCTTTGAGATGTCAAGAGCAGCTGCTTGTGTTTCACCAAACTTTTCCATTAAATTTGTCCATAAGCCAGAATATCACCAGTGGATCGACAATGACGGAACAGAGTCCATAGAAGAAAAAGAAAAGAAGAAAATGAATCTCACAAGTCATCCCATTTTGCATTCTTGTAATGCCAAACAACACAAGGTTGGGAATAGTCACGAGATAAAGGCTCCATTGGAGAAGAGACAATCACCAAGTTGTGATCTCGGTGCCTAAAGGACCACTCACCTCGACCGTGAACTTAGAAGGATTGTTTGTGAGAAAAAGATCAAGCATGTTGGCTGTATGGTTAGGATTGTCCCGGTATTCTTGTAGGTAAATGAACAACAATCCATACTTGCTGTTATTGAGCATAGTGGATACTGGGTTGAGTGCTATTCAGAACCATAGTGGACTCAGGGCATCTCCCTGTTAGATTCCTCTTTTGATGGGTATCTGTCTGGGCGTGAAGTTCTTTTCATTGATGATGGTCCTCCATTTTGTGTTGGTTGGTTCTTAGGAAGTGTGTCGGTGTTGGGTTGTCTTTGTGGATCTTTATTTCTGTATCAGCCAGCTATGGGGCACAGAGGCAAAGGCCTTGTAGTAGACAATGTAAGCTATGAAAAATTGTGGTGCTTCTTGTAGGCTTGCTCCATAACTGCAGCGTCAGTAGTCAATCGCTCCTTGTCCTTTGCTCGACTGCTTACATCTCTATTGCTGCTTAGCCACAATGTTCTAGCTCTCCAAGTGGACTGACATCTTAGTTATGCAGCTGGTCAGGAGATTCTACATTGTTGGGGACAGGTGATTGGTCTATACTTTGCTGGGTTTGTGGTGTCTTTGTTCTTAGCCTGCAAGTAGATGATTACTTGAGTCAAAGACTGAGATTGTATCAGGGTGCCTTATTTTCTGGATGAATTACTCCACTATTTGCCAGTGTGTGTAACTAAACTTCTTGTATTCCTTTATGGCTCCAGAACTCCTCGAGTACCTTCTACTTTTGGGCGGGGGTGTGGGGGGTACATTGCCTTCCTTCTCATCTTGTCTAATTTTCCTGTCGAAGTCTCTGGTTTTCATCAAATATCCTCTTGTCTGTTTTCCTCTGGACAGCAGCAGTGCATAGCACACGCTTCTTGATTAGACCGGGGTTCGAGCCCATCACCATCAAATACAGAGGATGCGGAAAGGTCAGGGAATGACCACCGCATATTCCCGGAGCAATATGACCTTAGTTGCTAATGCTCCTAAAAACCAAATAACAATAACATCCTCTGAACAGTCTCCCTGTAACGGCAAAATCTCTTGCTGAATGCCAAGAGTTTCTTCTTGAGGATGTTGAGGTATTCTTCAATCCTCTGATTATAGGTCTCATGTTTACTGTGAATGTGCTTTTCTTAAGGATGGTATTTACTTTTCTGATCAACTTCTTACCCATTGTTATTGGGTCATTTGCCTTAACCTCACTGTTATCTCTTTTATCAGCTGGTGTACCCATCTTTCTCAGGCTGGTGGTTCCTTGTCTTTGCATTTTGCGTTCAGTTGATCTCTGGTTTCCTTTCTGTTCATCCTGGTTTCTTGCAACAGCAGCACAGTGCTGAGATAATCCAGTATTATAGGACATTACCGGCTGTGCATGTAGTGTCCAGTGTTATTTCATTGTTGTTGAGATAATCCAGTATTATTGAGGTAGTCTGTGACTTGCCACAGGATTCTGTTGGGTCTCTGCTTCAGTATGGTGCAAGTTATTGTGGGGTCCATTCTCCCGAATTCTGCTAGGGCTCTGTTCCAGTTTTCTTATATTCTGGGTATCACGATCTTGTCTCTTTCCACTTTGGCTGCTCTTTCTGTATTTCTTGTACTCTGTCCTCCAGTTCTGATTCCATTGTGTCCCTTTTCATTGTTTGTATTTGATCGCTCACATCCTGCTTGATTTTTTCCAAGGTTTCAGGAACTATCTGATTCGTCTTGATGATGGTCTGTCTCTGGTCTGCTTTTGCTGTTCGGTGACCTGAACACAGCAATGAAGCACTGGACTGGGAGAGCCCAGTAAAAAAAAGTGAAAGTTGGAAGAGAATGTGGGGAGATAGGAAGTGGGAGAGGGATAAAGTGGTAGAGAGAAAGGGGGGGGACAGTATTGAAGGCACCCACCTGGCTGAAAGGGACCAAAGAAGAGGGCTCCCAGGTCATAGGGAAAGGAGATGCCGTAGGGATCCCCTTTCCCTATGATCTTTTGCTCCTACAACCAACCCAGGTGGTAGAAGTGAAAGATCATAGGGAAAGAGATTCCTATGTTGGAGCACCTGTCTGTTGCTTTGTCTCACACTGATCAGGAGTTGTACTGGCCTGCATCCCACATCATGTGGGATAATTAGCCACAGCGTGGTGTCTACTTGAATGGGCAGAGGGCCATAATGAGCCATGTGCCCATCATCCAATTTGGGATGGGGGTTAGTAGTGACATACAATTTAATACACTCATAATCCTCATCCACACTCTGCATTCATTCTGGTTTTTAAGCTTTCTTCTTATATTTTACACATTACAGGTAATCCTCATATAAAACGGTAGTTAGGATCCTATAAAATGTGTTGTACAAAACCGTGTTATACGGGACTAGGAAAAAGTACAAAAAGAGGGGTTATGCTCCAAAAGCTTTCTTTAACAAAAATACACTATTCTAGATTTCATGTACTTCTACTCTCTTTAAAAAACTGGTAATTTGGGTTTGTTTGCTTTTGCTTGATAAATCTTTGTGAATTTCATTGTATGGAACTGAGGATTTTTTGAAGCTCTCATTTGAACTTTGGACTCCTGTCATTCAAGAATCTGCATTCAAAAAATAAGATTCTAATTGCTTGGCTAACTTTATGCCTTCCCATATGCTTTTTAGTGTAAAATTTGGAAATTTAGAATTTTCATCTGCACTATTATCCTCTGAATTGATTTGGTTTTATGTCCGATGCCATTTCCATCAAATCTGCTTCATCAGTCTCTTTTTCTACCAGTAATTCTTTCAGTAATCATGTCTTTTTTAATTTTTTTAGGAGCATAGGCAACTAAGGCCGCGTTACTCTGTGTATATTGTCTATAAATTCTGTGTACTGAGGTAAATTTTCTGTTTTGCTGGACGAAAAACCCGAGATTCTGGGAGAAAAAACCATGCTGCCTGAGCCTGACTAACTCAGCCACGTTGTGAAAAATACCCATAAAAATTCCTCCCATCATCGACTGGATTCGAACTCAGGTCTTTTCCACCCGGTGTTGGGAGGATGGCAATTCTATCAACTGTGCTTCCCACGAGGACTTCAGTAGTCATATCACCAAAACCTTACCCTCCTACCGACATAGCAAGCTCCTATCGCACTGATTCCTCTTTCTGCGGGTTCAACCATATTTCCTGAATGAACTGACTCTGGCCATACATTTTTCCACACACATTTAATGTTGACGGGTTTACTCCTTTCAGCGATAAATCTATGATTCTGATACAGTCCACAATTGAGAAATGTTTCCATGCCTTCAATAGATTCAGAATCAATTTTTTCCAAAATCCATTGTAACAATTTTCTAATATAATGAGTTTTAAAGGTGAATATAATGCCTTGATCTAATGGCTGAATGAAAGAAGTTGTAGTCACCTAGTACCACTGTGGTGGTAGAAACAAAATTTCAACATTTGGATAACTTAAATCTTTTGGATGGCACGGTGTGCTATTCAATAGTAATAAAACTTTGAAATCTAAATTTTAAAACCTTGGTTTTAAAGGTGTGGATGCGGCTAACATTTGAGAATTACTGATTTCGCATTCAGAACAGCTAAGTGACAATGATCTCCTTCAAATGGAGGAACAGCTTGTGTATGAAGAAGCTGAAGAAAATCTGTGAGAGCCAGATGAAAATGTTACTGCAAAAGGAGATAACAGCAAACGAACTAGGTGAAATCTTTCATGTCGCAGAGAACCTCAAACAAAAGGCAATGGATGTCGATCCTAACATTTGAAAGAAACGTGTTATTTCAGCAGGGCCTAGTGAAGCTTGCTGTCGGAAATTGTATGATGGAAAAAAAAAGAAAGCCAAAACTGTTCAAATATTTCTGTAAAAAATAATTTCTTCATTGTGTATTTTATACAATAAACATTTTATTCTCTAATTATTTTTATCTTTTACATGGTATACAGTTAAAAAGTTATTTAAAAGGTATTTTTAAAATTCTTTATGGACATTTCTGAAGGTGATGGACCAAATATAATTTTTCCTATTGATTATTATATTAGATTAATGCATTTCTGTTTTGTGCAATGCGCTCGCTGGACAAATTAATCAAGGCCAGCCTATACTCTATTTAATTTCATAAATCTTATTTATTTTATTTTTTCATAAACATTCTTTTAGATCAGGTACATATAACATGAAGTTATATGTACCCAGTTCCTGACCTCAGAGGGTTCTTTAACTTCTTATGCATTTTGGCTCGCTCGCTCTCTCTCTCTCTCTCTCTCTCTCTCTCTCTCTCTCTCTCTCTCTCTCTCTCTCCCTCCCTCCCCCCCTCCCTCCCTCCCTCCAATATGTGATAAATTACACAAACAAATATAAGGAAACAGTGTCACCTTGGGGGTGGCATTCAACTGAGAAAACTACCACTTATTAAACACCAAATGGAAATTAAAACTGTAAAGCTAATAAAGCAGTATTTGTGATGTGTTCTAATCTTCTGACTTCTAATCAATCTTTTGCCAAGTTAGTACCATCTACAATTAAAATATATGTGATCTTGTCTAGACTTTTTTTGCAGAAGATAAGACAAGAATGTATCCATGAAATGGCCCTTTGGGTAATGTCACTCACTGAAAATAAAGTACAGTGTACTGCTTCACAATCTGTTTCTCAATATAGAGGTGTATGAGACTTTTTTTGTTTTTTTTTTTTGTTTTTTTGTAGAAAAATTTGTTTGATAATTCAATCAAATCAAATTACTTAGCTTGATGATGCCTCTTTGCTCTAAATTTATATCAATTTTATTTTTTGCGTTCATTTTTAAAGTGGTTGATCAGCTTGTAAACCAAAGATCAGCTCTACAACAATTAGTCCAATTATGCTCATTTATAAAAGTGATTTGAGTTGCATAGTTTCTAAAGTATACTCAAATAATAGTCTAACAAGTAATGTAACAGATTTGTGATATGTATACAGGGTGATTCACTACCAGTGCGACAAACTTGCAGGAGGTGTAGGGGGCACAAAGACGAATCGGAATCACATAGCATTGCAGGGTCCGAAATGTCTTCATCATGCGGTAGAGGACGTTGAAAGGAAGGTCGCATGAACAGCGATCCTGCTGGAAGTCAGCATTTGCGAACCGTTTCTGTTGAAGAAACCAAGTAGCAAAAGTCCTCCGGAGTGGATAAGCCTCAGGCTCCATGATTGGACGCGTTGCAGATGGCATCAACTCATTTGGTTTGTTGACAGTATCCTCCATACAGTGGATTGGGAAATACCCAATCGTTGGCCTATCGCTCAAGTACTCGTATTCTGATTGCCTTCTGCAAGATGTAGGACATTCTCCTCATTCTCTGGTGTTCTCGTCGTTCGCTCTTGATTCATGGTACTTCTCGTGAAACAACCAGTCTCAAGTAACCTTCTGTGCACACATGCGAAAATCATATGATGAGGAGCACGCCTGTGCGGGAAACGTTCCTGGTACAAGCGCAGAGCGGCGTGCCCATTACAGTCCGCAACTCCATACACGAGGTGCATGTCAGCCAGTTCAACGTTTGAATATTCGTCCATCCTACTGCCTCGGGAACCAGTTTGCAAATGCTGACTTCCAGCAGGATCGCTGTTCACGCGACCTCCCATTCAATGTCCTCTACAGCATGACGAAGGCATTTCAGAACCTGCAATGCTATGTGATTCCGATTCCTCTTTGTGCCCCCTACACCTCCTGCAAGTTTGTCGCACTGGTAGTGAATCACCCTATATATATATGCCTTTAACCTTGTAATCTAGTTTTTGTTTCTTCTTTCAATATTTCATTTTTGGTGATAAAAATTTTCTTCTATTAATAATCATATCCTTCATATTTTAAGTAGAGGTTTGAAATATGCATTTGGACATCACTACTTGCGACCTCATGAAACTTACCATGAACCGACCCGAAAGTTTTTCCCAAATGAGGTAAGTAATTTTTTGATTAGAAAAATTATGAGTAAAGTTATGGTAATGGTTCTTTGACAAGTATATATATATAAAATTATTTAATGCCATCCAATGAAGTTGGAGCAATACCCTAATATAGCCAACTAGAGGAGCTTATACATGTAAATTAATAAATATAATAATAATAATATATGAAATTGATAAGTGTGCAGGGTGGCCAACTCTACTGATAATACCATGATTTGTCCCGATAACAGAGGATGTAGTAGTAGTAGTAATAGTAGTAGCAGTGGCATTTGATGCAAGAAAGCAAGTGTATGAGCTTATGCAGCATCAGCCAAAAAAAAAAAAAATCACACCATTCCCTCCAAATGCCTGTCCAGTTCCTCCTTAAATTTATTCAACCTATCAACTTCCACGACAGATGGAAGTTTGTTCCAGCAATTAATCACCCGCTGGCTAAAGGCAAATTTCCACACATCTATTCTACATCTGTCTTTTCTTAATTTGAATTTATGTCCCCTTAGGGTCGTAATCTGAACAAGTGGAAGGATCCCATCAGAATACAGCGTGCTCAACCCATTCAAGGCCTTATATACCTCAATCAGATCACCTCGCAGGTGCCTAGTCTCCAGCCACTGCAATTTGCAGAACTTAAGCTTCTCTTGGTAAGAGGATCCCTTCATTCCCCTCACCAATCTTGTTGCCCTTCTCTGTACACGCTCAAGTAAATCTACATCCTTCCTAAAATGAGGCCTCCAGACCTGTACGCAGTACTCAAGGCGTGGTCTGACCATTGCCTTATACAGAGGGACAATCACCTCCAGGACCAGACATAACCTGGTCCTGTTCCAACAACTACTAGTTCCTGAGGGACCAGTGCATTCTGCCTTGGGGATTGCCGCTGTGTTGCGTGATGACCAAGTGCAAGCTCTGGCATTGATGTGGGCAGCTGAGAGCATGATGGGCCCCCTCAATTTAGATCTTTCGAGGGCATCCACCCTGTCCTTCAAACTCTCATATAGGCCCATAACAACGCTGAGTTGTCGCCTGATTTCCTTACACTCCTTACATCGCGCACACACAAAGACATCCCCCATGGCAATGTCATGTTCCATTCCAGAGAGTTCGGCAAACTTTTCACAAGTTGCACGTGTTAAAAATTAATTCTAATAACAATAGAAAAATGAGAAAGTCTAATGATATTTTGTTCGTCATTGAGTAATGAAGAAAAGAAAATGTGTTGATAAAAAATGGGTGTAATTTTTCTCCAAATTTCTGGAGGCAAATAATTTTTCTCAAATTGTAAGCTCCATATTTATCAAAAAGAGTTTTCTGCTTAATGAAAACTGCTTAGCGGGAAGAGAGAAACCATCTTTTATTAGAAAATTTAGAAGCTAAACTTAGGGTGAACGAAAACTATAACATGTCCTGTTCAGAATTTAAAAACTTTTTAAAATCTTCGGAAGGAGAAGAAATTTTAAACCTAGTGAACTCTAAAGAAAAAAAAAAATATATATATATATATAAAGTAAAAGTAGTCTTCCTTGCTATTTTTAAAATAACTGTTATAAATAATATTACAGTTTATATAGGATAAATACATGTTTTTTTTTTTTTTTTTTGTTTTTTTTTTATGTGCTTCCCAAACACGAGAGGTATTAGAACCTATAGTACTTAGTACCGTGCTTGGGTTGGAGGTTGAGAAAGCGAAAGAAGATATTTGTTGACATTGGAATTGAACTTCTGTAGATTGTAATTTTCAGCAAATACGTATGAAGGAAGGTTGTTCCAGAAAACGGCAGTTGAATGAATAAATGAGGAAGATGAAAAGTTGGTTCTGTGGGTGTGAAGTTGGACAGTAAATGGATGTTGGCTGGTGGCGGCATGTGTTCGGAGTGTTTTGAAAGAAAGAGCAGGAATTATAGAAGCCAATTCAGAAGAACAGTGCCCATGGAAGTATCTGTAGAAGAGGCATGCAGCAGAAACAGTACGTCTATGAAAAAGCGAGTGGAGAGACTCTGTTAGAGATGAATCAGAGAGAAAACTGGTCAGATCAAATCAGATCACCGCGCAGGTGCCTAGTTCCCAGCCACTGCAATTTGCGGAACTTCAGCCTCTCTTGGAAAGAGGATCCCTTCATTCCCCTCACCAATCTTGTTGCCCTTCTCTGTACACGCTCAAGTAAATCTACATCCTTCCTAAAATGAGGCCTCCAGACCTGTACACAGTACTCAAGGTGTGGCCTGACCATTGCCTTATACAGAAGGATAATCACCTCCTTTTCCCTGCTAGCAAAATTCCTATATATCATTGACAAAACCCCATGACCTGCCCTGGCAGCCAGTCTGCACTGCTCAGAAAACTTCATATCTGCCTGCACAATTACTCCCAGGTCCTTACTCCCACGTCCTTCATTTTCTACCACCTTAGGTGTAGTACCACACAGTTGGTATGTTTCTCTGGGGTTACTTCTACCCATATGCAGTACTTTGCATTTGTCAAGGTTAAACTTCAGTTGCCACTTCTTAGCCCATCTGCCCAAATTATCTAGATACTGTTGCAGTAGCACACTACCATTACTGTCATTAACAACCCTGCCAACGTTTGTATCATCTGCAAACTTCGACATTAAGCCTGATATTCCTTCATCAATATCATTGATAAATATACAAAACAACAGTGGACCTAACACCGAACCCTGCGGGACACCACTAATAACATTAGTCCAAGAATAGCACCCATTGATTACCACCCTCTGTCTTCTCCCACTTAACCATCCTTTTATCCATTGTAGCAACTTACCCTTAATACCATTCTGCTCCAATTTGTACAATAGTCTTCCATGCGCAACAGTGTCAAAAGCTTTCCTGAAATCCAAATATATGATATCAAAATTATTTTTTGCATCCAGTTCCTTTGTAACCAGATCATAATATCCTATCAAATTTGTCAGACAAGACTTTCCCTTAACAAACCCATGCTGTGTCTGAATTATTGCTGCAGTCTTGTCTAGATGATCCTGCAATGCATCTTTAACCAGCGACTCCATTATTTTACCCGGAACAGAAGTTAAACTAACTGGTCTGTAATTACTCGTGTCAGCCTTCACTCCCCCTTTGTGAATTGGGGATACATTTGCACATCTCCAGTCGGTGGGAACCTCCCCTGAGTCCAGGGATGCTCTCATAATTATGGCTAAGGGTTTGCTTAGTTGCTTTGCCGCCTCCTTTAATATAACTGGATAGATCCCATCCACCCCAGGTGCTTTTCTTACGTTTAACTTCAACAATTTCTCTTCCACTTTGCTCTCAGTTATTACAAAATCATTAAGTATCCTGCTACAATTTGATAACCTTCTGCCATTTTCAAACCTTAATAATTCCTCACGTGTGAATGTAGATGCAAAATACTCATTCAGTTTGTTTGCTATCTGAGCAGGATCATCAACAGTCGAACCATCGATGTCAAGTGGACCAATCAGATTCATTCCCTTCCTTTTAGAGTTTATATAAGTAAAGAAATCCTTGCTGTTTTTCTTAGCATCTTTTGCCAAGGATTTCTCGTAATCTGCCTTCGCATGCACCAGATTAACTTATATCTGCCATAGGCTTCTGAGTCGTTTGATAATGCATCCCATGCATTTTTCTTCTCCGTTACGAGTCTCATTAGTTCATTTGACAACCATTTAGGCCTAAACCTTGAACAATATTTCTTAATAGGTATGAAACTTTTAGTAGCTTCCACGATTAATTCCTCGAATGCTTCCCACTTAGAATTTACTGTTGGTAACATCGTCAGTTGATCCCACTGTACAGAATTTAAAAACTGTCGGAGACCACTGTACTCGCTTTTACGGAAGCAAAAACCCTTTCCTTTACCCCTGATGGTAATTAAATCTTTAAGTAAATCCCACGTCAGTACACTGTGATCACTGCCACCTAGTGGTTCTTTTAACTGCAAATTCCTAATACATGAATGATCACTGCTGATAACCAGATCAAGAGTATTACTTTCTCTGGTTGCCTCTCAAACATGCTGCTGCACAAAACAATCATCCAATAAATCCACAAAAGTCTGACTAGTGTGTGAGTGAGCAACCCACAAGTTCCAGTCAATATCTGGGAAGTTAAAATCCCCCATTATAAGACATTCCGATTTACTAACCCACTCTATTTCTCTGGACAATTGATCATTGTACTCATTCAAGTCATTAGGCCTATAACACACTCCTACTCTTATTTTTGCTTTCGCAGTGCTTATGTCACACCAAACAGACTCAACATTGCATTGTCCACCAATATCAACTGGATGCACTTCTTTTGATTTTATGTTTTTCTTTATTAACAGCATAACACCTCCTCCCTTCCTATCCTGTCTATCCTTTCTGTACACATTGTACTCCCCGAATTCCAGTTCGGCATTCCTTATATCTGTGTGACACCACGTCTCTGATATCCCAACAATATCCGCCTTTGATGTCTTGACCAACACTTCAAATTCATCAAATTTATTTACTATACTTCTAGCATTGGTATACATGCACCTATTCTTATTCTTAGTTACTCTAACACATCCCATATACCCACCTGTTTCACGATGACTGCCATCCATTCCCTGAAACCCCCAACAGGGGTTTCAGGGAACGGCTACTTATTCTAATAGAAGTTGTGCAAGAATCAACTTCACCTCTGCCTACGGCTACTGGTAAACTATTGGTCCTTGTATCCCCCCCCCAAGTTATCAGTTTTCCGACTCACCTAACACTGCCTCGATAGCATCAGCAAATATTCTTGCACCCTTTCTATTTAAGTGTATCCCATCCCTGTAGGAGCAGTCTCTCCTGTTAATAAGTACAGTCTAGGCTGAAAAAAATTCTATCCCTTGAGCCTTGCACAATCTTTCCAGGGCCGAATTGATCGATAAGGCTCTCATCACATACTCCCTCCTATCGTGTCTGGGCAGAATTGCTGACACTTTTAAATTCAACCCTAATTCACGGCTTTTTTTCATCAGTGACCAGTACTTGGTAAGTAATTCTGCCGGTCTCCTACTCTTAATATCATTAGTGCCAACGTGTACAACTATATCACCCTTTGTGCCCCTAAAAGATGATATCTGCTCTACAACGTCATCAACCTTTGCCCCTGGCAGACATACCCTGGTCCTGTTCCACATATCCTTTTTACACAATATATTTCCCGTCTCCCTGACAATAGAGTCACCAACAACTACTAGTTCCTGTGGGACCAGCGCATTCTGCCTTGGGGGTTGTTGCTGTGAGTAGCTGTATGTGGGTAGCTGAGAGCCTGATGGGCCCCTCAATTTAGATCTTTCGAGGGCATCCACCCTGTCCTTCAAACTCTCATATAGGCCCATAACAATGCTGAGTTGTCACCTGATTTATTTACACTCCTGACATCGCGCACACACAAAGACATCCCCCATGGCAATATCATGTTCCGTTCCAGATAGTTCGGCAAACATTTCACAAGTTGCACATTTTTTTAGGCTGTGATGCGTTGGAGAACCGTCCCCCTCAGCCCTCCCCCGAGTCACAGCACTCTTGCCACTTTGTGCCCGTTGCCTTGCTGCTCTAGTTTGGGGCATGATATTTTAAATTAATAAGATCAATAAATTAAATTAAATTAAATGTCAATACTACGCTATCTAATAGAAACAGTGATGCGTATTACTGTTTCTATAATTATACGTTAGAGCTACCTAACTACCTCAATTAAAAATTTGAATTCCCTATCACTATATACAAAAACAATGCCTGCAAGATTCGAACGAAATAACGGTTTTATAAAGTATTACGTATATCTACAAAAACTGTTTATATAAATTAAAATAAAAATAACCAGCGTAATTAGAACTATAAGACTACGTATTAAGTACAATATAAAATAACAATTATGTAAATAAAAAGCAAACACTTATAGTTTTTTTTGGAAACACTTATTGTTTAGAAGACCTTTATGCCAGACACGATCAAAAGCCTTTGAGATGTCAAGAGCAACTACTTGTGTTTCACCGAACCTTTCCATTGAATTAGTGCATAAATGGGTAACATAAGCCAGAATATCACCATTGGATCGACACTGACGGAATCCGTACTGATGATCATTGATCAGACGGACGGTTTCTAGGTAGTTTAAGAGTTGGCGGTTAATTGATTTCTCCATTACTTTAGAAAGAGTAGAAGTAATTACAATGGGACGATAATTGGATAGGAGGGATTTGTCACCCTTTTTAGGAACTGGTTGGATATGAGCAAATTTCCAAGCAGAAGGAAAAACACCTTTGGAATAAGAAAGTGAAAAAAGGCGGCAAAGAATAGGAGTAAGTTCGGGGGCACAGGTTTTGAGAACAAGTGGAGAAATACCATCAGGACCTGGAGCTTTCTTAGTATCAAGATTCATCAAAATCTTGCTGATATATTTTTGACGGAAGACCACAGGAGGAATTGAATGGAGCGTGTTGGGAATGGTGGGAGGTGTTTTACCAAGATCATTAATACATGAGTTGGAAGAAAAATGTGATGCTAACAGGTCAGCTTTATCCTTGGCTGAAGTGACAACAGAACCATGTGGTTTGGACAGAGGTGGGAGCAGAGATGGTCAAAAGTTGTGGCCAATAGCTGTGGCAAGAGACCAGAATGCTCGGCTACCATAAGGGCAAGAAGCAAGTTTTCTACTCTTAGCCTGTTCAAACTCTAGTTTGGACTGATTAATAACTGCTTTACAATTGTTGCGAGCTTTGGTGTAGGCAGAAAATGAAACTGAAGAATTAGAAACAAGCCAATTACGATATGCAACATTCTTCTCTTGAACAGCCTTAGCACATTTATTAAAAGACCAAGGTTTAGATAAAGGACGAGATTTTAAATTGGAGTGTGGGATAAAGGATTCCATTCCTGCAAGAATAATTTCACTGACATGATCTGAGCAAACGTTGACATCAGAACTTTTGAAACAGTAATCCGACCAAGGAAAAGAAGAAAAGAAATCTCGCAGGTCATCCCATTTTGCATTCTTGTAATGCCAAACAACACGAGGTTGGGAATAGCCATGAGATAAAGGCTCCATTGGAGAAGAGACAATCACCAAGTTGTGATCTGAAGTGCCTAAAGGACCTCTCACTTCGACCTTGTACTTAGAAGGGTTGTTTGTGAGAAAAAGATCAAGCGTATTGGCTGTATGATTAGGATTGTCCGGTATTCTTGTAGGTAAATGAACAATCTGTGCGAGGTCATTAGTAATTGCAAAAGCCTCAGCATCTCGACCTGCTGTGTCGGTGTGACTAGAAAACGGAAGCCAACTGGAGTTGTGAACATTAAAATCACCAAGGAAAATAACCTCACTGTTAGGAAAGTTGGACTGGAGAAAGTCAAGTTGCAAAGAGAGGAAGTCAAAGAGCTCCCAGTGATTAGTGGAGTTGGGCGAAGGGTAGAGACAACAGATGAATTTGACACAATGAGGTAGAGGGATTTTAAGCCAGAGAAGATCAAAGAGAGGAGATTCCAAATTGCCAAGTTTCTGACAGTGAAAAGCAGAACGGACATATGCACAAGTACCACCTTTGGGGCGAAAGGAATCATACAGCGAATAATTTTGGCATCTGAGATGAGCAGCAGTTGAATCAACCAATAACTGAGATTCTGTCAGAAAATGTACATGGGGTTTGGCAGACTGCAAGTGGAAATGGACATCATTGAGATTAGAATTGAGACCACGTATATTTGTGAAGTGAATTAGGAAGTGCTTGGAAGGTTTAGATCTTTTCGTAGATAAGCTTGCTCTATTAGAGTGACAATTCATGGGGTATTCAATAGTAAGAAAAAGTGGGTGGGACATGCTGTATGAAGTAATGAAATTTTTGGATATGGCGTACATGTGGTAAGAGTGCATTCATTCAGATCACTTTGAATGAAAATAAAACCATTTTTGAGCTTCTTAACTTTGTGTTCTTTTTTATTGTACCAGTACAGAAACGTTATTGCCATACTTCTATATCTAAGTGCAATTTTGATTTAAGTTTAAATGATCTTTTAAAAGTTTGCACTTCAATAAAATCAAAGCCAGGAGACTCTTGCTTGATCAGTAGTCTCAGAAAGTTCATGAATAGTAAACATCTCCTTTGTCAAACCACTTTTATGACTACTATTCTCAATAAAGATGTTCTGAGCTTGATCAGTTTCTTGCTCTTGTGGGAACAATTCATCTATGATCTTCTCACAGATTCACACCAGCTTAACATTTCCTCAAACCCAGAGCCAATCATATAAGTAACATTATTAAAACAATATATAACAGTAATAATTTTAAAAATAGAATTCCTATCATCCTTAGAGCCCTGCACCTTACAACCTCCTTCCAAGAAGCCCTTTTTTTCTTCATTGACGGATTTAACATACAGTTTCCATTTTTCTCTATAACACTCTTTATATGCACCTACTAAATCTAAATCTCCCACATGTTTAAAATGTTGGTATTGTTATCTAGCCTTAAGAACCTTTCCATATTTGTTATTTTGTTTTACCAGAATAGTGTACTCATTTTTTTACTTGTTTTTTCACATACTTCATATGTTATTTGTTGTATCCTGTCAGTCTTTTATTTTCATCTTAATTTCAACCATAAACAGATTTTCCCAGTTTAAAGCAAAATTTGATATTCATTCATTGCTCTTGTAAAATTGTGGTATGGAACATTAATACTACTAATGAAACTAGTTGTTACTTGCAACCTGTCAGCCTACTGGACAATCTCTGTACCACCATCTGTTGGAGGAAGTTTGAACTACAACATAACCACAATAGCACCAGCCTGGGAACTTTATTGCTACACCTTGTTTATCCGAATGTAGATTCCAGTCGTTGAATCATGTCTTGATGAGGTTGCTGAATAGCCACAACTGGACATGGTTTGAGCTTGGACTTAGGTTCATAATATGTGCGTCACACTTATCTTTGAAAGATGCATGTATAAATGTTTTCTTTAGTAGTATGACATTGAAATGAATCTCTTGCTCCACATTCATTTCAATGTCATTTGTAGTTGTTTATGAGGTTAGTCTGGATATGAAGAAGCTTTGTCAGAAAGGCAGAACTGACTGGTGCACTGTCTGGAGCTTAGATGTGGCACATAAACTACATATTTTTTTGGTGTGTGTGTGGGGTTCTCAATTTCCCATAGCAGGGTAACAAAATTTGTTATCATAGTTCTGGATTTCAGATTGGAGAGATGAGGTGTGGATCTCTGCTGAAGATGGCAACTTGGTTAGTAGCAAGGGGCCACATGTGCACTTGTTTGGATTCTTTACTGTTTTAAACTGATAGTCCTTGTTTTTGATTCTGTTAGGCTCTGTGGCACTTTCAGTTTTAGTTGCACATTAGTAGAGGACTTCTGTGGCTTGTGGAACAGTACACTAGTTGGAATATGTGATTCACCTGGTTATGTTTTGGGATTGGCTGTGAGGCTGGTTTCAGTGATCTGACAGATATTCCTTATCAGTAAGGGTCTCATAAAACCTACTCTGCATCTGACCTAACTCTGGCATGGTTGTGCTCTTGATTATTATATTTACATCTACCATTATTACATTACATGAACTTGGGTGATGGTAAAAGTTTTTAACCATAGACGATATGCAGCATTTAATATCTTCAAGCATTGATGTCACAATGTGATCAAATATTTTAAGGACTGCAAAAGCCAGGTCGCATGTGGAAAGGAAGACACATTTGGATAACCTGGAATCAGGCTGGGTGGCCATATTATTAGACATGATAGAAGATTGGGGGGGGGATCTTTTCTGCATATACTGGTAGCTCAATGTGCATGGTATTAACATAGTCTTCTGTATGAGTTGTTATAATGGCACTACAATGCACTTTCATTTCCTCCAGTTTGGAGAAGCTAGAGTGTTTTATGTTACCATCGTCTAATAGGTAGATTGCAGTAGTGCTGATATCAGAATGTGACCTGGGTATTTTCACCGATCTGCCACTTATGTTTCCGAGACTGCCCATCATTTATATGAATTATGGCCATCGCTGAGGAGATAGAGGTTACAAATGTGCCATTATCATACTTTGCCAGTTTTATTACCTGTGTACAGGATTTATATGTTGTATGTTTTTTGTATTTTTTTTTTTTTTTTTTCTTTTTCTTAGTTATTCCTACAAGAGGAACAAGTATTTGTACAATAATAAATATTTGTATATGTGTGTCCGTGAGACTCAAGGCATTTAATTTATGCAGGTATTTTAGGAATTTAAAGAGTTAGAAAATCTATGTGATTTTCATAGAAGGGCAGAATATAATATGCATAAAGCAGCTTCACTGACACACTTGTTATGTGAGGCTGTTGTCATCTTTGGTTGATCCTTACTTTTATAGGATGGCATTACAGTAAGTCGGTATGATAGCAAATGATAAGAATGACTCCAGAGGTAATAGTTATAGTGGGGTAATAGAAGAGAAGCAGGGCACTTGTGTTATGAAGGAAATAGACCAATAATGAAACAAAACTATTTATGGCAAGACAGCTTATGGTGCATTCTTGAACAGCATTGTAGGAATGAGTTTAAAATTTCTACCTGAGGTAATGACAAAGGTAGCACTTGGTAAGGAATATGTTCAATAACAATTCTATGCTGGGAAGAACTGGTTTCTCCTTGGCAAGCCTTGCAGGAATTTGCTGTGATAAGATCATCGCTAGGTGATTTCTTCAGTGCATCATTCTCAAAAAATCACACTGGTCTAACTACACCTGACTAGTATGTGTGGCTAGCTGGGGCTTACCCAGTTAGCCACACATATGTACATGACTACATTTAATAGCTATATTGAGCACCGTTGCATATTTTATATATGATTGCTAGTTAATAAATTATGATATTTATATTCATATTTGTAAAAAGTTGCATATCATTTCCTAGCAGTATAATTCTTCACTTTGCAATTTGATCTAACTCTGGCATGGTTGTGCTAGTGATTTACATCACGAGGAGGAAAATCTATATTTTCCTCTTTTTTTTTTTTTTTTTTTCCCCCTTCTTTGCATAGTTTCTTATAATTAATTTCAGTTAACTGTAAATATATGTTTCTGCATTTCTTGAAGATCTGTAACTAATGTGCTAGCTAAGAAGTGGGAATTTATATGTTTCAATGTGTTTATTGTAGGTTTTTCGTATACCACTGTATGAAATAATTCCTCTGGAGTCAGTTGTGGGAAATTGCTGTGTCTTAGATTTGAGCACCTTCTGCAAAGGAAGACCGCGGGGATTTTCTGAAGATGACATCTATATCTGTGAATATCGCGTAGATAAATCTGCCCACATCTTTTATAAGATCTCAAAATCAAAGTAAGCAATGAAATGGCAGAATATTACTTTAGGTTATATAAAAGTTCTATAATTATTATGAAGATCATTATCACTCTCCAGATATTTTTCAGCAGTTACTACTTTAAATCCTCATATCAGCATCTTTGTAGTTTACAATCAATAGTAGATCTGAGCTGGGAGAGCATTGAGATGTATTCCCAATTCCTTGTTGTCCCGCCTACAAATAAATTAAATTTTATTATATAAATTATATATTAGTATTGATTAGTATCATTCATTCATTGTGTACATCTATTTAATATAAATGATGCTTAAAGTAATAGCTACCATTGATTTTCACATACTTTATCAAGTGGTAGAGAAAAAATAACAGATGAGACCTCAGGTTTCAGGTATACTCATATTGAATGCAACCACTGGCTTGAACATTAAATAATTTAATTTAAAAATAAAAATAGATATGCATTAAAATAAAATAAACAATACTATTACGAACATAAAAGATACTGAAGCAACGACAACAGCCATTATTTTACCCCAGACATTATAACTAGAAGCCTGGCAGACAGGGGGGGGGAATGGAAAGGGAAGAAGAAGTGGGCTAATGTAGATCAATATTCCTGAGCCATTCAATCATCAGTCTCTGAATGCAGTAAACACTGACTACCTGTTCAATTATCTACCTGCCATTTCTCATCACTATGCAGAATAATGGCCTCCATAATAGGATTTATGCAGGTCCTAGAGTTAATAACGGAACTTGCAAGAGCTATGGGGGACCTCTAACCATGAGAGACGTCGTGCATTATGAGCCACATCCAATATTTCAATGTTCGTCTGTGGGTTAAGATTTTGGTGTCACTCAACATGATAATGTCCACAATAGCAGATCTGCTAAAATCAGCCCCGCAAATAGCTTCCTTCATGTTTGGAAACACAATCACATAGCCTGCACTCAGTTTCATCACTGTAATCTACCCCACAATCTGGAAAAACAATACGGTACACCACCATTGAACAATATGACAATGGAAGCATTGATTTCATCATAGGCATAACTGATTGCAATCTTCTACCAGGAATTTGTACACAGCCAAGGTTATCATATTTGTACAGATATGATAACCTCGTAAAATCCTGGCATGACAAGTAGATACACCCAGATAGGAGGGAATATATGCAGTGGCAATACGTGAATTGTTGTGCCTAGGACGGGAACAACTTTGTCAAATTGAATTCGTATTCAATCCAGAACATGAGGGGGTAGTCACATTTGGACAAATCTGACCTGAATTCTAGAAAACTCAGCCTCCCTGTTGGTGATGTCAGTATGTGACCAAGCTCAGTGGAACATAGTATTGCCATACTATACAAGTGTCTGGTGGGGGGGAAGGCATGGACCAATTTATAGTTAGTAAGTTGACCCCCGACACACCAGTTTCTTATATACCGAGGTAACCAACTGGCCACCCCTCCTGCAGCAAACTAAGATATCCAAAAGCATTGCCCGCCTCCATTTCCATATCTTGACTTGGCGCATTATAGCCTTAGATGCTAATGCACCATAAAACCCCAAAACAAACAAACCATTTCCATAGTAAAAGAAATGTACATCAACAGAGAATTGAGAGATTGGAGCAGCAGCAACTTACCGCTGCTCCAATGTCATCATTCCCGGACCCCCGGGAATGATGACAAAAATATCACCACATATCTGTACAGAGCCTGATGGGAACAGGTAAATCTGCAAAACACCTGGTGATATTTGCAATAGGTACACTAACTGAGATGCCCATTCAATTGCCCTTGGCAAAATTTTCAATCACTGCGTACAGCTGTCAAAAAAGTTATCCACTATTTAAAATCATATATTAAATAACATAATAAAAAATACAGTCTATTCCAGTTATTTGGGACACATCAGGACTGGTGCGTTTTGGCTCGATTAAGCTGCTGCCCCAATTATGCGAAGTTTCACGTAAATAGTTAAAAATACAGCTTTACGATTGATTCTGTACGATCAAATCACATTATGATGGACTCACCATAGAAAAGTACCGTTCACTATACCACAGAGTAGTAAGATATTATTACTCTATGCACTATACGATATGTAGTACGCGCTGTTGTTGTGATCACGGTTGTGAAATGAATTTTAATTCTATTAAACAGTGATTCTAATAAGCGAAATTAGGAGGAATATTATCCACAGGCTATAAAAGTAAAGATATAAAACACAGATTTACACTTTATTACCTTACCAATTAAAAAATTAAATTATATGTGAAAATCAGAAGAATATTTTCCACAGGTTAACAAAATAAAAATAAATTTACGCTTACGTGTATAGCTTAATTAATACGTACTGTAATATGTACATTACTAACTAGTTGATATTTCTGTTCACTAACGTTTGTGGGTGGGGGTTAAAATTTAAAACAGTAAAAAAGATAAGCAATCAATAACAAAACACGGCACACACAAATTGCAAGTAACACGATAAGCGCAAGTGAGAATGGAGTAACAAGTTATGAAGCTTAAAAAAATAGGAATGAGGAGAAGATTATGAAAATTTATTTTTTTTTATATGATTGAAGATTTCATGGAAGCGTAAACACATTTCACCATAATAACCCACAGAATTCCAGCTGTCGGTGTTATTGCAAATTCCATAAGATCGAGTTTACTATCCATTTATAATAGATTGCAGTAACAGAAAAGCCCAATAAATGGGACTGCTAATTGTTTTCATTGTTTTTTGGTGACCTCCAGAAATCCGACTGAACCACGTAATATGGTCGGAGACAATCATAGGGTAATCTCTAGTGCTGCGGCCTCCTGCTTCAGTGCATAGCACACGCTTCTTGATTAGACCGGGGTTTGAGCCCGTGAGTACCAATTACGGAGGATGCGGAGAAGTCAGGGAATGACCACTGCATATCCCCAGAACAATGTAGCCTTAGTTGCTAATGCTCCTTAAAACCAAATAGCAAACAAGAAACAAACAAACATTGCCCCAAGTAAACAGCTGCCCCAATTAACCAGTGGCACAAATAACTGTAATCCACTGTATTATTAAAAATAATGAATGTTTTAAATAAAACTACGTATTTCTGGTGTGATTTCCATAGATGTTTACTTTTTAAAACCAGTTAAGTTTAGTTAAGAGTTACTCTGAGAATAAAGTAATGTGCTAACTTATTTCATGAAAAGTGGCTAAAGTAATTTAAAGTTTTTTTTTTTTTAAATCATATGCCAACACCTCTGAAATAAAATATTTTATTGCTTTTATAACATACATAGTTATTTAAAATATTTATTAAGTTTCAATAACAATTGAATTTCAAAATCTGCATCAGGTAATTTTCCTCATCTGTGTTGAAATAACTAATGAACGTTTAGTGTAGATACACAATATTTTGTTTGCAGTGAACTCGAAAGTAGTTGAAATGACATCGATTTAATTTTATCTCATATTGTAACTACTTTCACAACAAGTTGCCATACCTCAAATAAGTATCGCTTCACTAATAGGGAAGACTATTGTTATTTATTCTTGGCAGATACCACCACCCAGGTGGCACAGTTTCAAGTCTTATTGCCTATCATCACTGAGCGGGTAGGTACCCTGGTGTTGCAACCATAATAATCCAGGTGCAAAGTATTTCCATAATATGAGAGATCCTAATGGTGTGCATAAGTATATACTAAAGTAAATATGTGCTTAAAGCATAGGACAACAAATTAGAAATTCACTAATGAACTTTCAGTGTAGATGCACAATATTTTATTCATAGGGACCTCGAAAGTAGTGAAAATGGCATCGATTTAGTTGTATATCATATTGTGACTAACTTCACAATGAGTTGCTATAGCATTCATTAGTGAATTTTCTTATTCGTAGTCCTATGCTTTACACACACATTTACTTACAAATAACGTACCCTGCAGCACTAAACATTCTTCCTACATGAGCCAGCAATGTAAGTCCTGTATTGTACCTAAGATGGCCAGATAGTGATGGCCACAATGGGACAAAATGAGTTTAATGCTGAAAATTTAAGACTATTTTTTGAAAAAAGGGCCAATGAAGTCACCATGTTTAGACAGTATGCGAGCAAATGTGGTTTGATATATTGTAAAAAAATAGTATATTTGGAGAATAATTAAGCAATATTGTAATAAAATAAATTAACAGCCAAAAGCTTCATTCAGTTATACATTGAACTTCCCTCTCTTCTAATCATATTTTTAACAATGAAAATGTTTATTGTAACATAAACATTACTTTTGTAACATAAAGTCATTAACAATTTCTGCATCTAGATGGTTTTGTCCATCTAACCAATGAACATTGACAGGATGAAGTAGCATTCTAAACACACACACTTTAATTAATGCGTTATGTTAAAACTATATGTCAGGAAAATAAATTTCCCAAAAAAATATAAATAAGTTTTAGTCTATTTTATAGTAATTATAAATTACAAAATCTTTTAAATTATAGATATTCTTCAAATTTAATTTGAGAACTCAATACCAGTGTGACAGAACTGAGGTGTAGCCTGACACATTAAAAGAATATTTCTGAAAATATTCTTTTAATGTGTCCATTGTGCTGGAATGGCCAGTAACACTAGTCAGCACATAAAATGTTACGAAAATGAAAATACCCAATATTGACTGATTTTATGCTGTTGAACACAAAAATCACATTAAAATTTGTTGATTGGCTCTTGTTTTTGAATTACATTTTGGGTCTCATATTAGCAAATTACTCTAAATTATCAACTACAGCTCTCAGTGAAATGCATCACACACTGCAGTTTCAGTACCACCTCACTTTATCACATGATCAGCACTGTCGCCTCGCTTTGCATCACATCATAAGTTGTTGTCACCTCAAATGTGTCTTCAACTCTTTTGCAGTAATCCTCGAATATGGCCAGGTACTGGGTGATTTGTTCTCTGTGAGATTCCTACTTTTTGTGCAGTATTTGCGGCATGTAAGAATAATATGTCTTGTAATTGAGTGAATAGTCCAGATGACTTCTGTTACGTATGTGGAGAAGTCACGTTAGCTTCAAGAAAGAGTCCCTTAACTCACCATAAAAAGTGTACTTCTTGTACTTTGAGTGTCAAAATTCAACGTGTGGGTGAATCAAAAGGGACTTCTTACCCCTTCTGCAATGCTCATGATATGGTGGGAGCCAACAAATCATGTCACAGAATGTTACTTCTGTGTGGTGCCTTTTATTGGAAAAGGGACAGTGACATACCCAAACATACTATCTGCAATTCATCCCATGCCTCATGATGAAGTATTGACTATTCTTGAACCACCCAACTGTTTTTCTCTGTACACTGTTATATATCTGAAGACACGATGAACATCAACTTGATATTCACGAAGAAGTACAACCGCCATCTACATCAAGAGATCCACCATTTTGTCCAAACCTTTATCCTTCTGAACCACATAAATTTACCGAAAGTGAGCTTAATGACCTCATTACGGATCTTGAGGCTCCAATAGTGGAATCTTCTAGTCATCTCGAAATAAAGACTATGATAAATTCTGTGAAACAGAAGGTGAACTCACTGTTTGTGAGGATGTTGATGGTCTAATGGTAGCAATGAACATGAGGCACATTCCTGAAGAATGGAGGCTATTTATAGACACTTCTAAGATTAGAAGCTTTGTGTTATTACACAAAGTTTTGCTTCCACCACCACATCAAACTGCAGCTCATGAAAAATTTTGTGAAGACTTTGGAAGTATATGAATGGTCCTGCATTCATATACTTGCAAAAGAAATTCCCAATAATTAGTACAAAAAAGATTATGGCAAACTCTTTCATTGGTCCACAAATAAGGAAACTTTTCAAAGACAAACAGTTCAAATGTGTCTTTATTGATAGCGAAAAATCAGCATGAAAAGCTTTTTGAAATGTTTCAACTGGTTTTCTAGGAATTCTTAAAGCTGGGCCAACTACGGGCAGCTTGTGAAAGATCTCATTACTTCTTACAAAAAACTGGGGTGCAACATGTAATTGAAGATCCATTTCTTGCACTCATACATGGATTTCTTCCCACTAAACTGTGGTGTGGTCAATGATGCACATGGTGAGAGCTTCCATCAAGACATCGCAGCAATGGAACGAAGATACAAAAGCAAATGGAGTGCTGCCGTGTTACCCGATTATTGTTGGATGGTGAAAAGGGATGCTTCCAAAGCTGAATACAGGTGAAAGACACAAAGATCCCATGTTTGATACAGGTATGTTCGCAGCTATACCTTACTGCCATATAAATAAAAAATGCCTTGTGTAAAAAACTACTTTTTTCAAAAACAAGAACCAATCTGCCATTTTAAGCACTATTTACGTGTTTAGCACCCCAAATCTATAAAGTAAACTTACTTTCATGCCCATAAGATATGACCCAAAATTGCTTGTTCAATGTGATTTTTCATTTTCTTTGTATTTCAAGAGAAGACCTTATCTGCTCTTGAAATACAAAGTTTAGACAATAGCAGTGATCATCGACATAAAGGGGTAGAATTTTTTTCAGCCTGGTCTGTACTTGTTAACAGGAGAGACTGCTTCTAAGGGGATGGGATACACTTAAATAGAAAGGGTGCAAGAATGTTTGCTGATGCTATCGAGGCAGTGTTAGGTGGGTCGGAAAACTGCTAGATTGGGGGGATACAAGGACTAATAGATTAACAGTAGCCACTGGCAGAGGTGAAAGTGATTCTTGCACTGCTTCTATTGGAATGAGCAGCAGCCTGAAAAATAAGATGCAGGATATTTCAGAGACTGCTGGGAATCATTGGGGTACAAGTAAACACATGGGTTGTGTTAGGGTAGCTAAGAAAAAGAACAGGTGCATGTATACTTGCATGTACACCAATGCTAGGAGATTAGTAAATAAATTTGATGAATTTGAGGTATTGCTCAAAACATCAAAGGCAGATATTGTTGGGATATCAGAGACGTGGTGTCACACAGATATAAGGAATGCAGAACTGGAATTTGGGGAGTACGTCTACAGAAAGGATAGACAGGATAGGAAGGGAGGAGGGGTTATGCTATTAGTTAAGAAATACATAAAATCCAAGGAAGTGAAGCCAGTCGACATCGCTGGACAGTGCAGTGTCGAGTCAGTTTGGTGTGACATAAGCATTGGGAGATCAAAATTGAGAGTAGGAGTGTGCTATAGGCCTAATGACTCTGATGAGTATAATAAGAAACTGTACAGGGAAATAGAATGGGCCAGTAAATCAGAGAGTCTTATAATGGGGGATTTTAATTTCCCAGATATTGACTGGAATTTGGGGGCTGGTCACACACACTAACAAAGCTTTTGCAGATTTATTGGATGATTGTTTTCTACATCAGCATGTTCGGGAGGCAACTAGAGGGAGTAATACTCTTGATTTGATTATCAGTAGTGATTCTTCATGCATTAAGAATCTGCAGATAAATGAACCACTAGGTGGCAGTGATCACAGTGTGCTGAAGTGGGATTTACTCAAAGAGGTAACTACCATTAGGGGTAAAGGGAAGGGTTATTGCTTTCGTAAAGGCAACTACGATGGTCTGAGACAGTATTTAAATTCTATACAGTGGGAACAACTGATGATGTTACCAACAGCAAATTCAAAATGGGAAGCATTCAAAGAACTTATCTTGGAAGCTACTAGGCTTTACATACCAACTAAGAAATATTGTTCAAGGTTTAGGCCTAAATGGATGTCAGATGAACTAATGAGACATATGGCAGAGAAGAAAAATGCATGGGATACATACAAATTAACACGTGACACAGAAGCCTATGATAGATACAAGTTGATCTGTAACCAAGTTACAAAGGAGGTTAGGCAGGCGAAGGCAGATTACGAAAAATCTTTGACTAGGGATGCAAAGAAAAACAGCAAAGAGTTCTTTACTTATGTAAACTCTAGAAGGAAGGGGATGAATCAGATTGGTCCACTTGATATCGGTGGGTCAACTGTTTGTGATCCTGCTCAGGTAGCTAACAAACTAAATGAATATTTTGCATCGACATTCACACATGAGGAGTTATTCAGCGAGGGGAATGCCAGAGGTGTAATCAACTCTGGCAGCAAGCTAGAGAATCTTGTAATAACTGAGAGTAAAGTGGAGGAGAAATTGTTGAAGATAAACACAAGAAAGGTACCTGGGGTGGATGGGATCTATCCAGTTATATTAAAGGAGGCAACAAAGGAAGTAAGCAAACCCTTAGCCATAATTAAATCAAATCAAATTATTAAATCAAAAAGTGTTGATTTAATGTAATTTTTCACCAAGCCATTCAAAAAATCCCCCATAATTGTGTGTATCGATAGAGGGGGCTACTTTATATACAGATATCAAATGGATTTCTAACGGAAACTGTCTAACAAGATTTGTATTGATATGATACATAATTTTAAGAAAACGAAGGAGAGACAGAATTAGCAAAGAGAAAAACAACATATACTATATGGCTTGATTTTTTCATAAACTTAATGAAGTATCACTTCAACTTCAAGAGAAATTAATTTCAGTGCTAGACCATAAACGCCTATTAAAAGCCTTCACTGAAAAACTGGAAATATTTGAAAGCAATATGTGAATAAAATACCTTTCAGATGAACTTAATCTGTCTTTTAATAATGTTGCAAATACACTTCCAATTTCCTGTGCTCCTTGGGACTTTACTTCACCTTCATGCGATTAATCCCTACATCAATGGAATAAATCTACATTGCATAAAGAAAATTTCTTACAACTGTATCATGCATTAGTGGATCACTTCCCCAACTTCGTCGTAGTGCATACGGACGGACAAAGAATGAAGCCCACGTTGGAATTACCGCAGTTTTTCCGAACATCACATTGGCCTATGAATTGCCATATGATTTCCGTGTATTTTCTGCCGACTAATGGCTATTCAGATTGCACTGAAGCATATAGAGTCCTCCGATATTGAAAATAATATAATTTTTACAGACTCTTTAAGTGCACTTCAAACCCTGAAAAACCCCGTGAATGTGATATTCATCCGCCCTATCATAAAGGAAGTAACTCTTCTTTGCATACTTTATTCGACCTTGGGAAAAGCATACCCCTGTCCTGGGTCCCTGGACATATCGGAATTCCAGGAAATGAATTAGCTGACAATGCTGCAAAATCGGCCATATTACCACCCAATGACAATTGGAAAGTACCATATCAAGACTACAAATCAATAATCCAGAGAAAATGCATGTACCAGTGGCAATTATCATGGAATAATCAATATAGCAATAAACTTCAGAGTATCAAGCCAAAACTTGAGCAATGGCTTTCAAGCTTCAACTTAATTCAACAACAGGAGGTAATATTAGTATGCCTGCAGATAGCTCTCACAAATATCACTCATAGTTATGTATTAAGAGGGGAGATCTCCCCCCCGAGTGTCATCACTGCAATGCAGTGCTTTCAGTAAACCATATCCTTGTTGAAAATATACAATGGAACACCAGAATCTTTTCACTCCAGCCACAACAGAAGACCGTCTTACACTTATTTCACTTTTAGACAATAAAGCGAATGTCTCAAACATTTTTACCTTTCTAAAAATTATTAATGTATACCACCTCCTTTAACTTGTTAAAAAACTAATTTGCTGGTAGTATTTTTTACAATTATATCTCTATCTGACAGGAAATAAAATTAATACTTACCATATGTATGGCGTACTATGGCCATAGTTGCCGATGCACCTAATAAATCCCTAAACCATCAACAACAACAGCAACCCATCTGACTGAGCCATATACACTCAGTCAGATTTTAAGTGACAATGACCTTGTGTCAGCAGTTTTTAAATTTTTAAAAGTGATTAATATATATACACTTATATGAAATATTCAATTTATTTTTACTGATATACTGGTTTTTATTTTTTGATATGTATATATGAACTTCTGACGAGGTAACCTGATTAAAGATTACCAAACTACTCATCTCTCCGAATTTTAAAATCTGTCATGGTGCAATATAACCTTGTCGTTTTTGTGCCATAAAAAAAACCAAAAACTAACCAACCAACTGCAAGGTTGCTGCCATCTTAAAAATTTACTGTATCCAAATGTTGGTAGCACTGACCACACACACACATGCCAGTGTGTGTGTGTGTGTGTGTGTGTGTGTGTGTGTGTGTGTGTGTGTGTGTGTGTGTGTGTGTGTGTGTTGTCAGTGCTACCAACAGACTTCAGTAGTAATCTCACACAAAATTATCATCAGCTTTGCATAATAGCATATTATATTGGTTTTGTGGTTTTCATTTGAATGACCTTTGTATTATGGGAAAGTTGTTATACTTAAGTCAGCTAGATGAAAATTGATGTTAGTTAGTCCAGGAATTACTGAAAGGATAATATTTTAATTATATTAATTATACATTATAATAATAATTTTAAATTTAATTTTCATTATATTTTAATTACGGAATAAAAAATATCTCTCATGTAATGTGAAAATTTCATTCAATGTATGAAGACTCATATGAAATATGGCAATAAAGTTCCTGGACTGGTGCGGTCATGTTCAATGAGTTTAGCATTCTGTGTCACAATTTTGCAATGAAGAAAAGAACGAATATCAAATTTTGCTTTAAACTGGGAAAATCTGCAAAGAAATGTATGTAAGAAATGCTAAAACCTTTCTGGTGATGAAACTTTTAAGTCATACCAGTGTGTTTGAATGGTATAAGCAGTTCATAGTTCACAGTGACCCAAGAAGTTGGGGAAATTGTAGCAAGAGATAATCATTTGACCCTCAGAATAGAATGATGGCTGATGAGTTGGATATGAATAAGGAGACAATTTGCAGATTCAGAGAAAAGAAAGGTCTGTGCAAATTTTGTGCTGTGCAGCCTCACAGATGAGCAGAAGCAATAGAGAGTGTCAACATGCAAAAAACTTCATCCAGACTTGTCAAAACAATCCAGATTTCCTCCTGTATTGTCAGTGGAGATGAGTGTTGGGTGTTTCAGTATGACCCAGAGACAAAGCATCAGAGCATGCAGTTAACTTTAAAATTATCGCCAAGGTTCAAAAAGTTTTGTTTACAGGTATCAAGGATCAAAACAACGTTGATCATGTTTTTCGACAAACAGGATATGGTTTACAAGGAATTTGTACCTAAAGGGAAGAGAGTCAATGCTGACTCCACAGGTGCTTCAATAGTCTTTGACGTACTAAAGGTACGTCAAAGTGAAAACTGCCCTCAAAAGGATGAGATTTCAGTGCATTTAATCAGGTGGTGATCACTTTGAATAAAAATAAAATCATTTTTGAGCTCCTTCACTTTTGTTCTTTTTATTGCACCAGTCCAGGAACTTTACTGCCACACCTTGCATGTCCAATGAATATGCTAATTCATTGGACATGCAAATGCTTAAGGTTAAGATTTAATGTTAGATTTAATTAGGCAAGGTTTTTTATCCTTTTTATTCCCTTAAACAGTGACAGTGAAACACAACTCAGTGTACTTGTCAGTATTGAGGCTTGTATTAATTGCTGAAGAGAAAAAGTAGGTTATAAAGAATTTTTATGGATTTCTTGAAGGTTTTTACTGGTAGTGACAGTAAAGACATTTTTATTTCACCTGAATAAACGATTTTTTATTAGAATTTTGTTTATCTTTAGTCTTTATCATAACCCCTTTGAATATGCTCATAACGTCTTTAGATTGTAACAGTTTGTGTGCGTGCATGCATAATACGTTCATTTATGTGTTATTTTATTTTAGGTATCCAGCTTGTACCAAAAGTTATGCTTTTGATTTGTTTAATCAAAGAATAACACCAAAGAGGACATTTTTGGTAAGTATTAAAAAGTCCAATTAGATGTTTGAACTGTTTTTAATCCTTTCTGAAGATAGTTTCTGAAAGTGTTTAGGAAAACTCACTTAACAAGGAAAATCTTCCTTGTTTAGTGAGTTTTCTACTAGGGGTCTGGATTTGGGAGTGAGTTTCTTCATGAAATTTTGAATTTGTATAACCGAAAATTCATATGCTTTGAAATATTAATTTGTTCCAATTTTGACTTGGCTGCCCTAAATTATTGTGAAGTTATTGTCAAAAATTAAATCAGAATCGAATTTAAAAACAAAAAAGTGGGAAGAATTGTAGAAAAGTTTTTTAAAAAATTTATAAGAAAACTTGTTGTTACTTCTTTTTTGATGTTATACTATGTTCTAAATTTTTTCAATTTCATAAACTTATCAGAATTCCAGAGAATTTCAGATTTTGTAAGCTAAAATTGAACAACAGTGACACTGACAGTGCGGCCCTGGGTGCCAAGTGTTTCCATGGCCAAGCGATTTTCTGAGCTCTATAAAGCTATTCAAAGCATTCTCCTTTAAAGGAATCACTCTTCTCTTTTAAGCTTCTCTTAAGTTCTTTAAAAAGTAGACTTCATCTTACAAGTTGTAAGTTAAGTCAAGAAATAAAAAACACCTTTCCTTTTATTTTTATTAGAGTTACTAACCTAACAACCTCTTGGCCACTCATGGCATTACTCCTGCCTCCCCATGGCGGGGCCGGTAACCTGAGTGGGAAAACCAACCCTCAGAGCCAAAAGGAGTACAAAATAGACAAAGAAATCTTTCCTCCACTTGATCAGTTGAGATCACCTACTGATAAAGACCAACCCAATCATGACTCCTATCAAAATAAAAGACAAAAATCAGATCTATGTCAACAAGATCACCCAGCCTTTCTCCTTATTCATTCTCTATCAGATTTTCCTGTGAGCAAATTATCCCCATTTCTAATCCAGAAATGCTGCAGGATCACTGAAGATGGTAAAGCAATTACAGTCTAGAGATCTGCTGGTAGAAACAATAAAGCCAAAACACTCAGAAATATTATTGAAACTGACCATATTTGGTGGAATTCCCGTGAAAATAAATCTCCCTGCCACTCTGAAATACATACAAAGGAGTTATAGCAGAGTGGGACCTCATTAACATCTTAGAGGATGAAATTGTGCAAGAATTGACAGATCAAAGAGTAATACACACAAAAAGAATATTAATACAGAAATATGGAGAATTAAAGCCAAGACGGAACATAATACTGACCTTTAGTACTCCAAACTTACCAACAATGGTTAAAGCGGGGTATCTGAATTGTTGTATACATCCATATATATCGAATCCCAGCAGGTGTTATAAGTGCCAGAAATATAGACACTCCCAGGTAGCATGCTGTGGCTCAACAGAACACACTCAAGCTGATTGTATTGTAACCTCCTTCACCTGTCCCAATTGCAAAGGTAATCCAGCATATTCAAAAAATTGTGAAATGTGGAAAGTGGGGAAAGAAATACAAAACAGAAAACAAAGTAATGTAATCAGGAAGCCAAAAATCATATTATACAGTTTATGCCAAAACGCACATATGCACAAGCAACCCCAACAGTCATTCTATTGCTACTCAAACTGACATTACAGTCCCTCCAAACATTTATTTTGCAGATTGGGCTAGGTCCGTGCTTAATGCTAAGCCGCAGCCTGCCAAACACAAACGAATAAGGAATTAATACTCCAATTTCAGTTCAGCCCAACATGCCTGAAACTACAAAAAAAGAAGACAAAATAGTACCAACAGATCATGTTGACAACAAAACTAACCCAGAAGAAACTATATTAGAACTTCACGCAGAAGAACACATGGATACAGAGCAACCGGTTTCCCCCAAAAAAGACAGAAATAAAACAGATTGTTACAAACTGCTCCAAAAAAAACAGACAGATCAAAACATAACTCCTAAAACCAAGTAATGCAGCACATACTTCAATGTAACTGCAGAGGCATACGAGCCAATACTGGTGATGTGTATGACCTGATAAATAAGTACAATCCAGTGAGTGTTTGTCTGCAAGAAACTAATTTAACGCCACAGGTAACTCTCTCAATTAGAAACTTCACAATGTACAGAAAGGACAGGAATACTGCAAAATCCGTGCATGGTACTAGTTAACCCTAAAATCCCAGCTCAACATTCTCTCTCTACAGACTGACTTAGAAGCTGCTGCTGTGCGTATTGTGCTTGGAATAACACTAACTCTTGTTTCAATATACTTCCCACCAAATAGACTTTTCCTGCTAAAAGAACTATAAGATCGTATAGCACAATTGCCAGCACCTTTCGTCTTTTTGGAGATTTCAATGGACATCACCCATTGTGGGGGTTTTCATGCATGGATAAAAGAGGACATCTGATTGAAACATTACTGAATCAACAGCAGTTAACCTTACTAAATACTGCCCATCACACTTATGTCCATCTACCCACAGGATCCACTTCAGCAGTTGATCTGTCAATCTGTTCTCCCATATTGTTCCCCAGTATGAAGTGGTCAATCTTATATGATCCACACAACAGCGATCATTTTCCAATTATATGTAAAAAACCAACAAAACAATCCCACTGTCCAAATTACAGAGTAAAATGGAAATTCAAAAAAGCAAATTGGACAAAATATTCAGTCTGTGTTTATTTTGATGATCAATTTATTAAATCACAACCAATAGACGATGTCACCGAGCACATTACCACAAAATTCTGGCAGCAGCTTCTGAGGCAATTCCTCAATCCTCTGCAAACCAAAAAAGACATGCAAAACACTGGTGGAATGAGGTCTGTAACAGTGCAAAACAAGAAAAAAATAAAGCTTGGAACCTATTTCGTAGGTTTCCAACAACAGCCAACCTCACTTTATATAAAAAACAAAAGGCAAGAGCACACAACAAATCAGAAGACAAGCCAAAAAATAATCCTGGACAAGATTTGCCAGTACCATCATGAAGGACACCAGCAATTGGCTAATATGGAAGAAAATCCAACAATTAAATAATAAGTGCATTCCCTTTTCTGCTCCAATCTTGATTAAGAATTGACGCGAACTGTCTTCCCCAAGAGAAATAGGCAAATTCCTTGGAGAGACTTTCAGTCAAATATCATCAGCATCTGCATACGACAATTCTTTCCTGAAAATCAAAACCTCTGCAGAAAAATATAAATTAAATTTCAACACCACCCAGTTCCTTCCTTATAATCAGCCATTCATCCTAGCTGAACTCCAAGAAGCTCTGAACAGAACAGCAAACAGTGCAGCAGGACTGGACGGAATCTACTGTATAATGCTTAAACATCTAAATAATACAGCTTTAAACTTATTACTAGTTCTCTACAACCGGATATTTCTTGAATGTGTTTATCCTTCCTTATGGCATCATTCTTTAATTCTTGCTTTTCCAAAACCAGGAAAGGATCAATAACTTCTACAAAACTACCGACCAATTTCCCTAACCAGCTGTTTAAGTAAAACACTAGAAAAAATTATACGTAGGAGATTAAAATGGATCCTAGAAAGCAAAATGCTGCTAAATATCAACCAATATGGTTTCCGACAAAACAGATCCTGCTTGGACCTTATAGTAAGAGCTGACACTAACATTTGCAATGCATATGTTAAAAATTAACATCTAGTAATGGTGAATCTAGATATTGAAAAGGCATTCAATATCACATGGAAGTGTGGCATTCTTCGAGAGCTCTGTGCTCTAGGAGACACATACCTCAATTCATCCAGAACTTTCTTAAGTGTAGAACCTTTCAGGTTCGTCACCAGAATGTACTTTCACAATATTTTATTCAAGCAGGGGTGCCCCGAGGTACACTCTTTGCAATTAGGCTAAACATGATTCACAGAATATTCCCAAAACTGTAGAAATATATATGTATGCCGACTATCTTGCTATATCATGCCATTCACCAACCATTAACAGCATAGAGAAACAGTTACAACTTTCCATAAATAAGTTAGAGACATGGACTGTACAAAATGGTTATTGCCTGTCAGAGAAAAAGACAATTGCAGTCCTTTCTGTAAAAAGCGAAGATTACATCCAGAACCTGAACTTAAATCAATATCTGCTTTTTAGGTTTAATATTAGATACTAAACTCAATTTTGCTATGCACATAACTTATCTCAGAACTCTGCTTGAAAAAACTCAATATACTCAGAGCCATCTCTGCCATGGCATTGGGTGCACATAGATGCTCCCCTGCATTTCTATCGTTCGCTCATCAGGTCATGTCTAGATTATGGTTCAATGGTCTACAACTCAGCTAGGAAAATTGTACTTACAAGACTGAATACCATACAGCACAGTGTTCTTTGCACTGCTCTTGGGGCTTTTCAAACATCTGCGCGACAAAGTCTCTATATAGAGGCAAACGAACCACCACTCAAACTCAGAAGGAAAATGTTACTCCTCACCTATGCAGCCAGGCTTAAAAGGCTTCCAGATTATCTGAATCAACTGCTACTTTTCAATCCTGAAAGGATAACATTCTATAATAATAAATCCACTGAAAATAGACCAACTGGTATTACACTACAACAGTTGATGCATTGCTGGAATGTTCATTTTGAAAATACGCTGAAAAAACCAAAATACCTGATCTGCCTTGGTCCTCAAACCCACCTTACTGTGACACCTGTTTCCAACAATGGGAAAAAGTCCCTGAAAAACTGTTACATCAAACAACTGCACAAAGGAGGAGAGAACTGAGGAGGGCAGTTGCCCTCTGAATCACAGCCTTTTAAAATGCACTGCTTGCTTGATGTTTGTGGAGCAATCGGGTACGGGACATGATATTGCCATGGGGGGATGTTTTTGTGTGTGCACGATGTAAGGAGTGTAAGGAAATCAGGCAACAACTCAGCGTTGTTATGGGCCTATATGAGAGCTTGAAAGACAGGGTGAATGCCCTCGAAGGATCTAAATTGAGGGGCCCATCAACCTCTCGGCTGCCCACATCAATGCCAGAGCTTGCACTTGGTCATCACACAACACAGCGGCAACCCCCAAGACAGAATGCACTGGTCCCACAGGAACTAGTAGTTGTTGGTGACTCTATTGTCAGAGAAATGGGGAACATGGTATGTAAAAAGGATAGGTGGAACAGGACCAGGGTATGTCTGCCAGGGGCAAAGGTTGATGACGTTGTAGAGCGGATATCATCTTTTAAGGGCACGAAAGGTGATATAGTTGTACACATTGGCACTAATGATATTAAGAGTAGGAGATCGGCGGAATTACTTAACAAGTACAGGTGAAAAAAAAGCCGTGAATTACGGTTGAATTTGAAAGTGTCTGAAATTCTGCCCAGACATGATAGGAAGGAGTATATGATGAGAGCTTTGTCGATCAATTCGGCCTTGGAAAGATTGTGCAAGGGTCAAGCGATAGAATTTATTTCAGCCTGGTCTATACTTGTTAATAGGAGAGACAGCTTCCACAGGGATGGGATACACTTAAATAGAAAGGGTGCAAGAATATTTGCTGATGCTATCGAGGCAGTGTTAGGTGGGTCGGAAAACTGCTAGCTTGGGGGAGATACAAGCACTAATAGATTAACAGTGGCCACTGGGAGAGATGAAAGTGATTCTTGCACTGCATCTATTGGAATGAGCAGCATCCTGGAAAACTAGATGCAGGGTATTTCTGAGACTGCTGGGAGTCATTGCGCTACAAGTAAACACATGGGTTGTGTTAGGATAGCTAAGAATAGGAATAGGTGCATGTATACTTGAGTATACACCAATGCTAGGAGTTTGATAAGTAATTTTGATGAATTTGAGGTATTGCTCAAAACATCAAAGGCAGATATTGTTGGGATATCAGAGATGTGATGTCATACAGATATTAGGATAGCAGAACTGGAATTTGGGGAGTACAATGTGTACAGAAAGGATAGACACGATAGGAAGGGAGGAGGGGTTATGCTATTAGTTAAGAAACACATAAAGTCCAAGGAAGTGAAGCCAGTCGACATCGCTGGACAGTGCAGTGTCGAGTCAGTTTGGTGTGACATAAGCATTGGGAGATCAAAATTGAGTGTAGGAATGTGCTATAGCCCTAATGACTCTGATGAGTATAATAAGAAACTGTACAGGGAAATAGAGTCGGCCAGTAAATCAAAGTCTTATAATGGGCGATTTTAATTTTCCAGATATTGACTGGAATTTGTGGGTTTGTCACCCACACACTAGAAAGGCTTTTGTGGATTTATTGGATGATTGTTTTCTACATCAGCATGTTCAGGAGGCAACAAGAGGGAGTAATACTCCTGATCAGATTATCAGTAGTGATTCTTCATGCATTAAGAATCTGCAGATAAAGGAACCACTAGGTGGCAGTGATCACAGTGTGCTGAAGTGGGATTTACTCAAAGAGGTAACTACCATCAGGGGTAAAGGGAAGGGTTTTTGCTTTCGTAAAGGCGACTACGATGGTCTGAGACAGTATTTAAATTCTATGCAGTGGGACCAACTGATGATGTTACCAACAGCAAATTCAAAATGGGAAGCATTCAAAGAACTTATCTTGGAAGCTACTTGGCTTTACATACCAACTAAGAAATATTGTTCAAGGTTTAGGCCTAAATGGATGTCAGATGAACTAATGAGACATATGGCAGAGAAGAAAAATGCATGGGATACATATAAATTTATGGGTGACATGGAAGCCTATGATAGATATAAGCTGGTCTGTAACCAAGTCACAAAGGAGATTAGGCAGGCATAGGCTGATTATGAGAAATCCTTGGCAAAGGATGCAAAGAAAAGCAGAAAAGAGTTCTTTAACTATGTAAACTCTAGAATGAAAGGGATGAATCAGATTGGTCCACTGGATATTGATGGTTCAACAGTTGAGATCCTGCTCAGGTGGCTAGCAAACTAAACGAGTATTTTGCATCTACATTCACACATGAGGAGTTATTCAGGAAGGGGAATGCCAGAGTTGAAGTAAACTCTGGCAGTAAGCTAGATGATTTTGTAATAACTGAGAGGAAAGTGGAGGAGAAATTGTTAAGGATAAACATAAAAAAGGCACCCGGGGTGAATGGAATCTATCCAGTTATATTAAAGGAGGCAGCAAAGGAAGTAAGCAAACCCTTAACCATAATTATGAGAGCTTCTTTGGACCCAGGGGAGGTACCCATGGACTGGAGATGTGCAAATGTGAACCCAATTCACAAAGGAGGATCAAAGGCTGACACAAATAATTATAGACCTGTGAGTTTAACTTCTGTTCCAGGAAAATTAATGGTGGCACTGGTTAAAGAAGCACTGCAGGATCATCTAGACAAGACCAGTTATAGCTTGGACACAGCATGGTTTTGTTAGAGGAAAGTCTTGCCTGACCAATTTGATTGGATACTACGATGCAGTCACAAAAGAACTGGATGCAGGGAATAGCTTTGATATTATATATTTGGATCTTAGAAAGGCTTTTGATACTGTTGCACATGGAAGACTGCTGCACAAATTGGAGCAGTGTGGCATTGAATTCAAATTGCTGCTATGGATAAAGGGATGGTTGAGGGGGAGAAGACAGAGAGTGGTAATCAATGGACACTGCTCATCGTGGACTAATGTTATTAGTGGAGTCCCTCAGGGTTCAGTGTTGGGTCCGTTGTTGTTTTCTGTATTTATAAATGATATTTATGGTATATCAAGCTTAATGTCCAAGTTTGCAGACGATACAAAGGTTGGCAGGGTTGTTAAGGACACTACTGACGCTATGCTGCTGCTGCAACAGGATCTGGAAAGGTTGAGCAGATGGGCTGAGAGGTGGCAAATGAAGTTTAACATTGACAAATGTAAAGTACTACATATGGGAAACAGTAATCCCAGAGCAACGTATCAACTCTGTGGTACTACATTGACAGTGGTAGAGAATGAAAAGGATCTGGGGGTAATTGTGCAGGCAGATATGAAGTTTTCGGAGCAGTGCAGACGGGCTGCAAGAGTAGCTCATGGTGTCTTGTCAGTAATATACAGGAATTTTTCTAGCAGGGATAAGGAGGTGATTATTCCCTTGTATAAGGCAATGGTCAGGCCACACCTTGAGTACTGTATACAGGTCTGGAGGCCTCGTTTCAAGAAGGATGTAGAGCTGTTCAAATGAGTACAGAGAAGGGCAACAAAATTAGTGAATGGAACAAAGGGTTGCTTTTACAAAGAAAGGTTTAAGTTTTGCAAATTACAGTGTCTGGAGACTAGACACCGGCGAGGTGATCTGATAGAGGTGTATAAAGCCTTGAATGGTTTGAGTATGCTCGATGCCGATGCGATTCTTCCTCTTTCTCAGAATAATCACCTGTGAGGGCATAAATTCAAATTGAGGAAAGACAGATATAGTATAGATGTGCGGAAATTTGCCTTTAGCCAGCCGGTGGTTGGTCGGTGGAACAGACTTCCATCCCTTGTTGCGGAAATTGATACCCTAAATAAATTTAAGGCTCGGCCGGACAGGTATTTCGAACGAATGGAGGGGTGAAATGGGAGTGGTGTGTTTTTTTTTTTTTTTTTTTTTTTGGCTTGTGCTGCATACGCTTGCTTTCTTGCATCATATGCCTCTGCTTATACTAAAGGACATGCTGCTAGCAATGCACAGAGCTGCTTAGTTTATATACTGATGGCTCAAAATCAGATACTGCCAAAGGTGCTGCAGCAGTCTTTCCCTCATTTACAGTATCTGTATATCTCCCGGCTGTGTGTAACAGTTATACTGCAGAACTTTATGCAATCCATCTAGCTATAGACAATATCAATATCTGTCTCAACACTAATAGTTTAATAGACAGGGTGTTTCAGTTAAACGTTTCAGAACTTCTAAGAGGGGTAGGGTACATCCTGACAACTCGAAATCATATAGCAATGTGGGGTCGGAAATGCTTTCCTGAAGCGGTGTTGTACACAGAAGCACCATAAAGAAAAGAGACCGTAAGTGAGAAATCGTTTTAATAATACATGAAAAGAAGCAAAAGGTACATGGATTAAAGTAAGTGTTCGAAGTTTCTTCCACGGGCTACAATGCACGCCTCACATCTCCGACGCATGGACATCCGAACATTCTGGAATACTCCAGGCGAATTTCGAATTTCTTCGGCAGCTACTGCGATTCTTGCAACCAGCTCCTCAGCATTGTCAACAGGGGTGTCATAAACTAGCGATTTCATATGACCCCAGAAATAAAAATCAAGACATGATAGGTTGGGTGACCGAGCAGGCCAACGCACGGGACCACCACGTCCGATCCACTGTTGATGAAATGTGACATCCAGGTAGTTACGAACATCTCCGCTATAATGGGCAGGGGCTCCATCGTGTTGGAACCACTTTGTCTGTTGCGTCGATGCAGAAATCTGTTCATCTCTCAAAAGTTGTGGCAATACTTGCTGCAGAAAGATCAAGTAAATAGGTCCGGTTAGACGACACGGTAACAGGTAAGGTCCGATGAGGTGATCTCCCATAATACCGGCCCATACATTGACCGAAAATCGAATCTGTGCTGCACGATGTCGTATTGCATGCGGGTTCTCGACCGCCCAGATATGGTCGTTATGCGTGTTGAAAATTCCTTCCCTTGTGAAGGATGCCTCATCGTAAAACAACACTTCAGCAGGAAAAAGGGGATTTGTAGCACATTTTCCAAGGTACCACTGTGCGAAAGCAATACGAGGTTGAAGAAACTTCGAACACTTACTTTAATCCATGTACCTTTTGCTTCTTTTCATGTATTATTAAAACGATTTCTCACTTACGGTCTCTTTTCTTTATGGTGCTTCTGTGTACAACACCGCTTCAGGAAAGCATTTCCGACCCCACATTGCTATATGATTTCGAGTTGTCAGGATGTACCCTACCCCTCTTAGAAGTTCTGAAACGTTTAACTGAAACACCCTGTATACTGACTCCATGAGTGCTCTTTCTGCAATAAGTAACAATTTCTCAATCCCCACATCCCATAGTAAAAGAAATCCGGTCTCGTCTAAATCATTTGAGGAATCTGAATCATATTGTAAGTTTCTGTTGGATTCCAGGGCATACTGGCATCACGGGTAACAAAACAGCAGACCAAGCACCCAAAGAGCAGCGCACCTCCATCTTACCAAGTACCCTATATACAAATGTAGATTTCCTAAAACATATCCGATGTATCTGTAGGGACCAGTGGCTAAATATTTGGAAGACGCATGCGAATAATATACAGTGAATGTATATACAGTAGTTCGTCAATTACTTAGAGAATTAGGTAATGATTATGCCATCAATGTACACATTAAAAGAAAATCTTTTTATCTAGAAGGATGTGTTCAAAAAAAATCTGTTAAGGCACAGTTGCAATATTTGATAAATTCTCCTTTATATAAATTTTATGATATTAAAATTTCATGTGTTTATCAAATAGTAAACCCATTGGGGAAGTTGTTTTAACAAGCATTTGTGTATCACACTTGGTCAGATATCTTTCCCGATGGGTTTACTATTTGATGAACACACGGGGGGGAGGGATTTCATTTCTGATTATGTGTCTTCCACATGCACAAAAATTTAAAGATGGGTTGAAAAGCACTCTGTTTATGATGGCATCTAGTAAAATTCGTAGGTCTGATCACTGTGGTATAACAACCCAGCATTTGTTGTTTTGCTTTTGTAAAGGTGACTATGGTGGTCTGAGCCGTATATTTAAATTCTGTACGGTGGGACTAACTGATGATGTTACCAACAGCAACAGTTCTCAACTTTACGAGTTAATTCATTCCTAGCACGTGCTCATAAAGCGGGAATTTATTTCCCATAGACATAAGGTTAAAAACAGGGGTTACATTCTCATCATCATCATGAACTTGGTCCGGCTTAGGTCTTTTAAGACCTGTTCCGTTGTAGCTCTTGGAGGTGGTTTTGATCTTGCCATCGTTGTCTTGGTCGACCCACATCTCTCTTGCCTGTAGGTTTGTAGTTAAAGGCTAATTTTGGGATCCGGTCTGGGTTCATTCTTTCTATGTGGCTGATCCATTTTTCCTGATACCATTTTATGTCATTTACAATGTTATTTACTTTTAATTTCTCCCCGATATCTATATTTCTTTGGTGGTCTAGTCTTTAAAGCCTAATAATGGTCTTAAAAATTTCATTTGTGCTGCTTCTAGTTTGGTTACATTCTCAACAATGAAATTAGTTTATGTTTAAACAATGATTGATTTATCGAAAGAAATGAAAACATTGCCTGTAAAATCAAGCAAATTATAATAATAGAGAAATTATTTACGACTTTTCAAATGTTAAAGAATGTTTATTCATCATCATCATCGACTAAATGCACACTCGTTGATCACTCATTATTGGCTCGGCACTCATTGGTTTGTTGCACAAAGGAGTCGTCTTCTTCAGATATGCTTCAAGAGGCATTTGTTTCCAAGTTAATCTTCTCTTTTAATTATAAATTTCACGATTGCATGCATAGTGATTCTTCATGCATTAAGAATCTGCCGATAAAGGAACCACTAGGCGGAAGTGAACACAGTGTGCTGAAGTGGGATTTACTCCAAGAGGTAACTACATTCAGGAGTAAAGGGAAGGGTTTTTGCTCTTTTAAAGGCAACTATGGTGGTCTGAGACAGTATATTTAAATTCTATACAGTGGAACTAACTGCTGATGTTACCAACAGCAAATTCAAAATGAGAAGCATTCAAAGAATTCATCTTGGAAGCTACTAGGCTTGACAACTAAGAAATATTGTTCAAGGTGTAGGCCTAATTGGATGACAGATGAACTAATGAGACATATGGCACAGAAGAAAAATGCATGGGATAATAAATTAATGGGTAACATGGAAGCCTATGATAGATATAAGCTGGTCTGTAACCAAGTCACAAAGGGGATTAGGCAGGCAAATGCAGATTATGAGAAATCTTTGGCAAAGGATGCAAAGAAAAACAGCAAAGAGTTCTTTACCTATGTAAACTCTAGAAGGAAAGGGATGGTCCACTGGATATTGATGGTTCAACTGTTGATGATCCTGCTAAGGTGGCTAACAAACTAAATGAGTATTTTGCATCTACATTCACACATGAAGAGTTATTCAGTGAGGGGGAATGCCAGAGGTGAAGTAAACTCTGGCAGTGAACTAGATGATTTTGTAATAACTGAGAGGAAAGTGGAGGAGAAATTGTTGAGGATAAACATAAAAAAGGCACCCGGGGTGGATGGGATCTATCCAGTTATATTAAAGGAGGCAGCAAAGGAAGTAAGCAAACCCTTAGCCATAATTATGAGAGCTTCTTTGGACTCAGGGGAGGTACCCATAGACCGGAGATGTGCAAATATGACCCCAGTTCACAAAGGAGGATCAAAGACTGACACAAGTAATTATAGACCTGTGAGTTTAAATTCTGTTCCGGGAAAATTAATGGAGGCACTGGTTAAAGAAGCACTGCAGGATCATCTAGACAAGACTTCAGTTATAGCTCAGACACAGCATGGTTTTGTTAAGGGGAAGTCTTGCCTGACCAATCTGATTGGATACTATGATGTGGTCACAAAGGAACTGGATGTAGGGAATAACTTTGATATCATATATTTGGATCTTAGAAAGGTTTTTGATACTGTTTCACATAGAAGACTGCTGCACAAATTGGAGCATTGTGGCATTGTGGCATTGGAAGCAAATTTCTGCTATGGATAAAGGGATGATTGAGTGGGAGAAGACAGAGAGTGGTAATGAATGGACACTGCTCATCATGGACTAATTTTATTAGTGGAGTCACTCAAGTTTCAGCGTTGGGTACTTTGTTGTTTTCTGTATTTATAAATGATATTGATGATGGTAAATCAAGCTTAATTTCCAAGTTCGCAGATGATACAAAGGTTGGCATGGTTGTTAAGGACACTAATGACAGTATGCTGCTGCAACAGGATCTAGAAAAGTTGAGCAGATGGGCTGAGAGGTGGCAAATGAAGTTTAACATTGACAAATGTAAAGTACTACATATAGGAAGCAGTAACCCCAGAGTAACATATTAACTCTGTGGTACAACACTGACATAGTATGTGCATAGTATTAGGGTCAGGCACCACCTGTGGTTTCCCACATCTGCGCCATATGTTCGCTGTGAAGGAATACAGTACTACTGTAAATGCCAGAAAAGTGTTGTGTGTTGTATATGACATATTGCGTTAGGTTCTGTTGTGTGTCCTGGCATTTGGCCGCAGGGCCCCTAGTGGGACTCCACGTTGCCCACACACACCACTAGGAGGTAGCCAGTCTGCCCATTATTCTCTGGCTTGTCTCCGCCAGGGTCGCCAGAGCTTCCTGGATGGAGACAAAAAAAAAAAAGGTAGAGTCGGGGAAGTACAGAGTGTACGCAAGAAAGGAAGGGTATAGCTAGAAATATGGAGGATGTAGGCGAAGGTATCCTCCAGGTTATCAATGGAGCAATAAGCGCCATTAGTTGAAAGGGGAACCCGGGAAGGACGATAAATAAGACAGCAAGAGAGCCGTGTGCAATTTGCCACTGAGGAATGAGGTGGTCCATACGCCAGTTGATCCTATCCAGGTTAAGATCGGTTGGCCAGTTAGGTTAGGATCAGATGTTTGGGTTGTTCCTATTTTGTGTTGGCAATAGGGTGCTCCGTCTTGTGAAGAGGGCTTGTGCAAACTTGGTAAACTCATAGTAGTAGTTTTCTTTTGTGATGAATAAGTGTTCATTTCCTTGAGGGTTATCTTGTATACGAGTAAACAGGATGCTGCAGAGGTCCTCATAGTGTTGACAGGTATATACTAGATGGTTCCAGTCTTCTATTTCACCACATGCACAGTAGGGGTTGTCAATGATTCCCATGGATGTTAATTTATGGTTTATTGATCCGTGTCCAGTAATGAGGTAGGTAGTGTAAAGACCAGGAGAAAACCAATTTGGAGATTTAGGAAATACGGCATTCACATAAGGTATAAATTTCTTGGTGATTGGGCCCTTGTCGGTAGCAGTCCATCTGTCCTGCCAGGCCTGAAGTAGTAGGATGGCAATTTTTTTTCTTTTCCTGCCTTATTTCATTCAGGTTATTGATGGAGTGTCCAAGGATAGTTGCTGGTATACCCCTGGATAGACAGTAGTCGAGGCCCCTTCGAATAACCTCCAGATCAAGCGGAAGGACGCCCGCAAGAACCTGAAGGGCTGGGTTGCTAACTGTGCAGCATGCCCTTGTAATAGTAAGAAGGATGGTGCGCTGGATGGTTCCCAGTTTACGTTTGTTGTTGTAAAGAGTTGCCCTGCTAAACCTGACCCCTGATCCATACGTTATGAAGGGAAGGAAGATTGATTACACTGACAGTGGTAGAGAACGATAAGGACCTGGGGGTAATTGTGCAGGCAGATATGACGTTTTCTGAGCAGTGCAGACCAGTCTTCAAGAGTAGCTCATGGTGTCTTGTCAATGATATACAGGAATTTTTCTAGCAGGGATAAGGAGGTGATTATCCCCTTGTATAAAGCAATGGTCAGGCCACACCTTGAGTACTGTATACAAGTCTGGAGGCCTCATTTTAAGAAGGATGTAGAGCTGTTGGAATGAGTAAAGAGAAGGGCATCAAGATTAGTGAATGGAACAAAGGGTTGCTCTTACGAAGAAATGTTTTGTAAATTACAGTATCTGGAGACTAGGCACCTGAGAGGGCATAAATTGAAATTGAGGAAATACAGATGCAGGATGGATGTGCAGAAGTTTGTCTTTAGCCAGTGGGTAGTTGGTTGGTGGAACAGACTTCCATCCCTTGTTGTGGAAGTTATTAGTCTAAATAAATGTAAGGCTGAGCTAGACAGGTATTTGGAATGAATGGAGGGGTGAAATGGGAGCAATTTTTTTTTTTTTTTTTTTTTTTTTGGATGATGCTGCATAAGCTTGCTTTCTTGCATCATTTGCCTCTACTAATGCTAATGCTAATAAGCATTTTTTAACGGCACACACACAAATTGCAACTAACACGATTCGCGTGGAGTAACAAGGTTACGAAGCTTAAAATAAAAGGAATGAAGAGAAGATTCTGAAAATTTATTTATGTTTTTTATACGATTGAAGATTTCAGTAAAGGGGAAACACATTTCACCATAATAACATAAAAAACCACACAATTCCAGCTATTAGTATTTTCGCAAATGCAAGAAGATCAAGTTTACTACCCGTTTATAATTAGATGCACTAACGAAAAAGCCCAATAAACCGGAAAGTGCCGTTTTTATTGTTTTATTGTCCTGCCCTGTCCTCCAGAAATGTGCTTTAGGAAAATATCACAAAGGTGTGTTTAAAATTGATTCTTATAACGGAACGTGTGATAATTATGAAAGTGTAGTGTGTTTAATGATTTGAATTGGTAACTAATACAATTTACAAACCACGCTCATGACCTTTTATATGGCCTTAAGGTCATATAAAAGTCACCTTAAAAATGACATTTTAGAGAGATAAATAGCTTAGTTTTACAGCGAAAATTTCAATTTCCGAGATCTTGAAACGAATTCCCAAAAAACAATGTGTTATTGGGTTCACATTACGATATTGGAGTCAATGAAAACAGGATGTTTAATGTGATACATCAATCAGGAAACCCTACAATGTTCTTGACTTCAAGCACATGTGAACCAGCATATCCTGCATTACTATGGTGCGGTTTTTTTTTTGCTGACACTGACCTTTCTTACATCATTTCTGCTACCAATATTAATATCTACTTCACTAAATTTTAGTGAAATATATGTATTATGATTAAACCCTAAAACATGTATGATGTTAAACTTTAAGAATTATTTTCAAAATATATACATAAAGATTGACTGCAAACAGCTCAGAAATTAGTGGATGTAAAAACATGTTGACCAGTATACATTTTATAATGTAATTATAATTTAATTATTTTTGTGAAAACAAAGGCATAATTCTGATATTTGGCCATTGGTGTCAGAACTATTAGTTATACTTCTCTGAATTAAATTGTGTATACTTAGATCCCTAAATGATGTTAGGCTGCCCACATTCCTACCAACACATTTTGATCATCTCCTGTGCAGAGCTTGTGTGCAAGAAAAAACTGTTTTTATTGCATCAGTGGTAGCTGTTGTCTCTCCATTGCAATTTCAAAGTGAAATCCCTGCCAGACCAATCAACATGGAAATCTGTTTTTGGGCCATGGTAAGAAATCTTGTATAACACTCATCCAATTGCCAACCCATCCTGATTCCCATCCTGAGGGTACTAAGAGATTTTGTAGTAGACAAAAGCTGCTCATTCACCAAGGCCTGCTCTAGCACATTCATGTACCAGCATGTGCTATCCTTTAAAACCTGCATCTCTTATTCAGCACACAGGTCTGAAAATTCTGATTTCTTCCTAGTATATTCAGATGGCTCAAAGTCAGAATTTATATGTGGGATCTGCTGCAGTCTTTCCAGATGTTACTGTATCCAAGAAGACACCCTTTAATGTAGCATATACAAGGTGTATCTGAAAATTTTTAGCACTGATTTTTTTAACACTACTGCTAGCACCATACATTGGCTACTTTTGAACCAGTTCACTATCAAGCTGAACTGACTCTGTGCTAAGTTTCATCAGTGTGCGCAGAGGCAATTCTGCAGGAAAGTTGTGTTTAATTTGGCACAGTAAAATCACATCATCATGGATTCAATGACTGAGCAATGAGTGGCAATAGAATGTTGTTTTAAAGCCAGAATAGGGCTACTGAAACATTTACAATGGTGAGTGCAGCCTATGGACATGAAGCACTGTTGTGATCTAATATTTTTTGTGATATGGGCAGTTCCATGAAGGGTGGGAAGATGTTCAAGATGATGTGTGAGGTGGTTGCCCATCCCAGTCTCACATGGACTTGACCATCAAAAAAGACAATCAGCTGCATGGGTTGGAAAACATTTTCCAAGGCCAAAGAAACTCTGGTTCCAAGAGCCTTGAACCAAAACAATGTTGGCAATTAATTTTTTTTTTTAATTGGCAAGGAGTTGTGCACAAAGAATTTGTACCAAAAGGACAGACATTCAATTCTGAATTTTACAAGGGAGTGATGGATGGACAGTTGAAAAGAATGCAGCATGTTAGGCTAGATGTGGCCAAGTCAGGTGAGTGGTTCTTGCTTCACAACAGTGCAACTTCACACAAAGTGACCATCATCAAGCAGTTTCTCTCACAGAAGGACATTATAATGTTTCACCATTTGCCAGATTTGGCATTTGCTGATTATTTTCTATTTCCTAAAGTGAAATCCCACCTGAAGGGGCACCATTTTGATAGTGTTTCAGAGATCCAAACCAGTATGATGAGGGAGTTAAACAGGGTTCCATAAGATCAATTCCACAGAATATGTAAGACTGTACAATGAGGTGTATCGAGTTATGAGAGATGTACTTTGAAGATTAAATGGTAATAAATTTTTCCCTTGAGATTTCAATTTTTAATAAATCTTGTCCTGAAACTTTTCAGACACAGAGTTACACCTCATAGGTTAGACTTGGATCACAGAACTTGCCAGTATTGTCAACAGTTATATACACGGGTTGTTTAATGCATTATACATTTTATCAGCAACAATATATTCAACTCAGCTCGATCCTGCCCCAATTTCAGCAGATAATACATTCTCTTTGTGAACTTGAATTTCATATGATTTTGTTGTATCCCTAGCTACACTGGGATTAACCCACTAGTGATTGCATCTCAAGTTTCTTTTTAACTTTTGAATTTATTTTTATTTTTTATTATTATTATTAATTCTTCTTGAAAAGTGTTAATATTTCATCTTTTCTAAATGGATTGTATTATTTTTTGGATTTACTTTTTAATTTGTAATAAAAAAAATCAAGTATATAAAATTTTGCTTCTTTTTTTTAAAAAAAATAATAATAAAAGTTGCCAAACCATGCAACACTTTCTTTCATCGAAAATGTTGCCCAACATTGCCCTACTTCTTAAGGTGTGAACATATACAGTCAGTCCTTGTATAGCACGATAGTTGTGTTCCTAGAAACCCTCGTGCAATGCAAAATCGTGCAATATAAACAACAGACCCTATGGGAAAAATAGGGTTAGGTGCCGACCACCCAAGATTGAACACACATTGGTAACCAAAACATTACCAAACACAATAAATAAAATAGTTACGTATTTTATAACGATTAAAATACGTAATAAAAAATATTATAATTTTTATAATATTTTTATTATTATATTATATTTTATTATAATATAATAAATAATAAAAAATACTTAACTATTTTTTACGAATAAAATACTTACGTATTTTATTACGACTATTACGTAATAAAATATTGCTAATGCTTTTGCTTCTATCGTAAGCAAACTTGTTTTTTGTTTGATTTTCTATCCAAACAGATGACAGACATTCCATCTCTTCCAATTCTTTGTGTCTTAATCTAATGGATTTTAATTACACTTTGAGTTGTTCCTGCTGTGAAAGTTGTTTTTATTTTCTCTCCATTCTTTGTAATTCTCGGCGTTGCCTCATTTAGGTCTGCAGCGTGCAATATCACATGGTCTTTCATTCGCTCAAAGCGTTTCACAATTTCATATTTTTTCTCTCTCGACAGAGGCGGACTGGCCATAAGCCTTACCAGGGAAACCCCGGTGGGCGGTGTGATTTTGGCCATAAACCATAGTATGAGGCCACTATATATTTTCCCGGGTAAGAAATTTTGATCCAGTCTGCCTCTGTTTATTGATATTGCTTTTCTTTTTCTCTCTGAATCTGCAGTGTCTTCACCAGGACGCTTCCTTTTCACACCTTTTAAGTATTTTACTCATTTTTAGGGAATAAAGCACAATTACAAAACAAGGAGGCAAACTTGATACACATAAACAAAGCTGCGCGCGTGTAGCAACTGAATAAACAACACCATAAAGGCAGAGATACACTATTAACACCTCACATTTTACTAAAGCACATTTATAGGGGGTTACTATCCTAAAATGCCGACCGGGTTAGCCGAGTGGGTAAGGTACCTGCCCGGCAACCCAAAGGTCGCGGGTTCGATTCCCGCCTCGGGCTTGGATCAAAGTACTGCAAAAACCTTGGGAGGTGCAATATGGCCACAGAAGCCGATGCGCCAACAACTACCAAATCAAAAAAAAAAAAAAACTATCCTAAAACAATAAAAACAATTTCCAGTTGCGTTTCTGCTAGTGGAATCTGTTATAAACTGGTAGTAAACTCGATCTAATTGCATTTGCGATTATACCGATAGCTGGAATTGTGTTGGCTTTACGTTATTATGGTGAAATGTGTTTCCCCTTCAATATAAAAAAAACGTAAATACATTTTCAGAATCTTCTCTTGATTCCTATCGTGTTGCGTTCAGTTGGGGTGATTCCGCGTTCGACTGCCATTTCTGCCAACTTGTAAACACAAAGGCGAATCGTGCATAAGCGAATTCGGTTCGTGTTATATAAGATACCGTTCCCCTATTTATAAATCATGTATGATCGAATTCGTGTAGTGTAAACACGTGTTATACAAGGACTGACTGTACTAGGTGCATGTAGTGATATTATAATTTTTTTTTTAAGATCCAACAATATATATTGAAATGAGGGCCAACCCTGTAACATGTGTGCCACTTGCAGCTCTTTTTAGCAGCACTTCTAACAGTGTGAAAAAAAAATAACAAAAAATATATAGAGTTGAATATGCAGTTTAAATTACACTTTTATTAGCAAAATAATAACTCTGATTTCAACATGATGGAACCCACAATTCATATTTGCACTTTATAGCATTAAATATTAACTCAAGAGATGAATTCTGCAAGGACAAACATATAAGTTAACCTGTATTAAATTTATTTTATATATGTAAAATTTTCTACTATTGTAAACACTTAGCTGATATAATAATTCCTCTACAGGGTTACCAAAACATGGTGGGAGGATATTATTCTGGTAGTTTACATCTCTAGGTGACGACCTAGGTGATGTACTTAGGTGATGACCCTAATATATGTGTCTGTGATACTATTTTACTTAACATATCTTGCTTTTTTCTTTTTTTTTTTCTTTTTTTTTGGCTGATGCTATATAAGCTTGCTTCCTTGCATCATTGTGCCTTTGCTAATGCTAAAGACAATATATATCGTCTTTAGCTCAAGATATATCAACGACATGACGTTGATATATCTTGAGAGAACAGAGTCCATTGCTATGTGAAAGGGATTGCTAAGTGAATTTGTTAATTTGCAATTCCTTCTGTTCATTTATAGAAAGAACAGGAGGGGTTGCCTTTGCTAACAAGGCTGACACAAGTAATTATAGACCTGTGAGTTTAACTTCTGTTCCAGGAAAATTAATGGAGGCACTGGTTAAAGAAGCACTGCAGGATCATCTAGACAAGACTTCAGTTATAGCTCGGACACAGCATAGTTTTGTTAAGGGAAAGTCTTGCCTGACCAATTTGATTGGATACTATGAAGCAGTCACAATAGAACTGGATGCAAGGAATAACTTTGATATTATATACTTGGATCTTAGAAAGGCTTTTGATACTGTTGCACATGGAAGACTGCTGCACAAATTGGAACAGTGTGGCATTGGAGGCAAATTGCTGCTATGGATAAAGGGATGGTTGAGGGGGAGAAGACAGAGAATGGTAATCAATGGACACTGCTCATTGTGGACTAATGTTATTAGTGGAGTCCCTCAGGGTTCAGTGTTGGGTCCATTATTGTTTTCTGTATTTATAAATGATATTGATGATGCTATATATATATAGCTTAATGTCCAAGTTTGCAGACGATACAAAGGTTGGCAGTGTTGTTAAGGACATTACTGATGCTATGCTGCTGCTGCAACAGAATCTGGAAAGGTTGAGCAGATGGGCTGAGAGGTGGCAAATGAAGTTTAACATTGACAAATGTAAAGTACTACATATGGGAAACAGCAACCTCAGAGCAGCAAAGTATCAACTCTGTGATACTACACTGACAGTGGTAGAGAATGAAAAGGACCTGGGGGTAATTGTGCAGGCAGATATGAAGTTCTCTGAGCAGTGCAGACAGGCTGCAAGCGTAGCTCATGGTGTCTTGTCAATGATATACAGGAATTTTTCTAGCAGGGATAAGAAGGTGATTATTCCCTTGTATAAGGCAATGGTCAGGTCACACCTTGAGTACTGTATACAGGTCTGGAGGCCTCATTTCAAGAAGGATGTAGAGCTGCTGGTACTAGTACAGAGAAAGGCAACAAGATTAGTGAATGGAACAAAGGGTTGCTCTTACGAAGAAAGGCTTAAGTTTTGCAAATTACAGTGTCTGAAGACTAGGCACTGGCGAGGTGATCTGATAGAGGTGTATAAAGCCTTGAATGGTTTGAGCATGCTCAATGCTGATGGGATTCTTCCTCTTGCTCAGAATAATCACCTGAGAGGACATAAATTCAAATTGAGGAAAGACAGATGTAGGATAGGTGTGCGAAAATTTGCCTTTAGCCAGCGGGTAGTTGGTTGGTGGAACAGACTTCCATCCCTTGTTATGGAAGTTGATAGCCTAAACAAATTTAAGGCTCAGCTGGACAGGTATTTCGAACGAATGGGGGGGGGGGTGAAATGGAAGTGTTTTTTTTTTTTTTTTTTTTTCTTTGACTGATGCTGCATAAGCTTGCTTTCTTGCATCATATGCCAATGCTAATGCTAATACTTGAAATATATTTAACTGCTTTATCTGTCAGATTGAGCCTTATACATTCAGTCAGAGTTTATAAAACAGTGACTGTCATCTGTTACATATTACTAACTTGTACAGTTTTATATAATATAATATACTTATTTTAGTCCATGAACCATCTTCTTATCCATTTTATACTTGTATATTTTTTAAGAGTTTACTTTTCTATGGCCTAGTCTTGGTGTTTTATTATTATTAGTCATAAGGTGCAAGGAAGCCTGGGACTTATGCTGCACCAGCCAAAAAAAAATCTCGTGTTGCCCTGAGAGAGAGAGAGAGAGAGAGAGAGAGAGAGAGAGAGAGAGAGAGAGAGAGAGAGAGAGAGTCAGAAGTAGAAGAAAATCACCAAGAAAGCAAGAAAGAAGAATGATGATATCCAGATCAGGACCCTGGGTTTGCCAAGCCCATACTCACCAGATGTGAGCCCCTGGGGTTTCATAGCTTTATTCACTGATGTGCCAATAAACCAAGCCAATAAACATGAGCACAGCTGCCACCAGATTAATGTGAAATAAATTGCACCTACACAAGGCCCTAAACTAAGTCAGCGAAGCCTGAATATAGATGGTTAATCTTTCAGAACCACTTTGGGCACCATTTTCAAAGAAAGCTAGCAGTGATTATGACTCTTAAAGCAGGATTTTCTTTGAGATATAGAGTGCTCTTTCAAAGCAACAAAATTTCATTTCCTTTCTAGTGTTGTTCTTTCTTTTCTTTACCTAAAGTAGTTCTGTGCTTTAAGTGTTAAAGTAAGAACCAAGAAAGGAAAACTACCTTTCTTATTTCAGAGTATATATATATATTAATTACTAACAAACTACTAACATTTACAACTGGTTGATCATTGGTGGCACCGCCCCTGTCCCAGGGCTAAAAGGAGCGAACATGGAATTTGATAATTTCCCTTCAGTTGAGACTCGACCCTCATTATGTCCTGAATTAAATTATAATGACCATGACAGTTGAAAAGACTGCGGACTGATACACAGCAAAAGGAATGCCCATCTTTCCTTATCTTCCACTTCTGATACAGAAATGCTTGGAAAGCTCAGCAGATTTGCCTAAAATGGTAAAAATATTTAGATCAGGTGATTTACTAATTAAAAGTGTGAGTCGTAAGCAATCGGAGACTCTGATGAACCTATCAACCTTTGGTGGAATTCCTGTGCAAGTTACTCCACTTGCAACACTAAATGTCTCCAAAGGGATCATCGCTGAGTGGGATTTGATCAGTGTCACCGAAGATGAACTAGTTCAAGAGTTAAAAGAACAAAAAGTTACACATGCTAAGCAGATTACGATCAAAAAGGATGGTCAGCTTGTTCCTGTGTGAAACATCATCTTTACCTTTGGCACACCAAACTTACCAAAGATTGTTAAAGCCGGCTGTCTAAATTGCCGTGTAAGACCCTACGCTCCTAACCCCATCAGCTGTTAAGTGTCAAAAATTTGGGCACTCTCAGACCGTCTGTCGATGGGATGCTGTGGGCCCAAACTATGGATCAATATCCCACACATGAACGGAGTATTAGCATTAGTTGAGGCATATGATACAAGAAACCAAGCTTTTACAGCATCAGCAAAAAAAAAAAACCTTTTAACCCATCTGGTCACTCCAAATGTTTTTCTAGTTCAGCCTTAAATTCATTTAAGCTATCGACTTCCACAACAACAGATGGAAGTCTGTTCCAGCAATCAACTACCCGCTAGCTAAAGACAAACTCCCGCACATCTATTCTACAACTGTCTTTCCTCAGTTTGAATCTATGCTCCCTCAGGTTCTTAGTCTGAGCAAGCAGAAGTATCCAGTCAGCAATCAGCTTGCTCAAACCATTCAAGGCCTTATACACCTCAATCAGATCACCTTGCGGGTGCCTAGTCTCCAGATGCTGCAACTTGCAGAACTTAAGTCTTTCTTCATAAATGCACCCCTTTGTTCCTCTCACCAATCTTGTTGCCCTTCTCTGTACTCGTTCTAGCAACTCTACATCCTTCCTAAAATAAGGTCTCCAGACCTGTACGCAATACTCAAGGTGTGGCCTTACCATTACCTTATACAAGGGGATAATCATCTCCTTGTCTCTGCTAGCAAAATTCCTATGTCATTGACAAAACTCCGTGACTTGCTCTGACAGCCCGTATGCACTGTTCAGAGAACTTCATATCTGGCTGCACAATTACCCTTCTAGAGTTTACATAAGTAAAGAACTCCTTGCTCTTTTTCTTTGCATCCTTTGCCAAAGATTTCTCCTAATCTGCCTTTGCCTGCCTAACCTCCTTTGTGACTTGATTACAGACTAGCTTATATCTTCCATAGGCTTCTGTGTCACCTGATAGTTTATATGCATCCCATGCATTTTTCTTCTCTGCCACGATCCTCATTAATTCATCTGACATCTATTTAGGCCTGAACCCTAAACAGTATTTCTTAGTTGGTATGAAAAGCCTACTAGCCTCCAAGATTAAGTCCATGAAGGCTTCCCATTTAGAATTCACAGTTGGTAACATCATCAGTTGAGACCACTGGAGTCACCTTAATGAAAGCAAAAAACCCTTCCCTTTACCCTTGATTGGTGGTTACATCTTTAAGTAAATCCCACATCAGTACACTGTGATCACTGTCACCTAGTGGTTCCTTTATCTGCAAATTCCTAATGCATGAACAATAACTGCTGATAATCAGATCAAGAGTATTACTCCCTCTGGTTGCCCCTCGAACATGTTTCTGTAGAAAACAATCCTCCAATAAATTCACAAAAGTCTTGCTAGCATGCGAGTGACCTACTCACAACTTCCAGTCAATATCTCAAAAGTTAAAATCCCCCATTACAACACATTCTGATTTACTCGCCCTCTCTATTTCTCTGCAAAACTATTCATTGTACTCATCACAGTCTTTAGGTCTAGAACACACTCCTTTTCTCATTTTCCCTTTCCCGGTGTTTGTCACACCAAACAGACTCCACATTGCACTGTCCACCCATGTCAACTGGATCCACTTCCTTAGATTTTATGTGTTTCTTAACTAGCAGCATAACCCCTCCTCCCTTCCTACCTTGTCTATCCTTTCTGTAACCATTGTACTCCCCAAATTCCAATTCTTCATTGCTTATATCTTTGTAACACCATGTCTCGCAAATCCCAACAATATCTGCATTTGATGCCTTGATCAGCACTTCAAATTCATCAGATTTATTTACTATTCTTCTAGCATTGATGTACATGCAAGTATACATGCACCTGTTCTTAGGGCACCTCCGTAGCCAGATGGGCAGGAGCAGCAGTGCGTAGCACACGCTTCTTGATTAGACCGGGGTTCGAGCCCATGACCACCAAATACGGAGGATGCGGAAAGATCAGGGAATGACCACCGCATATTAAAGGAGGCGGCAAAGCAACTAAATTATGGAGAGCATCCTTGGACTCAGGGGAGGTTCCCACGTGGAGTTGTGCAAATGTATCCCCAATTCACAAAGGGGAATCGAAGGATGACACGAGTAATTACAGACCAGTTAGTTTAACTTCTGTTCCGGGTAAAATAATCGAGTCACTGGTTAAAGGTGCATTGCAGGATCATCTAGACAAGACTGCAGCAATAATTCAGACACAGCATGGGTTTGTTAAGGGAAAGTCTTGTCTGACAAATTTGATAGGATATTATGATGTGGTTACAAAGGAACTGGATGCAAAAAATAATTTTGATATCATATATTTGGATTTCAGGAAAGCTTTTGACACTGTTGCGCATGGAAGACTATTGTACAAATTGGAGCAGAATAGTATTAAGGGTAAGTTGCTACAATGGATAAAAGGATGGTTAAGTGGGAGAAGACAGAGGGTGGTAATCAATGGGTGCTGCTCTTCTTGGACTAATGCTATTAGTGGAATCCGACAGGGTTCGGTGTTAGGTCCACTGTTGTTTTGTATATTTATCAATGATATTGATGAAGGTATATCAGGCTTAATGTCAAATTTTGCAGATGATACAAAGGTTGGCAGCGTTGTTAATGACAGTAATGGCAGTGTGCTATTGCAACAGGATCTAGATAATTTGGGTAAATGGGCTAAGAAGTGGCAACTGAAGTTTAACCTTAACAAATGCAAAGTACTGCATATGGGTAGAAGTAACCCCAGAGAAACGTACCAACTGTATGGCACTACACTTAAGGTGGTAGAAATTGAAAAAGACCTGGGAGTAATTGTGCATTCAGATATGAAGTTTTCTGAGCAATGCAGACAGGCTGCCAGGGCAGGTCATGGGGTTTTGTCAATGATATATAGGAATTTTGCTAGCAGGGAGAAGGAGGTGATTGTCCCTCTGTATAAGGCAATGGTCAGGCCATGCCTTAAGTACTGCGTACAGGTCTGGAGGCCTAATTTTAGGAAGGATGTAGATTTACTTGAACGTCTACAGAGAAGGGCAACAAGACTGGTGAGGGGAATGAAGGGATCCTCTTACCAAGAGAGGCTTAAATTCTGCAAATTGCAATGGCTGGAGACTTTGCACTTGCGTGGTGATCTGATTGAAGTGTGTAAGGCCTTGAATGGGTTGAGCACGCTGAATTCTGATGGGATCCTTCCACTTGTTCAGATTACGAACCTAAGTGGGCATAAATTCAAATTAAGAAAAGACAGATGTAGAATAGATGTGCGGAAATTTGCCTTTAGCCAGCGGGTGGTTAATTGCTGGAACAAACTTCCATCTGTCGTTGTGGAAGTTGATAGGTTGAATAAATTTAAGGAGGAACTGGACAAGCAGTTGGAGGGAATGGTGTGATTTTTTTTTTTTTTTTTTTTTTTGGCTGATGCTGCATAAGCTCATACACTTGCTTTCTTGCATCACATGCCACTACTACTACTACTAGTATATCCCCAGAGCAATATGGCCTTAGTTGCTAATTCTCCTAAAAACCAAATAACAGCAACAACAACAACCTGTTCTTAATCTTAATTATCCTAACACAACGCATGTATTTATGTTCCATGATGACTCCCAGCGGCTCTTGAAATCCCCAACTACTTGCTCTCTAGGCTGCTTCTCATTACAATAGAAGCAGTGAAAGGATCACTTTTGCCTCTGCTTGCAGCTACTGTTAATCTTTTATTCTGTGAATCCCCTCCCCCAAGCTATCAGTTTTCCGACTCGCCTAACACTGCATCGATAGCATCAGCAATATTCTTGCACCCTTTCTATTTAAATGTATCCCATCCCTTTAGAAGCAGTCTCTCCTGATAGCGATCACAGACCACGCTGAAAAAAATTCTTCCTTGTGAGCCTTGCATAATCTCTCCAGGGCCGAATTATTATTATTATTATTATTATTATTATTATTATTAGCTATATGGTACAAGGAAGCCCGAGGCTTATGCTGCACCAGCCGAAAAAAAATTCCCGAAACACTCCGCGAGAGAGAGTCAAATAGGAATCACCAAGAAAGAAAAGAAAGAATGATGATGATGATTGATTGATGTGATGCTGAAACACCACATTGTCCGAACTGTTGAGGCCTACACCCTGCTTATCTCAGGTGAACCTTGGAAAACAAGGAAAAATGATTCAAAAGTACAAACCGTGATTGCAGCCTAGAGAGCAAGTTGTTGGGGATTTCAAGAGCCGCTGGGAGTCATCATGGAACATAAAATGATTCAAAAGTGACTTACCAGGGGGCAAAGAAGCAAATTATGCTTACTACACCTAAACATACCGATGCAGCAGCAACAAAGAAAAACCAGTCAGCCGCTGCATAAACTGATGTGTCAGTTTCCCCAACCATGGCTATTGAAGATTGGGCACGAGAAATACTCTCATCCTCACAGCAATCTACTAAGGAGCAGCATACGGTAGATCATGCCAATAACACACCAATTACAGTACTGCCAACTGCAGTTCAGTCTTTATCAGAAACCATAAAAATGAAAACAGTAGTCCCAATACAAAAGACTCGGCTAAATACAACAAATATGGATACAGATGAAACATTAACCCGGATGAGACAATCTTAAATGTGTTATGCAGAAGACGACATGGATACAGGACGACCTATCTTATCAAAAAAAGAAAGAAAGAATGAAATTGGATAGATGAGAACAGACCGGACCCAAAAAGCAGACTGAATCAAACCTAACTGCTAAAAACAAATAATAGATCACATCATACAGTGGAAATGTAACATAACAATATTGATGACATCTTTGACCTAATCAAGCAGTATAATCCTGTAAGCATATGTTTACAAGAAACTAATCTTCCTCCACAAGTAACACCACAAGTAATCGAGAACTATACTGTATACCAACATAATAGAAATAATAATAGTACTGTTTGTGGAGGTGTGGCCATTCAAGTAAACTTGACTCCCTGCTAAACACGTTCTACTGCAGACTTTCTTAGAAGCAGTAACAGTACGTGTCTCCTTACGAATCATGTTAACAGTAGTTTCAGTCTACTTATCACCAAACAAAGAATATACTTATAATGACCTAGAAGAATTTCTGCTACAGATCCATCCTCCATTTTGTTTATTAGAAGATTTTAATGCACACCACCCACTCTGGAGCTCCCCCACATACAGACAGACAAGGAAAAGTTCTAACACTGTTGAATACTGGTGCAGATACTTGCATTCATTTCTCAACTAGAACAACTACAGCTATAGACTTAACAATCTGTTCTCCAATATTGTATCCACTCATCTGCTGGACAACTCTGGATAATCTGCTAAACAGTGACCATTATCTGATAATTGTGAAATCCAGACAGGCAAATCTCTCAGGCAAATAATACCCTCTTAAAATAGAAATTTTCCAAGGCTGATTGGAAGTTACTTGCTTCAAGTATATCATTCAGTGATGAAATTACCAAATACCAATCCATCAATGATGCCACACAGCACATCACAACTCACATTCTAAATGCCACAACCAAGGCCATACCAAAACTCCATACTAGTTCTTTTAAACATCCCAATTTGTGGTGGAGTGATGCATGCCAACTTGCCGAAAAAGAGAAAAACCAGGCATGGAACCTGTTTCGTAAACACCCAACAACTGAGAACTTTATAAACTTAAAGCAAAAGTACGATTCGTAAGGAAAAAGGCAAAAAAAGATTCTTGGATCCAGTTTTCCTCTACTATAACGAAGAACACAAACAGCAGAATAATCTAGAATAAAATAAAAAAACTGAATGGTAGATTTCTACCAGCATCCTCTACAATACTGAGATGGAATGGACAAGACTTATCATCTCCAGTTGAAATAGGTAATGCTCTGGCAGAAAATTTTGCACAAATCTCAGATATATCCACATACGAACTATCTTTTCAGCAATGTAAAAGGACCGAGCAAGGTAATTTAAATATTAGCACAAGGTTAACACTCCCATATAATCAATCCTTTCCAACTTTGGAAATACAGGACACTCTAAACAAATCAACAAATAGGGTATCAGATCCTAATGGTCTTCAGATCCTCATGTTGCAACGCCTAGACCAATGGTCTCTAAAAAAGTTGGGTGCGTGAGATGATCCATGGGGTGCACGAGATAATCTGCAATAAATCAATATTTATTAATTATGAAAACTTGTTTTTTTAATACAGTCAGTCAGTCCTCGTATAACACGTGTTTACCCTACACGAATTCGATCATACACGATTTATAAATAGGGTAACGATATCGTACATAACACGAACCGAATTCGCTTATGCACGATTTGCCTTTGTGTTTACAAAGAAATGACAGTCGAACGCGGAATCACCCCAACTGAACGCAACACGATAGGAATGAAGAGAAGATTCTGAAAATGTATTTATGTTTTTTATATCAGTGAAGGGGAAACACATTTAACCATAATAACGTAAAAACCCACACAATTCCAGCTATCGGTATTATCGCAAATGCAATTAGATCGAGTTTACTACCAGTTTATAACAGATTCCATTAGCAGGAACGCAACTGGAAATTGTTTTTATTGTTTTATGGTAGTAACCCCCAGAAATGTGCTTTAGTAAAATATGAGCTAGTGAGGTGTTCATAGTGTGTCTCTGCATTTACGATGTTGTTTATTCAGTTGCTACACGCATGCAGCTTTGTTTATGTGTATCAAGCGTGCCTCCTCGCTTTAATTGTGCTTTATTCCCTAAAAATGAGTAAAATACTTAAAAGTTGTGAAAAGGAAGCGTTCTGGTGAAGACGCTACAGATTCAGAGAGAAAAATTCTTACCCGGGAAAATTTGTAGTGGCCTCATACTAGCGTTTATGGCCAAAATCACACCGGCCTCCGGCCCACCGGGGTTTCCTCGGTAAGGCTTATGGCCAGTCCGCCTCTGTCGATAGAGAAAAAATATGAAATTGTGAAACGCTTTGAGCGAAATGGAAGACCATGTGATATTGCACATGCTACAGTCCTAAATGAGGCAACACCGAGAATTACAAAGAATGCAGAGAAAATAAAAACTTTCATAGCAGGAACAACTCAAAGTGTAATTAAAATTCATTAGATTAAGGCACAAAGAATTGGAAGAGATGGAACGGCTGTCATCTGTTTCAATAGAAAATCAAACAAAAAACAAGTTTGCTTACGATAGAAGCAAAAGCATTAGCAATATTTTATTACGTAATAGTCGCAATAAAATACAAAAGTAAAAGGATTTTATTACGATAATTTATTGTGTTTGGTAATGTTTTAGTTACAAATGTGTGTTCAGTTCAATCTTGGGTGGTCGGCACCTAACCCTATTTTTCCCATAGGGCCTGTTGTTTATATTGCACAATTTTGCATTGCACAAGGGTTTCTAGGAACACAATTATTGTGTTATACGAAGACTGACTGTACTTCAAGATGCGGCTTTATTTGATCATGCCATCGGTTTCACCCATGTCCGAAACGAAGCTTCCACATGCTCGCTTTGGGCTCGGAGTGTATCTTCCATCCTTGTTTAACTTGCTGAACAAATATAGATCAAGAAAGAATGGATTGTGCATGTGATCTTTTCAAATTATATGTGATTCTAGATATAATGTGTACCATGTAAATTATTAATAAATAAAACAGTCTTACATTACATTTTGTACTTGAACTTCAATTTATTTATTTTTTTTTTTTTTATTATTTGTGTTCTTTTAAAATCATATGTGATTTTAGATATAATGCATTCCATTTAAATGATTTATAAATAAAAAAAATATATTAAACTTATATATTTAATTTTTTTATTGTGGGATGCACACTAGTCCTTTTAAGTAAAATAAGGGTGCACGACCAAAAATGTTTGGAGACCACTGACCTAGACAAAAGGCATTAAATTCCCTTTTGCTTTTTCTGAATCGGATCTTCTCTGAAAGCTACTATCCTCGCTCATAGTGTCATTCAACAGCACTAGCTTTTCCAAAACCTGGAAAAGATCAGACAAATCCGTGCAACTGTAGACTGATATCCCTTACCAGCTGCTTGGGCAAGACATTGGAAAAGATGGTACACAATATACTCTGTGGTACATAGAATCCCACTCAGTCATCAGTTTTAATCAATACAGCTTCTGCAAAAACCGATCCACATTAGACCTTATGGCAAAAGCAGAGTGTAACATACAGAACGCCTTTATTCGAAAAGAACATCTTGTCATGATGTGCCTGGATATTGAGAAAGCATTTGACACCATCTGGCGCTATGGTATTCTGCAAGAGCTGTATGCCATAGGACTTAGAGGTTGACTACCAATGATCATAGAGAGTTACCTTAAAAATACCACTTTTCAAGTGAGTTATCCTAATGCTGTTTCGCAATCTCTTGTCCAAAGAGAAGGTACAGGGATCGGTACTCAGTGCTACATTGTTTACACTTAGAATAAAAAATTTAGCGCAGAACATTTTGGGTAACATAGAAATCTATCTTTATGCTGATGATCTTGCCATTCACAGAATATGCGTTCCATTGAAAGACATCTGCAGCTTGCAATAAACAAAATAGTGTCATGGACTTCACATAATGGTTATCGTCTGTTGGCAATCAAAACTGCAGCCATTCACTTGTGTAAAAAACGCCAACTACATCTAGAACCTGAATTATCACTGGGAAATCAACCTATACTAATTACCAACAATATCCGATTCTTGAGCATGACCCTTGATACCAAACTGACATTCCTGAAACACATACTACAAACATAAATTGTCTGTATGAAAAAGCTGAATATACTTAGTCATCTCATCTATGACATGGGAAGCTAATCGCTATACAGTAACCTTCATATAACGTGGTAGTTAAGTTCCTATAAAATGTTGTGTTGTGCTAAACCATGTTATACGGGACTAAATACACCAGTTCGGAACTATATACACTATTTCATTAACAAAAATACACCATTCTAGATTTGGTGTACCTTCTCTCTTCAAAAAATCAGTAATCTGGTTTTGTTTGCTTTTGCTTTATAAATCTTTGTGGATTTCATCGTATAGAACTACGCATTTTTTTTAAGCTCCCTTTTGAACTTTGGGCTCCTTTCATTCAAGAATCTGCATTCAAAAAATAAGATTCTAATTTTTCAGCTAACTTTATGCCTTCCTGTATGCTTTTTAGTGTAAAATTTGGAAGTTTAGAATTTTCATCTGTGCTATCAATCTTCTGAATTCATTTGTTTTTACCTCCAATGTCATTTTTACCAAATCCGCTTCACCAGCCTCTTTTTCTGCTAGTAATTCTTTAATGTCTTCAAAAATCATATCTTTTTATTTTTTTAGGAGCATCAATGACTAAGCAACAGTGACTGTATTTATAGAAAATATATGTGCGTATATTTTCTATAAATTGCGTGTCCTGAGGTCGATTTTCTGTTTTGATGGACTAAAAACCTGACTTTCCGGGAGAAAAAACCATGCTACCTCGCCTGAGCCAGACTAACTCAGCCACACTGAAAAAGATCCATAAAAATTCCTCTCTTCATCGACGGGATTTGAACTCAGGTCTTTTCCACCCAGTGTGGGGAGGACAGTGATTCTGTCAACTTGCTACCCGTGAGGGCTTCAGTAGTCATATTATCAAAACCTTCCCCTCCTAGTAATCCCAAAATAACTTATTCACTTGGTGGAGTTCAACTAAACCCAGTACTAGAGGAAAGGGACTTGGGTGTTACGATATGGTCAGACATGAATTCTCTGAGCATTGTAAACAGGTTGCAAGGAAGGCCCATGGTGTTCTATCAATGATCTATCGAACTTTTTCAAGTAGAGATAGGGACGTGATAATCCCATTATATAAGGCTTTTGTTAGACCACACTTGAAATACTGTGTTCAAGTATGGAGACCACACCTAAAGAAAGACATGGAGCTTCTTGAAAGGATGCAAAAACGGGTAACTCGCCTACTGAGATCGGCAGAAGGGCATCCTTATGAAGAAAGACTTCGAATATGTGGGTTGCAGAGTTTGGAAACTAGACATCTTAGAGGAGATTTGATTGATTTAAGGCATCAGTAAAATGAATGAGGACGAAATTTTCAAGATTATAAATGATGCTAGAACTAGGAGACATAAATTCAAGTTACAGGGGAAAATGTTTAGATTGGACTGCAGGAAGTTTTATTTTAGCCAATGAGTTATAAATTACTGGAATAAGTTGCCTACATGGGTGGTAGAGGCTGACAGTTTGGGGAAATTCAAAGGTCATCTGGATAGTACCTTCGGGTGAGGAAAACGTATAGGATGATAGGTTTAATTTCCTTTTCTTTTATTAATTATGGCCGGTTTGACCATATTTCCTGAATGGACTGACTCTAGCCATACATTTTTCCACACGCATTTAACATTGACAGTTTTACTTCTTTGAGCGATAAAGCTATGATTCTGATACAGTCCACAATTGAGAAATGTTTCCATGCCTCCATTACTTCAATAGATCGGAATCAATTTTTTCCAAAATCCATTGTAATGATTTTCTGATGTAATGAGTTTTAAAGGTGGATATAATGCCTTGATCTAAAGGCTAAATGAAAGAAGTTGTATTTACCTAGTACAACTGTGGTAGTAGAAACATAACTTCAACATTTGGATGGCCTGGTGTGCTATCCAATAGTAATAAAATTTTGAAATCTAGAATTTTTTCCACAAGTTTTTTCCACTCTTTTTGAATTCCGGTGTTGACTCTCTAATCAAATAAAAAACAGGGATTTCTCAATAATTTTTTTGATTAGAGAGTCAACACCGGAATTCAAAAAGAGTGGAAATGTTGAAAAATTATATTCAACATATCAGGGTTTTCCCTGCACAAAAGCTCAAAAATATCGTTATGCGAGGTTCGCCAAAATTCTCTAACCATGTTATATAAGTACTATGTTGTGCGAAGATTGCTGCAATTTATCAATTGTGTTAGAGCGAAACCATATTGTAGAAGTACCATGTTATATGGGGGTTGCCTGTACTCTGCTCCACCTAAACCAGTCCTTAATACAGTCTAGATTAGATTATGGTTCCCCTGTTTATGACTTTGCCCGAAAGACTGTTAGCCTGTCTCAACACAATACAACATAGGATTGCTCTTGGGGTGTTCAGGACTTCGCCGGTCCAACTCTTATGTATAGAGGCCAATGAACCTCCACTCCACCTTTGGAGAAAGATGCTGCTCCTCAATTATGTGGTTAGCATTAGCATTAGTAGAGGCATATGATGCAAGAAAGCAAGCTTATGCAGCATCAGCCAAAAAAAAAAAAAAAAAAAAAAACCCTTCCACTTCACCCCTCCGTTTGTTCGAAATACCTGTCCAGCTGAGCCTTAAATTTCTTTAGGCTATCAACTTCCACAACAAGGGATGGAAGTCTGTTCCACCAACCAACTACCTGCTGGCTAAAGGCAAATTTCTAAAGACAGATGTAGGATAGATGTGTCTTTCCTCAATTTGAATTTTTGCCCTCTCAGGTGATTATTCTGAGCAAGAGGCAGTATCCCATCAGCATTAAGCATGCTCAAACCATTCAAGGCTTTGTACATACACCTCTATCAGATCACCTCGCCGGTGCCTAGTCTCCAGACACTGTAATTTGCAAAACTTAAGCCTTTCTTCGTAAGAGCAACCCTTTGTTGCATTCACTAATCTTGTTGCCCTTCTCTGTACTCATTCCAGCAGCTCTACATCCTTCTTGAAATGAGGCCTCCAGACCTGTATACAGTACTCAAGGTGTGGCCTGACCATTGCCTTATACAGGGGAATAATCACCTCCCTATATAATAAATTATATAGGATTAAAATAAATAACTTTCCATCTCATCATATCTGGTCATACCTCTGTGATCCTCAATGGGTAAACCTTTTTAGAAATAAGCCTCTTGAAAACAAACCTACAGGAATCCATCTAAGAGAACTGATACAGCAGTGGAATATGCATTTGACCAGTTCACATCAAGAGACAGAAATTGTACAACTTCCATGGAAAGTGTGCATGCCTTCATGTGATGACTACTTCCGACATTTGGGGAAACACTCCCTGAACAATAAAACCATTCATAAACTACATGCAGCTCACTCCTTGGCAAATGCAAACACCATTCAAATTTATACTGACGGCTCCAAAAGAGAGACAGCTGTGGGAGCTACTGTAGTGCTACCAACATCAACAGTCTCTCTTTTGGAGCCGTCAGAACAGCCGTTTTACTGCAGAACTCTATGCCATTGAGATGGGTTTGTCCTTGCTAATGATTTCACTCCGAAGACTATAATCTATACAGACTCTTTGGGTGCAGTGACAGCCCTCCAAGGCAATTCTCGCTATCCACATCCATTTATAAATGAAATAAGTACTCAAATATTCAAATTCATAACAATAGGCAGACTTTCACTTTTTGTTGGATTCCAGGGCACACTCGAATGCCAGAAAATGAGCATGCAGATAAAGCAACAAGAAATCCCACTGACATTAACCATATCCAGACTCCTTACACAGACAATAAATCAATCACATGCCAAATTTGCAATGAAAAATGGAGATGAATTTGGCATAATCGATTGAATAACAAGTTACGAAATATAAAACCGAATCCACAGCTATGGAATTCTAGTTTCCGCTCAAACAGACACAAACAAGTTGTGCTTGCCAGAGCATATATAGGTCATAACCACCTTACACATAGGTTGAGTACTCAACCTATTAAAATCATTAATGTACAGGGGGGAAAGAGAAGGTGAAAGAACTGAACCTTGGGGAACACCAGCATTAGTGGAGTACTCAACCTAGAGGGTTGATTACTCAACTCTCTAGCACAATATTGGAGACTAGACTCAAGCAGCACAAGGCAAATCGAGATCACTACTACAGGAGGTTGCCGTTATTAGTGAATCTATTGTGAATCTATTGTCAAGGAAACAGGAAATATATTTTGAAAAAGGATAGGTGGAATAGGACCAGGGTAGATCTCTTGGAATACAAGTTAAACATGTTGTAAAGCAGCTATCATTTTTAAGGGCACAAAACATGATACCTATTGGTACTAATGATATTAAGAATAGGGTATCTGAGGATTTATTCAACAGGTACAAGACAATGTTGAGGAAAATGTTGCGAGTTAGGATCGAAATTGAAAGTGTCTGCAATTCTGCCCAGACATGATAAGCAAGAGTCCATGATGAGAGCCTTGTCAATCAATTTAGCACTGGAAAGACTATGCAAGGCTCATGAGATAGAATTTTTACAGGAATACACTTAAATAAAAGGGGTGCAAGAATATTTGTTGTTATTATTATTATCATTATCATTGGCTATGCAGTGCAAGGAAGCCTGAGGCTTTTGCTGTACCAGCCAAAAAAAAAATTCCTGAGTTACCAAGAGAGAGAGAGAGAGAGAGAGAGAAAAGGGAATCATCAAGAAAGAGATAATGGACCTTGGATGTGCCAGGTCCATTATCTCTTTCTGAGGTTAAGGTTGATGCCACTGAGGGTGGGTTGCGGGAACGGAAAACTTCTAATCTATCTAAAGCTTGGGTGGGGGAGAATACACAGACTAATAGTTCAACAACAGCAGGGTATCAAGAATTTCAAGGTCTGTTCAAGGTGTCTCATGCAACAAGCAAATTCTTGTGCTGTGTTAGGGTTACAAACAGTTGCATGTGTACTAATAGAGTAAAAACAGTTGTGTGTATACTAATGCTAGGAGCATAGTATATAAATTTGTTAAGTTTAAAGTAGACAGGCCAAAAACCACATATCTATTACTTTCTCTCTGATACTACAAAGTCACTGCCACAGTTAACGATATCTGTGATGAGTATCTTCTACTAAATCAGCATTTACTTGTAATGAATATCATGTGTGACAGTATTACTTATGAGAGGAGTATGTGCTGATAGAGATTGATTTTTTTTAAACAAAACTTTGTTTTTAACCTCTGTTTTTGTAGACACTAAATTCAATATCATTAGCACAAAGTGTAAACTGGTATAGATTATTGTATTACTATTTATATAAATTAAGTTATATTTTAGTTATTTTTTGGGCAATATGATTAGAGGGGGGAGTAATTGAAGTAACTGAAATCAATGATCACCATTAGCTTTTTTTTTTTTATGAAAATGCCAAGGATGACAGACATTAGAACCTGTACTACTACTACTACTTAGAACCATGCATGGGTTGAAAGTTGAGAAAATGAAAGAAGATACCTGTTGACATTAGACTTGAATTTCTGTAGATTGTAATTTTTGAGAAATACAAAAGTTAAGTTAAAGGAATAAATGAGGAAGAAGAAACGTTGTTTCGGTAAGTCTGAAGTTGGACAGCAAAATGATGCTGACTAGTTGGAGCATGTGTTCAGATTCGTTTGAAGACAGACAGAGAGAGAGAGAGAGAGAGAAAGAGCGGGAATTATAGAAGCCAATTCAGAAGAACAGTGTCCATGGAAGTATCTATAGAAAAGGTGTGCAGCCTTTTCTATAGAACAGAAGATCTATGATACAGAGAGTGGAGAGACCTTTTTAGAGATGGGTCATTAATTAGCCTAACTGCTCTCTTTTCAACAGGGTCTAGAAGCTTGAAAGAAGTTTTGGTGGCACAGCCCAAGATATGGGAACAATATTCAATGATAGGGTGGATTTGAGATTTGTACAGAGTGAGCAGCTGTTTGGAAGAAAAGTAATGCCAGGAGTGAAAGAGAAAACCCCAGTTTTTTAGATGCAGGGGAAGCAATATTTGTAATATGCTTATGCCAAGAGAAATTAGAAGTCAGAGTAATCCCTAATGGAGATATGGAAACTTGTCTAGAAATAACAGTGTCATGGAAGATAAGCATATGAGCAGAAGGATTGAAATCAATAAGTTATCTTTGCTCCAGTGGAGAATTACATGGTGATCAGCATTTAAGGAATTGGTAGTGGATATTCAAGAAGTTGAAGCTGTTTGTGCAGGGCAAGACTTCTCAAACTGGAAGGTGGAATGCAATGTGCTATCATCAGCAAAACTATGGATAAGATTTCCAATCAATGGAAGAAATCATTAATGTACAAGGGGGAAAGAGGAGGTGAAAGAACTGAACACCAGCATTAGTGGAGAAATTAGAAGATAGAGAGTCATCAACCGTCACCCACAGTGAGCAATCAGAGAGAAAACTGAATACCCAATTACAAAAGCCAGTGCCAAACCATAAGATAGGAATGTATTTAGAAGACTTTTATACCAAAAATGATCAAAAGCCTTTGAAATATCACTTGAATTTCATCAAACGTTTTCATTGAATTTGTCTATAGATTGGTAACTTGTTTTTAAAAGAAGTTTACCTCAATATAGTATGTAGAACACTTCTGTATGATACTCTCCAGAAATTAAAATGAAAAAATCGAAAAACTTACATTAGAGTAACAAATAGTCTAAAAATAATTAAATATCAATTAAAAGAATTTAACGAAAAAAAAATTGCAAAACGATTTTCCTTCCTGAAGCTGACAACGCTTTTCGACTGTATGTCATGATCACAGGAATGAAAATTACCGAATAGGGGCAAGTATGAAACTTAAATAGGAATTATTTGTCTTTGTGCATTATTTGGTCATGCGCGAAGACAAATAATTCCTATTTAAGTTTCATACTCACCCCTAATTACCCTATTCGGTAATTTTCATTCCTGTGATCACGACATACAGTCGAAAAGCGTTGTCAGCTTCAGGAAGGAAAATTGTTTTGCAATTTTTTTTCATTAAATTCTTTTAATTAATTGTGTTAAATTCTTTTTTAATTATTTGTTATTTTGTTACTCTAATATAAGTTTTTCGTTTTAATTTCTGGAGAGTATCATACGGAAGTGTTCTATGTACTATATTGAGGTAAACTTCTCTTATTTTTTTACAAATATTGATAACATTATAATTACTAATAACATTAAATGACACTTTACTGTTTCACAAAGTTGTCTCTCATATAAATAACTTATAGGTTCCACCAAGGTGATTCCAAGTGAAAAACACTAATATAAAGAAAAGACTTATGTTATTGCCAGAACAACCCAAACCCCAGGTTGTTCAGTAACGTAAAAGGAAAGAAGAAATCTCTGTTAAACATGATTTTTTAAAATTAATTCAATGTTGAAATGTGATATAAAATGTTTAAGATTATTCTTGATTGTCATATTTCTTTTCAGCCTCATACCGTACCAACAACTTACAGAAGGAAGTGTTGTCCTGTAGAAAAGATTATTAATCATGGACCATTACAGAAAACCAAATATAACAAAGGTGATTCCCATTGGAGTACCTCTAGTAGCTGTCAGAATCCCTTCATGGTGGAAAGTCTGTCAACTAGAGAAAATAGGATGGAGGATGTTCTTGAACAGGTAATTCTTCATTTATGTATAACAATGGTTTTAATTAGATTTTAATGAAATCTTGCATCTGTGGGATCAGGTCTTATATATTAGAAATACACTCTAGACCCGGTATAACGCAGCTCGATATAACACTGTCAAAAGTTGGACTCCAATTCTCTCCCCTTTTTCATGTGCTTCAAACTTTATCGATTCGTGATTTGTTCCCCGTGCATTTACCAGTTCAATTAACATTTATAGTTTTATGGTTTTTGATTTTTTACAGGCCTCATGGAGTGACTAGCACAGTTGCTATCTGTAACATGATAGCAACCAATAATCTTTATAATACCACTTTTCATTTCTCTTGTTGTTTCAGTCATCTTAATGCTTCATTTGCCTTTGTATTAGGCAAATACAGCTCAGGTTGGAGGCACCTGTGACTGATTTCAAAAGACAGTCAAATAATAATTCTATTTATTTCATTATTATTTATTTAGTGTTTATTTTATTTCTCTTTATTTTACTTTATTGATTGAACTACAGCTTTATATGGGAAGCTCAGTGATGTGAATAAACTCAAAGCAGTCCTGGAAAGATACAATAGTGGTAAAGTTTACATGTCCTGTTGGAAATTGCACGTAAGCTTACTCTACATAACGTTAGTGTGTTTTTTCAGATTTTTGTTTTCTTTCCTTTTTAATAAAAAAAAATTAATGTCCATGGAAAGTTCTCTAAAGGGAAGAAAAAAAAAAAGCATAATTTCAAGAAAAGCTAGCTGCATTGGACTTATTAAAATGGGGAAAGTTGCAAGCAGAGGTGTCTTGACATGTAGGTCTGAGGAAATCCACTCTCAGGGGATGGATAAAAGATGAAGCTAACCTATAGCAAGCAACAAGTGACTTTGTTGCTAGTGAAGGTCTTCAGCAAAAGCAGCTTAAGACAGCAAGTGACAACCCACTGGATAAGGCTGTTTTCACATGATTCATGCAAGAAAGTGCAGAAGGAATGCCTCTATCTGGTGAAATTATCAGGGGTCAAGTTGGAAAACTGGAGAAAACACTTAGACAACCAGCGTAGGGTGCAAGTATATGAGAAAGAATTCAAAGCGAGCAAGGGCTGGCTCAGGCAGTGGAAAAAAAAGCATAGAATTCGCCAGGTTGCGATTTTTTTGTGCCATCTATGCATGCTCATTTAAGAAAGAAAAATATGGAATCTAAAGCATAGAGTTTTTGACTCGGCAGAGAAGGCATGGGGAACCATAAGATGCCACCATAGCCTAGTGGTCAGGCACACAGGGTGTATAAGTATGCCTTGAGTGACCAGGATTCAAGCCCGTGACTGCTGAATGCGGTGCTGTTTCTTGTATTCTGTAATTTATTTTCTGTATCTTGTAAAACTCCTCTGACCGTTTGGTCATCTTGGAGTATAAACAGAAAATTTATTTTATGCATATCCATCATATTGCCTATTTGTTCCTCCAGTTGATTCCTCCTTGTTGCACTGCAAAAACAATATCCACTTATCCACTACTTCAACTATAATATATGGTATTTTTTTTTTTTTCCTATATGATGTGTGAAAAAATTAAATAATTTCTTAATTTCTGGTAGTTTCTATTAAGAGTTGAGTTACATGTGGCCATTTTCACAGTGAGTTGAATTACATTTAGACTAAGAAATAATAATTCCCACATTTCAATTGATTCAGTTCCATGAAAATCCATACATCTGGTGGTGAGTAATTACATGCAGATGGATATGGTGAAGACAATAGATGATTTATGCATTTATGATAACATGCCTGGAAAATACACACACATGCGCAGCTCCTGTCCATCCCCTTTAATAATCTGTCAAATTCTTACTTAAATTTATTCAAACTACTCACTGACTGAAAGCAGATTTCTGCACATCTGTCCTGCAACCATCCTCCCTCAATTTCAGTTCATCCCCTCTCATGTATTATGCAAGCAATGATAAGGATGCCATCAATGTTTAGCACACTTGATCCATTCTGAGGTGTTTAAGCCTCTGAATGGATCAACATTTAGCTCACTTGATCCATTCAAAGCCTTAAACACCCCACATATAACCCATCATTGCAATTAACAGAACTGAAGTCTTTCTTGATAAGGCTATCCTTTTGTGTCATTGACTAATTTTGTTGGAACAGGTGCAATTTTGCATCCGTTCCAACTATCCACATCCTTCCTAAAATGAGGCTTCCAGAATTATGCAACCCACATATAACCCATCATTGCAATTTACAGAACTGAAGTCTTTCTTGATAAGGCTATCCTTTTGTGTCATTGACTAATTTTGTTGGAACAGGTGCAATTTTGCATTCGTTCCAACTATCCACGGCCTTCCTAAAATGAAGCTTCCAGAATTATGGAAGTAGTTCCCGACTTTACGAGTTAATTTGTTCCTAGCGAGCGCTCATAAAGCAAAAACTCGTAAAGCGGGACTTTATTTCTCATAGACGTGTTAAAAAAAAGGTGTTACATTCTCAACAATGAAATTAGTTAACTAACTAGTTTGTCTATGTCTTATAACTAGTTTGGATAAATCAATCATTGTTCTGAAAACAATGATTGATTTATCCAAAGAAATGAAAACAGACTGTGTTTTTATTTCTTTGGATAAATTTTTAAAATCAAGCAATGGGTGTGTGTTATAGGCCTAATGAATCTGATGAGTATAATGAGCAGTTGTGCAGAGAAATAGAGTGGGCCAGTAAATTAGAGTGTCTTATAATGGTGGATTTTAATTTCCCTGATTTTGACTGGAATTTGTGGGTTGGTCACTCACACACTAGCAAGGCTTTTGTGGATTTATTGGATGATTGTTTTCTACATCAGCATGTTCAGGAGGCAACTAGAGGGAGTAATACTCTTGATCTGATTATCAGTAGTGATTCTTCATGCATTAAGAATCTGCAGATAAAGGAACAACTAGGTGGCAGTGATCACAGTGTGCTGAAGTGGGATTTACTCCAAGAGGTAAATACCGTCAAGGGTAAAGGAAGAGATTTTTCTTTTGTAAAGGTGACTACGGTGGTCTGAGACAGTATTTAAATTCTATATGGTGGAACCAACTGATGATGTTACCAGCAGGAAATTCAAAATGGGAAGCATTCAAAAAATTAACCTTGGAAGCTACTAGGCTTTTCATATCAACAAAGAAATATTGTTCAATATTTAGGCCTAAATGGATGTCACATAAACTAATTAGACATGTGACAGAGAAGAAAAATGCATGGAATACGTATAAATTAACATGTGACGCAGAAGCCTATGATAGATATAAGCTGGTCTGTAACCAAGTTACAAAGGAGGTTAGGCAGGCGAAGGCAGATTATGAGAAGTCTTTGGCAAAGGATGCAAATAAAAACAGTAAAGAATTCTTTACTTATGTAAACTCTAGAAGGGAGGGGATGAATCAGATTGGTCCACTTGATATCGATGGTTCAACTGTTGATGATCCTGCTCAGGTAGCTAACAAATTAAATGAATATTTTGCATCGACATTCACACATGAGGAGTTATTCAGCAAGGGGAATGCCAGAGGTGTATTCAACTCTGGCAATAAGCTAGATAATCTTGTAATAACAGAGAGTAAAGTGGAGGAGAAATTGTTGAAGATAAACACAAGAAAGGCATATTAAACAAGGCGGCAAAGGAAGTAAGCAAACCCCTAGCCATAATTTTGAGAGCTTCGCTGGGCTCAGGAGAGGTACCCATGGACTGGAGATGTGCAAATGTGACCCCAATCCACAAAGGAGGATCAAAGGGAGACACAGACCTGTGTCTCCCTTGTAACAGGTAATTACAGACCTGTTAGTTTAACTTCTGTTCCAAGGAAATTAATGGAGGCACTGGTTAAAGAAGCATTACAAGATCATCTAGACAAGACTTCAGTTATAGCACGGACACAGCATGGGTTTGTTAAGGGGAAGTCTGACTAATTTGATTGGACACTATGATGTAGTCACAAAGGAACTGGATGCAAAGAATAACTTTGATATCATATATTTGGATTAGGGTTCCCTAATACCTGTTCCCCTCTAAGGGGCTTAGAGGGGAACAGGTATCCTGTGTGTTATCAGACACTCAGCCTAAAACACTGATGGATCCAATATCTTTCTATTACAGAAGATTTAGGAGAAGTCCGGTTGGCCTGCCTCCCTAAAAATCCACTCATGCACACCTTCTCGATGGTAAGCCCTGTTACGTAACTCAGGTGGCAACAAACGTGTAGTGTGTGGTTCTCTTCAAGCGTGAAGAGGAAAAGGCCAAACCCTCCAGCATATGACAGCACACAAAACAAATGGCCCTCAGTCCCCAGCAGCTTTCACTCTCCCTTTTACGGCAGAGAGAGGATCAGAGTGGAAGCAGAGGGTGCTAAGAATCTCTGGGTAACACCAGGCTGCCATGCACGGAAACTGAACTTGGCCTGTTGTCATGTAAGATCACTCATCGGTGTAGACAGGATATTAGAGCTGGAAAAGGAATTAGAAAATGTGAATTGGAATATCATCGGTTTGGCTGAAACAAGAAGAAGAAAGGAATCACTTATAAGTTTATCAAGTGGAAATCTGCTGTACACCAATGGAAACAATGAAAGGAGTGAAGGTGGAGTTGGGTTTCTGGTCCATAAAGATTTTAAAAACAACATTTTGGAATTCAAAAGTACATCACCAAGGGTGTCAAGACTAATACTCAAGATTTCTAAGAGGTACAAGCTAAAGATTATAATGATTTATGCACCAACATCGAGCCATGATGATGAAGAGGTTGAAGAAATGTACACCGAAATTGAGAGTCTTCTAGATGAGCAGAAAACCCACTACACTATTATTATGGAGGACTTCAATGCTAAGGCTGGAAAAAGACAAAACAGTGCAGAAAGGGGAACTATAGGAAATTTTGGAATTGGTGAAAGAAATGAAAGAGGTGAAAGACTTGTGGAATTTGCAGAATCTCAAGGACTGTCAGTAATGAACACTTTTTTCAAGAAAAGGGTGAACAGAAAGTGGACATGGAAGAGTCCAAATGGATTAACTACTAATGAAATCGACTTCATCCTCACTAACAGAAGATATATTGTGAATGATGTTACTGTCCTGAATAAGGTAAATGTTGGAAGTGATCACAGAATTGTAAGATGTACATTTGATATAGATGTAGGAAAGGAAAGGAAAAAACTAACTCGAGTAAATAATACAAAGGTCTTTGAGATAACAGAAGAGAAAAAGCAGTATGTACTGGAACTTAAGAACAAGTTTGATCAGACAGAAGGTTTCTAGGTAGTTTAAGAGTTGGTGGTTAATTAATTTCTCCATTACTTTAGAAAGAGTAGAAGTAATTGCAGTGGGACGATAATTGGATGGGAGGGACTTTTCTTCCTTTTTAGGAACTGGCTGGATATGAGCAAATTTCCAAGAAGAAGGAAAAACACTTTGGAATAAGAAAGTGAAAAAAGACGGCAAAAAACAGCAGTAAGTTCAGGAGCACAGGTTTTTAGAACAAGTGGAGAAATACCATCAGGACCTGGAGCTTTCTTAGCATCAATATTCGTCAAAATCCTTCTGACATCCTTTTAACGGAAGACCACAGGAGGCATTGAATGGAGCTTGTTGGGAATGGTGGGAGGTGTTATACCAAGATCATTGATACAGGAGTTGGAAGAAAAATGGGATGCCAGCAGGTCAGCTTTATCCTTGGCTGAAGTGATAACAAATCCATCTAGTTTTGACAGAGGTGGTATCAGAGATGGGTAAAAGTTGCGGCCAAATAGCTTTGGCAAGAGACCAGAATGCTCGGCTACCATTAAGGCAAGAAGCAAGTTTTCTACTCTTAGCTTGTTCAAAATTTAGTTTGGACTGTTTATTAACTGCTTTACAATTGTTGCAAGCTTTGGTGTAGGCAGGAAATGAATCTGAAGATTTGGAAACAAGCTAATTGCAATATGAAATGTTCTTCTCTTGAACAGCCTTAGCACATTTATTGGAAAACCAAGGTTTAGATAAAGGACGAGATTTTAAAGTGGAGTGTGGAATAAAGGATTCCATTCCTACAAAAATAAGTTCACTGACACGATCTGAGCAAATGTTGACATCAGAAGTTTTGAAGACCAAAGAAAAGAAATCTCACAGGTCATCCCATTTTGCATTCTTGTAATGCGAAACAATACAAGTTTGAGAATAGCCATGAGAGATAAAAGCTGCATTGGAGAAGAGACAATCACCAAGTTTTGATCTGATGTGCCTAAAGGACCACTCACTTCGACCGTGTACTTAGAAGGGTTGTTTGTGAGAAAAAGATCAAGCTTGTTGGCTGCATGGTTAGGATTGTCCGGTATTCTTGTAGGTAAATGAACAATCTGTGCAAGGTCATTAGTAATTGCAAAAGCCCCAGCATTTCGACCAGCTGGGTCGGTGTGACTAGAAAATGGAAGCCAGCTGGAGTTGTGAACATTAAAATCACCAAGGAAAATTACCTCACTGTTAGGAAAGGTGGACTGGAGAAAGTCAAGTTGCAAAGAGAGGAAGTCAAAGAGCTCCAATTGATTAGTGGAGTTGGGAGAACGGTGGATACAACAGATGAATTTGACACAATGAGGTAGAAAGATTTTAAGCCAGAGAAGATCGAAACAAGGAGATTCCAAGTTACCAAATCTGTGACAGGGAATATTGGAATGGACATATGCACAAGTACCACCTTTGAGGCGAAAGGAATCATACAGCGAATAATTTGGGCTACTGAGATGAGCAGTAGTCGAATCAACCGATAACTGAGATTCTGTCAGAAAAAGTACGAGGTTTGGCAGACTTCAAGTGGAAATAGACGTCGTTGAGATTAGAATTGAGACCACGTATATTTGTGAAATGAACTAGGAAGTGTTTGAGAGGTTTAGATCTTTTCACAGATAAGCTTATCCTATTAGTTTGACAATTCATGGTGTATTCGATAGTAAGAAAAGGTGTGGGGGACATGCTGTATGAAGTAATGTAATTTTTGGATATGATGTACACATGGTAGGAATATACCCAGATCCTTGACATAATGTGGCCTCCACAACACCCCCCCCCCCCCCTGCATACACACTACTCAGACTACTCCAGTAGGCTGGTACTTCTATTCTGGTAGAATAGAAGTACCAAGATTATACCCTAGCTTATCCGGAAGCCTGCTAAAGAGTTACTAATAGGTTCAGTCCGGTGTACTAACTAGTGGCCGGCCTGTGAATACTGTTTTCGAGCTGAACCCTCGAAATGTAAGGAAGATTGGATCTCACCATGGTGTTCATTCTAACCTCAAAAGTCATCAGTCATACTGCATGATGGAAGAGGTGGGGAAGGGTTGACCGGAACTTAGCTCTGGAGACTAAACATGGATTCCACCACTTCAAGCCTCCAATAAGCAAAGTGGTGGTATTGCACCGGTTGAAGAGAGTCATCTACCACCTAGTTTTTGCCTGGTAACACAGAGGGGCAGCATTGCTCCATGTGGTGTGGGTGACACACCTCGACCCCTGCTTATATTGGTTCATACCTGGATGGTCACCCACAGTGTGCATGTGCATGAAGGTTATACCCAGGATTACTAACAGTCCCAACATCGTGAAGGTGCAAGCACAAGATTTGGCTTTCACAGACCGTCCGGATTTCACCGAAATTAGGTCTACTTGACTCGAATATCACTTCATCAGCATTTTAGACTCCCAGGTAGCCAGTACAGCTTGTCTGGCATATCTGAGAGAATGTCTGTGACATTCTCAATGACCAGAATTGTTAATGACAGTAATGGCAGTGTACTACTGCAACAAGATAAAGAAAATTTGGGCAGATGGGCTGAGAAGTGGCAACTGAAGTTTTACATTGACGAATGCAAGGTACTCCATATGGGTAGAAATAACCCCAGAGGAACATACCAAGGTGGCTAAGGAACTAAACAAAGCCTTAGCCATAATTATGAGAGCATCCTTGGAGTCACGGGAAGTCCGTATGGACTGGAGATGTGCTAATGTATCCCCAATTCACAAAGGGGGATCTAAGGGTGAGACGGCACCTCCGTAGCCATGTGGGTAGGAGCAGCAGTGCGTAGCACACGCTTCTTGATTAGACCGGGGTTCGAGCCCGTTCCCACCAAATACGGAGGATGCGGAAAGGTCAGTGAATGATCACCACGTATCCCCGGAGTAATATGGCCTTAGTTGCTAATGCTCCTAAAAACCAAATAACAAACAAGGGTGAGACAAGTAATTACAGACCGGTTAAACTTCTGTTTACGGTAAAATAATGGAGTCACTAATGTTAACGATGCATTGCAGGATCGCCTAGACAAGACTGCAGCATTAATTCAGAGACAGTATGTGTTTGTTAAGGGAAAGTTTTTTCTGACAAATTTGATTGGATACTATGATGTGCTTACAGAGGAACTGGATGCAAAAAATAATTTTGATATCATATACTTGAATTTCAGGAAAGCTTTTGACATTGTTGCACATGGAAGATTACTGTACAAATTGGAGCAGTATGGTATTAAGAGTAAGTTGCTACAACGGATGAAATGTTGGTTGAGTGACAGATGGCAGAATGCTATTCGCTGGACACTGCTCTTCGTAGGCTAATGTTATTAGTGGAATCGAACAGGGTTCGGTGTTGGGCCCACTGTTGTTTTGTTTATTTATCAATGATATTGATGAAAGTATATATCAGGCTTAGTGCTGAAGTTTGCGAATGATACAGCATTGTTAATGACAGTAATGGCAGTGTGCTACTGCAACAAGAACAAGAAAATTTGGGCATATGGGCTGAGAAGTGGCAACTGAAGTTTTACATAGACAAATGCAAGATACTCCCTATGGGTAGAAATAACCCCAGAGGAATGTACCAACTGTGTGGTATGGAACTTAGGGTGGCAGAAAATGAAAAAGACCTGGGAGTGATTGTGCAGTCAGATATGAAGTTTTCTGAGCAATGCAGACAGGCTGGCAGAGTAGGTCATGGGGTTTTGTCAATGATATAGAGGAATTATGCTAGCAGGGAAAAGGAAGTGATTGTTCCTCTGTATAAGGCAATGGTCAGGCCACGCCTTGAGTACTGCATACAAGTGTGAAGGCCTCGTTTTAGGAAGGATGTAGATTTGCTTGAGTGTGTACAGAGAAGGGCAACAAAATTGGTGAGGGGAATGAAGGGATCCTCTTACCAAGAAAGGCTTAAATTCTGCAAATTGCAGTGGCTGGAGACTAGACACCTGCAAGGTGATCTGATTGAGGTGTATAATGCCTTGAATGGGTTGAGCACACTGAATTCTGATGGGATTCTTCCGCCTGCTTAGATTATGAACCTGAGGGAGCATAAATTCAATTTGAGGAAAGACAGTTGTAGAATAGATGTGCAGAAATTTGCCTTTAGCCAGCATGTGGTTAATTGCTGGAACAAACTTCAATCTGTCATTGTGAAATTTGATATCTTAAATAAATTCAACTAGGAACTGGACAAAGCTTTAGATGGAATGGGTGTGTGAAATTGTGTTTTTTTTTTGCTAATGCTGCATAAGCTCATGTGCTTACTTTCTTGCATCACATCCTCTATTAGTATTAACCACCTGCTGGCTAAACGCAAGTTTCCACACATCTTTTCTACAACTGTCTTTCCTCAATTTGAATTTATGTCCCCTGAGGTTCGTAACCTGAGCAAGTGGAAGAATCCCATCAGAATTCAGTGTGCTCAACCCATTCAGGGCTCTATACACCTCAATCAGATCACATCACAGATACCTAGTCTCCAGTCGCTGCAATTTACAGAACTTAAGCCTTAAAAGGACTCCTTCGTTCCCCTCCCCAATCTTGTTGCCCTTCTCTGTAAACGCTCAAGCAGCTCTACATCCTTTTTAAAATGAGGCCTCAAGACCTGTATGCAGTACTCAAGGCGTGGCCTGACCATTGCCTTATATATAGGGATAATCACCTCCTTTTCCCTGCTAGCAGAATTCCTGTATATCATTGACAGTAATCATGACCTACTCTGGCAGCCTGTCTGCATTGCTCCGAAAATTTCATATCTTACTTCACAATTACCCCAGGTCCTTTTTATTCTCTACCACTGAGTGTAGTACCACATGGTTGATATGTTAATGTGGGGTTACTTCGTACTTTGCATTTTTCAATGTTAAACTTCAGTAGCCACTTCTCAGCCAATCTGCCCAAATTTTCTAGATCCTGTTACAGTAGCACACTGCCATTAACAACACTGTCATTATCAACCCTGCCAACCATTGTATATCATCTGCAAACTTCAAAACTAAGCCTGATATATACCTTCATCAGTATCATTGATAAATGTAGAAAACCGGCCCAACACCGAACCTTGGAGGAATCCTCTAATAGCATTAGTCCACAATGAGCAGCATCCATTAATTACCATTCTCTGTCTTCAGCCACTCAACCACCATTTTATCCATTGTAGCAACCTATCCTTAATACCATACTGCTCCAGTTTGTAGTCGTTTTCCATGTTCAAGAGTGTCAAAAGCTTTCCTGAAATCCAAGTATATTATATTAAAATTATTTTTTACATCCAGTTCATTTGTAATCACATCATAGTATCCAATCAAATTTGTCATACAGACGACTTTCACTTAACAAACCCATGCAGTGTCTGAATTATTACTGCAGCCTTCTCTAGATGAACCTGCATTTCAACTTTTTAACCAGTGACTCCATTGTTTTCCCCAGCACAGAAGTTAAACTACCTGGTCTGTAATTACTCCTGTCACCCTTAGATTCCCCCTTTGTGAATTGGGGATACATTAACACATCTCCAGTCCGTATGGACTTCCCCTGAGTCCAAGGATGCTCTCATAATTATGGCTAAATGTTTGTTCGGTGCCTTTCTTATGTTTAACTCCAACAATTTCTCCTCCACTTTGCTCTCAGTTATTACAAAATCATTAAGCATCCTGTTACAGTTTGATAAACCTCTGGCATTTTCCTCCCTTAATAACTCCTGATGTGTGAACGTAGATGCAAAATACTCATTTTCAGATTATCAACTATTTGAACAGGATCATCAACAGTCGAACCATCAACGTTAAGTTGACCAATATGACAGAAGTCCTTGCTGTTTTTCTTAGCATCCTTTGCCAAAGATTTCTCGTAATCTGCCATAGGCTTCTCTTTCACCTAATAATTTATATGCATCCCATGAATTTTTCTTCTCTGCCACGCGTCTCATTAGTTCGTCTGACTTCCATTTAGGCCTGAACCCTAAACAGTATTTCTTAGTTGGTATGAAAAGCCTAGTAACTTCCACGATTAGTTCTTGAATGCTTCCCACTTAGAATTTACTTGGTAAGATACAGCCTATTGCCTTCCATCTTGGAGATATCATATATTGATGTGCAACCTTTTGTTCATAGCATGGGCAAAACATACCTCTTATCCCAACAAAACATACTGCAAATTCTCCCTGACTTGAGAACCCACTATGCATAGTACACGCCAGCCTATATGGACAAATCTAAAACTGATACTCATGTTGCGGTAGCGGCTATACTGCAGGGCTCTGTGCTGTCCACATAGCCTTAAATTTCGCATTCTCGATAAACATATTGCACAGAGTTATTTATACAGATTCCATTAGTGCTATGCAGAATAATAAAAACATGATAACCCCTTACTCATACAGATTTTGAATACCATGACCAAGTTAAATAAGAATAATCAAGTTCTCTTTTGTTGGATTCCTGGTAATGTTGGAATTGCTGGAAATTAGCATGCTGACATAGCTGCCTAAATTGCTACAGATTCTATTGATCAGTCCTTTGATATACCGATCTCAGATTACAAATTTATTTAAAGAAGCAATGTCTTGAATAATGGCAATACATCTGGCAAAGTCAAGTTGGTAACAAGCTACTTGACTTTGACTACTACTTCACTATATAAAGAAAAATCTCAAACCATGGAAATCCAGTGTACATGACTATTCATTATTATTATTATTATTATTATTATTAGCTATGTGGTGCAAGGAAGCCTGAGGCTTATGCTGCACCAGCCAAAAAAAAAAATTCCCTAGTTAACCTGAGAGAAAGAGAGAGACAAAAGTAGAAGGGAATCACCAGGAAAGAGAAGAATGATGATATCCAGCTCAGGACCCTGGGTGTGCCAAGCCCATACTCACCAGATTTGAGCCCCTGGGGGAATCATAGTCGGACTAGCCCGACTATGAATAGGCTACACAAGCCTAACACATCTTTATATGCTTACAGTGCACAAACTGCAAAACCCAGTTCACTGTCCAACAGGCGCCTCCGTAGCCAGGTGGGCAGGAGCGGCAGTGCGTAGCACACGCTTCCTGATTAGACCGGGGTTCAAGCCCGTGACCACCAATTACGGAGGATGCGGAAAGGTCAGGGAATGACCACCACATACCCTCGGAGCAATATGGCCTTAGTTGCTAATGCTCCTAAAAACCAAATAACAACAACTGTCCAACATGTATTCCCTGATTGCCCCAAATGCAATAGTACTGACAAGCTATGTTTACCTCATTTCCCACGACAAACACTTCTTTCAGTATTGCTGACCACCAAGCAGGTATGCCACAAATGGTCAAAATTTTTAATTTCCTCAAATGGATACAACAGTATAATGCAGTGTAAACTTGAATGACATTTATACGGATGAAACTATGTTCGGTCAACCCTCTTGATTTTCATAGTTTTTTATTGCACAGTCAGGTATTTACTACCAAAATTTTAGATTGCATGGCAAGTTTCACTGTCTGCACGATTTTTGTTTACGAAGCTTGAAAAATTAGAATGAAGAGCAGATTTTGAAAATTTATTTATGTTTTTTAAATGATTGAAGATTTCATTGAAAGAGAAATAACATTTCACCATAATAACGTAGAATCCCACAAAATTCCAGCTGTCAGTTTATTGCAAATGCAATAAGATTGAGTTTACTACCAGTTTATAATTAGATGCACTAACGGAAAAGCCCCAATAAACTGAAAAGTGCAGGTTGTTTTATGGTTGTGACCTCCAGAAATGTGCTTTAGAAAAATATCACAAAGGCATTCAAAACTGATTCTTATAACCAAACTTAGCAATGAACGATGGTGTGTTTGTCCGGTTATTTTTGAAACAACTTCGTCATTTGGGACCCCCTTCATCTGTCATCCTACATTAACTGTTCAAACAGACAGAATCTTTTTATGGTTTGCGCAATGTAAAGTGTTTTAATCTCTAAGCATTGCTTTTGCCGATTTAATATTTGTTGTCTATATGAAGTGCGTGTTTAATTAATACCTAAAATGAAGAAAGCTATAACAAAAAAATTTTAAATTTAGAGGAAAAATTAAAAATCGTTAAGGAGTTAGAAAATGGCGAAAAGGTTGTGACATTGGCCAAGAAATACAACATAAATAAATATAGCATTTTATGAATTAGGGAAAATGCTGAGAAAATTAAAAATTTCAGTTGTCTGTTCCACATAATTGGCTACAAAAAAACACTACAAAAGTGAGAGATCCATTAATATAGAAAACTGAAAAATTACTTTTTTTCTAGATAGAAGATCTTAATCAAAAAAGAATTCCTCTTAGTTCAGATATTATTCGTGCTGAAGCTCTCCAAATTTTTAATTGCTTACAAGAAGAAGCTGGCGCCTCCGTAGCCAGGTGGGAAGGGAAGGAGCAACAGTGCGTAGCACACGCTTCTTGATTAGACCGGGGTTCGAGCCCATCACCACCAAATGCAGAGGATGCGGAAAGGTCAGGGAATGACCACTGCATATTCCCGGAGCAATATGGCCTTAGTTGCTAATGCTCCTAAAAACCGAAACAACAACAAACAAGAAGAAGCCGGTCCATCCAGTTCAGGCCAGTAAGGGTTGGTTTTGTCTAAAAATATATATAAATTCATACACCAACCATTGAATAAAATTTAATATGACTACAATCTTTACACAAAAATATTTACAATAAACTTCCTGCAAAAAATATTTGCAGGAAGTCATATCACTGTTGAAGAAGGGAGCTGACGCTCCCGAAAGCTTCAGGTTTTTAGCGCTTTTAATGTTTTATATTTTAGCAAATTTTATTGTAAACGATCTTTTATTACAGTTTTTAGCATTCCGTAATAGTTTATTGTAAATATTTTTGTGTAAAGATTGTAGTCATATTAAATTTTATTCAATGGTCGGTGTATGAATTTATATATATTTTTAGACATGAGTTTTCCCGACCTCAGAGGCCTCTTTCAGGATAAGGGTTGGTTTAAAAAACTTAAGTCTTCACAATCTAAAATTAATGGGCAAAGCAGCCAGTGCAAATACAGAAACTGCTTCTTTGTATCTGAAAACTTTAAAGGATATTATTGCGACTGAGGGCTATCTAGTAAGTCACGTGTTTAATTCTGGTGAGACCGGCTTATTTTGGAAGCGTATGCCAAGCCGAACATTAATTTCAAAAGAAGAGAAAATTACCCCATGTTTCAAAACTGCAAAAGATAGGTTAACACTTTTGTTATGCGGAAATGCAGAGGGCGACTTTAAGTATAAACAGCTTCTAATTTATATGTCAGAAAATCCTCGTGCTTTAAAAGGAATATCAAAAGCTCCTTACCAGTTCATTGGAAATCAAGCAAAAAGCCTGGATGACAGCTAAAATCTTTTGAGGATTGGTTTTTAAATTGATTTTGTATCGAAACAAATAGATATTGCCTGAAGAAGAACACATTGCATTCAAAATCTTGCTTATTCTTGACAGTGCTCCCAGTCATCCTGCACATTTGTCTGATCTGCACCCAAATGTGAAAATTACATTTCTTCCAGCAAATACAAGTTTGTTAATTCAGCTGATGGATCAAGGTGTTTTTTGCTGCCTTTAAACTTTATTACCTAAAACGTTCTCTTTTATAATTGGTAGAAGCTACTGATGGAATAGGTAGTCTTTCAATTTGAGATTATTGGTGAAATTATAACATTCTTCATGCTGTTAAATATATTGAATTCGCATGGGGTAAAGTTAAGAACTCAACAATGAATGCAGTGTGGAAAAAGCTAAGGCCACAAAGCTGCACTAAAGAAGCCATGATTGAAATGATTGGATATCACAGAAGTCCTTGAATCTAATAGAGAACGATTATCAGTGGTCGATATTTTTTCGCAATGTGAAGAAGAAGAAAACAAAAATAATAAAAATTAAGATCTTCTTTGTGTCAAATTTTTGTCTCCATTTCTTATTCAAAAGAGCATAGAGGCTGCAGTTCAGAGATCTACTGGTTGAAACAACCCAGAAGCAACAGTCAGAAAAGTTAAAGCTTTTCTGACTAAAAATTTGACCGTGAAGAGACTAGATGAGTTTTTAAGATTTAAAAATTGCTAAAAGAAATTAAACGTACAGGACTGTCTTTGTTACTACCCTAAGAGGTCAGTCACTTAACACAAGGAACACAACCCAGCAACTACACTAGTACAAAGATATCACTACATTGGTCTTTGTCAAGTTGATGTTTAATCCTCTCCCAAGTACAGCAGAGGCTACGCTTCCTTTCTGAATCAGAATTTAATGTCACTTCTCAACAATCTGTTTTTGTCTCCTCACAGGTCCGTTCTTGGATCCCTGTTTTAGAATATCATCCTTAATGATTAACTAATCAAACAATTTCCAAATTATTTATCTTTGGTATGTGCCAATGATTTTCTTTTGCTCTTTTTTGGGAACTCTGGGCTTTCCTTGGAAAATCATGCTAACAATATTCTTCGCAAACTTCAAAATTGATCTGTTTTGAATAAATTAAACATTTTAACACTTCCTTGAAAGGTTCCCTTTCTCTTACTTGCTCTCCTCTTGTAAAACTTAATGGCTGTTCCATTCCTTTGGTCACAACTTATAAATTCCTTGGATTTTATAAGTTTTACTTTTCTTCCCCAGATTTCTTGTTTTTCTCTCTCTCTCTGACAAAGTTAGAAAATTTTCTTTTCAAATAGCTAGAATCTCTAAAGTTGAGTGGGGTTTAAATAATAAAATGTTAAAAACTTTTTATCATGCTAGCTTCCTTCCAATAGTTACTTATGCTGCTGGAGCTGGTTCCATCGAGCTTGGCTCCTCACAGTACAATCCAAACTTCAATCTCTTCAGCTTATCTTTCTTCTCGTAATTCTAAATGTATGTAGAACCATGTCAACCCTAGCTCTTCAGGTACTTTCTGGCATTTTTAGTCTACCAAAGATTTTGTTTTATTTTATATCTTGTTTTATTTTATAGTGGAATTTTGGCCGCTTGGCTGGTGTTTGAGTGTGATTGTTTCAATATGGAATTACCCAGCCCCATAGGCCTTTTTGAAGACATAGAAATTACAATTTTCATTTGAAACAATTTTTTAGTATCTAAGGGTATTTTATTATTTTTATATATGGTGATTGATGGAAGCAAAAAGGTGCTTCCGTGATTACTGGTGACTTTCTTCATTACTTGTTACTTTCATCATTGCTTTTATTTATTTTTTTCATTACTGGTGACTTCTATTGTTGCTTTTTTGAGGTTCTTTGTCAAGGTGAAGTTTTCCATTAAGAGGACTGGGCCTTTGTTTCCAGGTCATAGGAATGATGTAAGCAACAAAGTATGGAACAACAGCAGTACATTGATGAAGACTTTTGTGCAGTGCTCACATGTGAGCACTACACAAGATCTGATGGTCACAGAGAGATTGCTGCTCTCAGTGACTATCAGTGAGAATGCAAGGTAAGAACTTTGCTGCAGAAACTCATCACATTCCCAAATCTTCTGTTAAAATTGATTGATATCATCTCAAGAAATATGAGACAAATCAATTTTTTTTCAATTATGTTAGGAAAAAGATTTCTTTAAATTTTGATGACTTAAAAATTGACACTTTCTTCTTTACAAAAGCTGAAAAACATCACTTCTACCAGTTTCTCCTTCAAAAATGGCAATCTCACTGGTCCCTCACTCTTTACCCCCCCCCCCCCTATCTTTTCTCAGACTAACTATCTCAAAACATTTTCTGAAATGGTTCTGTAGTAACCTTTTTTTTCCCAGTTTTCTTCTTACTGGACATGATTCTTTGAATTCTGACTCTTTTTTTTTTTTTTTTGGCCTTTGAAAGCACATACTTTTCTTCTGTCTTTTATACAATGATTTTTGTATTTTATGGGGATATGCTTGTAATTTTCAATTACAAGCATATTGGGGATATGCTTGTAATTTTCAATTACAAGCATATCCCCAGGTCAAGAAATGCTTTTTCCACACTATTCAAAATTAAACTTTGCAATTTATAGCTTCTTAAAATGAGTTGTTGTTGTTGGAATGGGGTTTAATGGCCCAAGGGCTACTATGGCCAAATTGTGCCTTAAAATGAGTTACCTTCTATTCTCTCACTAATTTAATCTACTGCACTTGCTTACTGAATCTATTTTAATCTGTTAAAAATCATCTCATCTTAGAAAATTATTAATATCTCTGTTTTAGGTATGGCATTTGTTTAACTGTAGTTATATTCTGAAACTATGATTTTATGTACAATACCTTGCTATTTGAGTATCAAGTTTGTTTCCTAATTTCTGTTAAATTTATATTTATTCCTCTGTTTAAACTTTTACTGTTAAGTTGTTAAAATACTTCTAATAATCATCTTGTAACTTTAATGCATTGTTTTTGCACATATCCTCCTGATAAGTCTCAGGAACTCGACTTCTCTCTCTCTCTCCCCGCTCCACACTTTTTTTATTATTATTATTTTATTTATTTATTTTTATTATTATTTATTTTTTATTTTATTTATTTATTTTTATTATTATTTATTTTTTATTTTATTTATTTATTTTTATTTTTTTGCTGGTACCCTTGGTCTGCCACACCATCATATTAAAAATGTACAGACTTCCTGTCTGAAAAAGTTAAAAATACTCAGAGCTTTATCCGCCCAAACGTGGGGTCCAGATCGTATCTCCCTGCTTCGGTTGTACAAGGCATTAATCAGAACCCGTCTCGATTATGGTTCTGCCAGAAAGAGTGCATTACGCTGGCTTGATCCTATTCAACACAGTGCTTTGAGAATTGCAATTGGTGCATTCAGAACGTCGCCAGCACATAGTCTCTACATTGATGCTAATGAGCCCCCATTAACTTTACGCAGGAAAACATTGCTACTGAAATATGCTGTCAAGATACAAAGTTGTGCCTCTCATCCCGTTCAGTCATACCTTTTAAACCCACCATTAGAAAACCTATACAGAAACAAACCCAGCATAGTCAAACCAGCTGGTCTTCGCCTTCTTGAACTGGCACAGGTTTGGAATATTTCCATCCTTTCCGTACAGCAGATACCAACCTTTACTCAACCACCATGGGCTCCTCCTCCTCTTCCAACATGTGACACTTACCTCTGCCAATGGAGAAAGAATATTTTGCAAGCAACAAATGTCAAACAAATTCATGATGTTCACATTGAAAGATATATTAATTTCTACCAAATTTATACAGATGGCTCTAAATCTAATTCACATGTTGGAGCAGCTGCAGTGTTTCCAAATACAGTTGTATCAGTATCCCTTCCATCAGAATTTATTATCTTTTCTGCTGAATTATATGCAATAAAACTAGCTTTAGAAAATCTCTATTCTGACTGTTCTTTAAAATCTGTTATTTATACTGATTCCCTCAGCTCAATCACGTCAATATGTAATTCAGCAGATAAAGTTCACCCTATTCTAGATGAAATCAGAAGCTTGTTATTACAAATCAAAAAACGCCACCAACTGGTCACTTTTTGTTGGATTCCAGCCCATTCCGGTATTTTAGGCGATGAACTGGCCGATAAAGCTGCAAAAAATCCAACTACCTTAGATTTAACCAATATCCCCGTTCCAGCATCAGATTATGCACTAACCGTTCATGCTGCTTGCCTATCACAATGGACAGCACTCTCAGACTAATAATAAACTCTTTCAGTTTAAACAAGATCCGAAAATTTGGCGCTCCAGTGTCTACATCAAGACGAGAAGAAGTAGTCCTTTCAAGGGCAAGAATAGGTCATACTCATCTGACACATCTTTATTTACTCACAGGAGGCAATCCACCACAGTGTACACATTGCTCTAACAATTTGACTGTTAGACATATTCTCATTGGCTGCCCCTACTGTAAACAACACAGAGCTTCATCCTCGATCTCACTGATAAATCTTCGTAAACCAATAACTCTTGAAAATCTCATTGGTGATAAGGCAAATATTTCTGAATTTTTTGATTTCCTTAAGCAAACTGGACTTTTTAATAATTTCTGATTTCAGATTTTCTTTTGATTTTATGGAAATTCCTCATCTCTTAAAATAATAAGTGAATAGGCACATTATAGCCATAGCAGCTTATGTGCCATTAAGCCTCCATAGCAACAACAACGTTTATGGCAGAGTTGTACTGATGCTCCTGATGCTGCCTCCATAAGTCATCTACTTACATAATCAGTGAATGTGTAATTAATTTCAGATTTCTATAATCCTTCCTTAGAATTATAAGTATTGTATCTGTAAACAATTGAGTTTCTTAGTTCCTTCCAAACATATGTATATGCACAGTTTATGTTTATAAACTTAGTCAAATAAAAATATAATAATAAAAATAATAAAATTCACTTCTGAATTCACCCCAGCCACATTGGGATCTTGAAAAATGATTTGGCAGACACTGCAGCCAAATCATCAAGGACCCTTTATAATTCTTGCCTGTTAGTCCCCCTTTACAGGTTACAGCAAGTAATACAAAAAAAAACTGGTTACAAAAAACTGCAAACAAGTTATGCAAGATTAAGTCTGTAATTGAACATTGGCAGTGTACTTCTAGAAGAACAACTTCATCTTTCAGATGATGTTCTTGCTCAGCTCCACATAGGACACAGTCATGTGACACTCGTTTCTGCTGAGGGCTGATGTCCTATGTCCGTTCACTGTGACATCATTTTAACCTTGACACATATGATTATCAAATGTCTGGATTTTTTTAAATGCTTGCTTTCTATGTTTTAGCACTTTTAACCATCTGGCTGTGCCCTATATACTCAGTCATTTTTTATCTAACAAAGTCAGTATGTCTAAAAGACAAATCATTCACTCATTCACCTTTGTCAAGTATGATATCTACTCATATTACATGGCATGGTTGCTGTACGTTTTCTGAGACCATCTAACATAATAAATGAAAAATATTAATAACAGTGATGTTTTGGTAGCCTTTAGTCCTCCATAGTAGCTTAGCTGGCATAGTACATTGCCATCTGTTACTATTTTGGAGAGGTCTAGGTTTGGTTTCTTTTGAAACTCGAGAAATATCTAAAAGACTTCTACTTCTGACTAAAGGCTTAGTCAGAAGTAGAAGGGAATGAAGCATTGAGTTATTCCAGGTGTTTCCTGCACAACATGTAAATATCAGCCCATCAACATACACTTCTACAGAAAAAACACAAAACTGCAGATATACGTGATAAGCTCCATAATTATTTAAATTTAAATTGTATCAGTAACTCCACATAATTTTATAAATACATCTAAAGGTGGGATTAGTCCCATTCTGTTACATAATGAGATTTGCTGACTGTTCCCGGTGAGGAGAGGAAATGAAAGATTACTCAATTATTCATGCCATAAATGAATTATGGCAAGGTGGAACTCAGTCCTTCTTGATCACTCACGTTTAGTGCTCCTGTCATGCTGCTGATATCAAAAGCAGATTTTATCAGAGATTGGGTGTGTGAGTGTCAGCATTTTGACACTTTCAGAATACTTGCCATGGGTATCCCATCACTTCTGCATCACCATTTTGTCCTGATTGCAAGTGGAAAAATGTTACTTTCTTAAGATCATGTGACATGCGGACACTATAGAAAAAGATTCAAAAATATAAGGTAGAAAAATATGTGACACATTCTGAATCATGGAAACAGATATCAGCAGCATATCTTTCAGTTTTATGCCTTATTATTGAAAAGCAAAATCAAAAACAATACAAATGGAAGTTTCAGTTCCTTCTTGACATAGGATCATTTCTACTGAACTAAAATCTTCATAGGCTGCTGTAGCACTACAAATAATTTAGATCAAGATGGCTTGAAATCATAGATTCTGACACAGATTTTAGCAAATCTCCTAAACCAGTCAAGTCTGAGTAGATTCAGATATATAATGATGAAATGGATATTTAATTATATTGTGGTACAATGAGATAACATTATCTAGAAGAGGACATGAAAGTAGCATGCCCAGTTTTCCCTAAGAAGGAGAGATCACAGTATGAAATGCACAATTGTCAGAATATAACAAGCAGACAGATGAAATTAGCAGTTCCAAAAGGAATAATGCAACACTGAAATTGTAGAACTATAAAAGGAAATGGGTAAAAGATATGATCTGTCATCTTAAGCCAGTAGCAATTTGACTGCAAGAGACTCATCAAACTCTGCAATTTACTTTGGTATTCTGAAATGTAATATCTGTCGAAGCATTCCTACAAGTGCAATTAACACTTCAGACTTATTTTGAGATTGTAACCGTGCAAATAGCTTTTTTGAATAATCATCATCATAGCATCCAACTATCTGCTATCAAATATCCCTGTTCAAGGTTGCATTTAGTATTATAATGGCCGAGCGAGGCAAGGAAGTGAGATTTTTCTGCATATGCCAAGGAAAAAAATCCATCATCATACCTTTCCCGCTTTGCCAAATGTGCCTGATCAATTCCACTTTGAGCTTTATCAGATTATCCATCTTGATCACTTTTGCAGGCATTGCATTCCAGTGATCCAAAACATGCTGCCTGAAGCTAAACTTCATAAGATCCAGCATTCTTTTACTTCACAAAATTTTGTTTGTGACCCCTAGTTCTCTCTTTTTTTCCAGAGAAAATATATCTCCCTCGTTCATTTTACTGATTTCATTTTACTCTTCAGGGCCTTATACACCTCTATCAGGCCTTCCCCACCCCCAAAAAAAATGTCTAGTTGCCAAGGTTTGTAGGCTGCACTTTTAAACTGTTCTTCATATGGACATCGATTAGTACCCCCTCACCTATCTAGTTTCCTTTCTCCGAACCCTTTCTAGAAGTTCTGTTTTTCTTCAAGTTGACCTCCAGGCCTGAACATAATATTCTAATTGCAGCCTCACCATATTATACGAAATAGAGTAAAAAAATATGTGGAGGTCCTAAAGTTTCGAAACTTTATTAGACAGTTGGACGGACAAATGCTAATAATTTATTGTAATTTTTCCTTGTAGAGGATCTGCGATCTCATTATGGATTTAAAATATACTTTGTGGGTTTTTTGAAAAGAGTAGTATAGGCTTTTTTTTTTTGGAAATTTTAAAGGAATATTAAATTTTAAGTATATTATATATTTTATTTTAACACAGAAGAATACTCTTACCTGGGGTTTTCTTCAGGGACGGCTGCATCCGGGAGAGGTGTAATTCAGGTTTTGAAATTGCAATTATATGGAAGGAGGACGAAGGAAAAAGTAGCTTTTTCCTTTTCAAGCAATTCTTACAGACCTTTCTAGTCATTTAAATGCTCTTGATTTAAAACTACAAGGGTATAAGACATATGCTACTTTGAGAATCCATTTACTTCTATGGCCGAAAACTACAATCCCAACATGAAATTATTGATCTTCAAGCTGAAACATGGTTCAAGAATAAGTATATGGACTGCGAAATTAAACTACTTTGAATTCTACAAGGCTCCCCCCCATCTGAAGATTTTCCACTAATAAAAGAAAATGCCAAATTTTTTAAAAAGAAACAGAATAACAGATGAGCATCTTCATTCCATATTGAGAACTGGTGTCAGAAATTTTCAAAAAAATTTTGAACAATTATCTAAAAATATCCAGCCTCAATCATCTCATTAAATGTTAAGTTTTGTTCAGTAAATGTCAATGTGTATTGAACTTAATAAAATTTTTGAATATTTTCAATGTTAGGTGTATCATTATATTTATTTTTTCACCTTAATATTGAAAAGCACTGATCCTTTTCAGGTTGTAAATTTACTAAAGTGAGCATTTAAAAGCAAAAGTAAGTCATACTTTTATAATTTTAATGAAATCTAAAAAGAAATCACTAACAGATTTGTTGCACATAAAAGCATTGGGAATTTGCATTTTTTATATATATCCTGAAAATAAAAAATGGTAACAAGAAAATAGAAACTTCCTTTTACATGTAACAAGATATGGAAAATGTAACACTAATTTTTCTCGAATCATCAGTGTGGCCCACGAAACAAATCTAACTTTGAATATGGCCCCTGTATGGGAAAAGATTGGACACCACTTTATAAACCACCCTTAGAGTGTCTAGAACTTGAATTGCATACCCTAATTATTGGCATTAACCACTGTGCCAATCTTTGTATCATCAATAAACTTGTGACAAAAACCTTAGAAAACCCACATTGATATCCTTGATAAATATTAAAAAAAGAGTGAGGGGACAGAAAAACAACCCCAGTGGTACACTGTTGTTGTTGTTATTTGGTTTTTAGGAGCATTAGCAACTAAGGCCATATTGCTCCGGGAATATGCGGTGGTCATTCCCTGACCTTTCCGCATCCTCCGTATTTGGTGGTGACGGGCTCGAACCCCGGTCTAATCAAGAAGCGTGTGCTACGCACTGCTGCTCCTTCCCACCTGGCTACGGAGGCGCATGGTGGTACCCTGCTTTATAACATTAGTTCATGATGGGCAGTGGCCATTTATAACTGCTCTGCCACTTAACCATCTCTTTACCCATAGTACTAATTTGCCTTTATTAGTTTATCTGTACAAAGTCATCAATAGTTTTGCCATTTATATTCAGGGGGCAAATGTGATTTATCAGTTTCCTTATAGTGTTAACATACCCAGAGAATTCCTTACTACGTTTCTTTGCATTCTTCGCTGAAAACCTTTTCATAATCTGCCTTAGCTTGCCTAACCCCCTACAATAAATGATACAAGGAAACAAACTTATACAGCATCAGGGGTGGGGAGGGGACTTCCCATACCCACATCACCCATTCATTCCTTCTAATAATTTTTCTAATTCTTCATTAAATAAACTCTTGATCTGGTTATCAGCAGTGATCATTTGTGTATTAAGAATTTGCAGATAAAGGAACCACTAGATGGCAGTGATCATAGTTTACTGATGTGGGATTTACTTAAAGATATAATTACCATCAGGGGTAAAGGAAAGGGTTTTTGCTTCTGTAAAGGTAACTATAGTGGTCTCAGACAGTTTTTAAATTCTGTACAGTGAGACCAACTGATCATGATGTTACCAACAGCAAATTCTAAGTGGGAAGCATTCAAGGAATTAATCTTGGAAGCTACTAGTCTTTTCATACATATTAAAAAATATTGTTCAAGATTTAGGCCGAAATGGTTGTCAAATGAGACTTGTGGCACAGAAGAAAAATACATGGGATGCACATAAATTATCAGACGACACAGAAGCCTATGGCAGATATACGCTAGTCTGTAATCAAGTCACAAAGGAGATTAGGCAAGCAAAGGCAGATTATTAGAAATCTTTGGCAAAGGATGCTAAGAAAAACAGCAAGGATTTCTGTACCTATATAAACTCTAAAAGGAAGGGGATGAATCAGATTGGTACACTTAATATTAATGGTTCGACTGTTGATGATTTTGCTCAGATAGCAAACAAACTGAATGAGTATTTTGCATCTATATTCACACATGAGGAGCTATTAAGGAAGGAAAATGCCAGAAGTTTATCAAATTGTAACAGGATGCTTATGATTTTGTAATAACTGAGAGCAAAGTGGAGGAAAAATTGTTGGAATTGAACATAAAAAATGTACCTGGGGTAGATGGGATCTATCCAGTTATATTAAAGGAAGCAGCAAAGGAAGTAAGCAAATCCTTAACCATAATTATGAAAGCTTCCTTGTACTCAGGGGACGTCTCCATAGACTGGAGATGTGCAGATATATCCCCAATTTACAAAGGGGATCAAAGGTGACATGAGTAATTACAGACTTGTTAGTTTAACTTCTGTGCCAGGGAAAATAATGGAAATACTGATTAAAGAAGCACATCAGGATCATCTAGACAAGACTTCAGTTATAGTTTGGATACAGTATCAGTTTGTTTAAGGGAAGTCTTGTCTGACCGACTTGATTGGATACTATGATGTGGTCCCAAAGGAACTGGATGCAAAAAATAATTTTGATATCATATAATTGAATTTTAGGAAATCTTTTGATACTGTTGCACATGGAAGACTACTGTACAAATTGGAGCAGTATGGCATTAAGGGCAAGTTGCTGCAATGGATAAAAGGATGGTTGAGTGGTAATCAATTTACACTGCTCTTCATGGACTAATGTCCATGAAGTGGAGTTGGGCCCAGTGTTGTTTTCTTTATTTATCAATGATACTGATGAAGGTATATCAGGGTTAATGTCTAAGTTTGCAGACGATATAAAGTTTGGCAGAGTTGTTAATGACAGTAATGATAGTATACTGCTGCAACAGTTTCTAGAAAAGTTCAGCAGATGGGCTGAGAGGTGACAACTGAAGTTTAAAATTGACAAATGTAAAGTACTGCTTATGGGTAGCAGTAACCATAGAGTAACATACCAACTGTGTAGTACTATACTCAGGGTGGTAAAGAATGAGAAAGATCCTGGTGTAATTGTGCAATCAAATATGAAGTTTTTTGAGCAGTACAGACATGTTGCAAGAGTAGATCATGGTGTCAGTGATATAAGAAATTTTGCTAGCAGAGATAAGGAGGTCATTGTACCCTTGTATAAGGAAATGATCAGGCCACACCTTGAGTACTGCATACATTTCTGGAGGCCCTATTTTAGGAAGGATGTAGAGCTGCTGAAACGAGTGCAGAAAAGTACAGTGAGATTGGTGAGTGGAACCAAAGGTTGCTGTTACCAAGAAAGCCTTAAGTTCTGCAAATTGCAGCATCTGGAAACTAGGCATGGTGATTTGATTGAGGTGTATAAGGCCTTGATTGGTTTGAGCAAGCTCAATGCTGATGGGATTCTTCCTCTTGCACAGATTACTCACCTGAGGGGGCATAAATTCAAATTGAGGAAGTCTGCTGACGAGGCTACTAGAGACGGTCGTGTTCCAAGCCGCTAAGTGGATTTTTCTTATTTATTGATTTGAAATTATTGTTTTTCTAAAACTTTTGATTTAAATTTAGTAGTATAACATTATCTTGTGATTTTTTGATTAACTTGGTGTATTTATTCTTTACTCGGCCTTGTAATTGCATAAAAGTATCGGTAAAGGTTTCCACATGTTTCAACTCCGTTACCGTTCGTAATTTTCCCGCCATTGTGATACGATAGTTGTATGCTGTACTAGATAGCGTTAGTTGAACTTCGTTAGCAGTTAAATTGTACGTTTAAATAAATACATATAACGACTTAGATTACAAACGTAATATAATTAATTATATTTAACATAATTAATTATAATTAATTAATAAATTAATAGAATCATGACTCAGACCAGAGCAGCAAAGCAAAAGGCTCAAGCTAATGGAAGCGCTGTGGCCCAGAGCAGAACTGAGGGGGGCAGTTGTCCTCTGACTCACAGCCTTATAAAATGCACTGTTTGCTTGATGTTTGCAGAGCAATCGGGTACGGGACATGATACTGCCAAGGGGGATGTCTTTGTGTGTGCGCGATGCAAGGAGTGTATCGATATCAGGCAACAACTCGGCGTTCTTGTGGGCCTATATGAGAGCTTGAAGGACAGGGTGGATGCCCTCGAAGAAACTAAATTGAGGGGCCCATCAAGCTCTCAGCTGCCCACATCAACGCCAGAGCTTGCACTTGGGCATCGCGTGACACAGAGACAACCCCCAAGGCAGAATGCGCTGGTCCCGAAGGAACTAGTAGTTGTTGGTGACTCTATTGTCAGGGAAACGGGGAACATGCTTTGTAAAAAAGATAGGTGGAACAGGACCAGGGTATGTCTGCCAGGGGCAAAGGTTGATGACATTGTAGAGCGAATATCATCTTTTAAGGGCACAAAAGGTGATATAGTTGTACACGTTGGCACTAATAATATTAAGAGTAGGAGACCGGCAGAATTACTTAACAAGTACAGGTCACTGTTGAACAAAAGCTGAGAATTAGGGTTGAATTTGAAAGTGTCTGCAATTCTGCCCAGACACGATAGGAGGGAGTATATGATGAGAGCCTTGTCGATCAATTCGGCCCTGGAAAGACTGTGCAAGGCTCAAGGGGTAGAATTTTTTTCAGCCTGGACTGTACTTGTTAACAGGAGAGATTGCTTCTACAGGGATGGGATACACTTAAATAGAAAGGGTGCAAGAATATTTGCTGATGCTATCGAGGCAGTGTTAGGTGGGTCGGAAAACTGCTAGCTTGGGGGGAGACAAAGACCAATAGATTGACAGTAGCCACTAGCAGAGGTGAAAGAGATTCTTGCACTGCTTCTATTAGAATGAGCAGAAGCCTGAAAAACAAGATGCATGGTATTTCAGAGACTGCTGGGAGCCATTGCGGTACAAGTAAACACATGGGTTGTGTTAGGGTAGCTAAGAATAGAAACAGGTGCAGGTATACTTGCGTGTACACCAATGCTAGGAGTTTAGTAAATAAATTTGATGAATTTCAGGTATTGCTCAAAACATCAAAGGCAGATATTGTTGGGATATCAGAGACGTGGTGTCACACAGATATAAGGGATGCAGAACTGCAATTTGGGGAGTACGACGTCTACAGAAAGGATAGACAGGATAGGAAGGGGGGAGGGGTTATGCTATTAGTTAAGAAACACATAAAAACCAAGGAAGTGAAGCCAGTCGACATCGCTGGACAGTGCAGTGTTGAGTCAGTTTGGTGTGACATAAGCATTGGGAGATCAAAATTGAGAGTAGGAGTGTGCTATAGGCCTAATGACTCTGATGAGTATAATAAGGAACTGTACAGGGAAATAGAGTGGGCCAGTAAATCAGAGAGTCTTATAATGGGAGATTTTAATTTCCAGGATATTGACTGGAATTTGGGGGCTGGTTACTCACACACTAGCAGGGCTTTTGTGGATTTATTGGATGATTGTTTTCTACATCAGCATGTTCGGGAGGCAACTAGAGGGAGTAATACTCTTGATTTGATTATCAGCAGTGATTCTTCATGCATTAAGAATCTGCAGATAAATGAACCACTAGGTGGCAGTGATCACAGTGTGCTGAAGTGGGATTTACTCAAAGAGGTAACTACCATTAGGGGTAAAGGGAAGGGTTATTGCTTCCGTAAAGGCGACTACGATGGACTGAGACAGTATTTAAATTCTATACAGTGGGACCAACTGATGATGTTACCAACAGCAAATTCAAAATGGGAAGCATTCAAAGAACGTATCTTGGAAGCCACTAGGCTTTACATACCAACTAAGAAATATTGTTCAAGGTTTAGGCCAAAATGGATGTCAGATGAACTAATGAGGCATATGGCAGAGAAGAAAAATGCATGGGATACTTACAAATTAACACATGACACAGAAGCCTATGATAGATACAAGTTGATATGCAACCAAGTTACAAAGGAGGTTAGGCAGGCGAAGGCAGATTACGAGAAATCCTTGGCAAGGGATGCAAAGAAAAACAGCAAAGAGTTCTTTACTTATGTAAACTCTAAAAGGAAGGGGATGAATCAGATTGGTCCACTTGATATTGATGGGTCAACTGTTGAAGATCCTGCTCAGGTAGCTAACAAACTAAATGAATATTTTGCATCGACATTCACACATGAGGAGTTATTCAGCAAGGGGAATGCCAGAGGTGTATTCAACTCTAGCAGTAAGCTACAGAATCTTGAAATAACTGGGAGTAAAGTGGAGGAGAAACTGTTGAAGATAAACACAAGAAAGGCACCCGGGGTGGATGGGATCTATCCAGTTATATTAAAGGAGGCAGCAAAGGAAGTAAGCAAACCCTTAGCCATAATTATGAGAGCTTCCTTGGACTCAGGGGAGGTACCCATAGACTGGAAATGTGCAAATGTGACCCCAATTCACAAAGGAGGATCAAAGGCTGACACAAGTAATTATAGACCTGTGAGCTTAACTTCTGTTCCAGGAAAATTAATGGAGGCACTGGTTAAAGAAGCACTGCAGGATCATTTAGACAAGACTTCAGTTATAGCTCAGACACAGCATGGTTTTGTTAAGGGTAAGTCTTGCCTGACCAACTTGATTGGATACTATGATGCAGTCACAAAAGAACTGGATGCAGGGAATAACTTTGATATTATATACTTGGATCTTAGAAAGGCTTTTGATACTGTTGCACATGGAAGACTGCTGCACAAATTGGAGCAGTGTGACATTGGAGGCAAATTGCTGCTATGGATAAAGGGGTGGTTGAGGGGGAGAAGACAGAGAGTGGTAATCAATGGACACTGCTCATCGTGGACTAATGTTATTAGTGGAGTCCCTCAGGGCTCAGTGTTGGGTCCATTATTGTTTTCTGTATTTATAAATGATATTGATGATGGTATATCAAGCTTAATGTCCAAGTTTGCAGATGATACAAAGGTTGGCAGGGTTGTCAAGGACACTACTGACACTATGCTGCTGCAACAGGATCTGGAAAGGTTGAGCAGATGGGCTGAGAGGTGGCAAATGAAGTTTAACATTGACAAATGTAAAGTACTACACATGGGAAACAGCAACCCCAGAGCAACGTATCAACTCTGTGGTACTACACTGACAGTGGTAGAGAATGAAAGGGACTTGGGGGTGATTGTGCAGGCAGATATGAAGTTCTCTGAGCAGTGCAGACGGGCTGCAAGAGTAGCTCATGGAGTATTGTCAATGATATACAGGAATTTTTCCAGCAGGGATAAGGCGGTGATTATTCCATTGTATAAGGCAATGGTCAGGCCACACCTAGAGTACTGTATACAGGTCTGGAGGCCTCATTTCAAGAAGGATGTAGAGCTGCTGGAACGAGTACAGAGAAGGGCAACAAGATTAGTGAATGGAACAAAGGGGTGCTCTTACGAAGAAAGGCTTAAGTTTTGCAAATTACAGTGTCTGGAGACTAGGCACCAGCGAGGTGATCTGATAGAGGTGTATAAAGCCTTGAATGGTTTAAGCATGCTCAATGCTGATGGGATTCTTCCTCTAGCTCAGAAAAATCAACTGAGAGGGCATAAATTCAAATTGAGGAAAGACAGATGTAGGATAGACGTGCGGAAATTTGCCTTTAGCCAGCGGGTGGTTGGTTGGTGGAACAGACTGCCATCCCTTGTGGTGGAGGTTGATAGCCTAAATAAGTTTAAGGCTCAGCTGGACAGGTATTTTGAACGAACAGAGGGGTGAAGTGGAAGTGGGTTTTTTTTTTTTTTTTTTTTTTTGGCTGATGCTGCATAAGCTTGCTTTCTTGCATCAAATGCCTCTACTAATGCTAACGCTAAGACAATTGTAGAATAGATGTGCGGAAATTTGCCTTTAGCCACTGGGTGGTCTGTCATAGTGGAGGTCAAAAACTTAAGTTAGTTCAAGCCAGAACTAGACATGCATTTGTAGTGACTGGATGGGTGAAATGGGAAGGTTTTTTTTTTTTATATATATATAAGCTTGCTTTCTTGCATATTGCCTCTACTAATGTACACTCAAAATACCAGCCTTTTTAATTCTTCTACAGTATCATTTTGTGTTTCCTTACAAATAATTAGCAGTATTTTATTAATACTGTTTTTATTGAAAGGAAAATTTTTATTTATAAAGAAAATGAATGAAAACAGTATTATTTTATTAATACTGTTTTTATTCATTACCAATATACCTCTGCCTCTACTTTCAGGATTGTTAGACTTTCTTATTTGAGATTTTCCAGTTATCTATTTTTCTAGATAATTTTTGAGTAACTCATCATATTTAGCTATAAGTAAAACTAACAAATTAAATCTTTTGTTACAATGGGTGATATAATAAAAATATCAAATTTTTAGTTTGTGATGAATTAGGATTTTGTGCGATAAATTTATTTAATGCAACATAATAAGTGTCATTGATTTCATTATTTATTTCACTGTTGTTCTTTTCTAAAATTTTGTGTTCTTAAGATTTCTCTAAATTATATTCAACAATTTCATCATCATATTGTTTTTTTTATATGTTTTTTGGCTTTCCTCTGAATCCTTTCTTATATTATTATTTTTGTTATTTTCTTTGTGTTCATTACATTCTTTCTTACATTCTCTGCCAGTAATAAAGTTTTCTTCTGGTTCATAATTTTGCGTTTGAATATTGGTTTCTTTTTCTTTAGTTACAAAACTACAACTGGGAGTAAAATTAGATTCATCTCCAATGATTTTAGATATTTTTTAGATTTTTTTGTATTAAAAAAATCTAAAATCATTGTTGATGAACCTACTTGCTGTTTCAGCAACCATTTCTAATCATATTTTCCATTTAATTTTCTTTTTTTTATGGCCTGATTTACTTTTCTAATTTCTTGGCATTGGTCCTTCATCTAAAGGGGGAAAAAAAATTGGTACTCTAATTCTATATTTATATTATTACAATAAGTCCTCAACTTACGTAAGCCCAAGTTATGTAATTTCAGACTTACGTGTTTTTTTTTTTTTTTTTTTTTTTTTGGGGTTGTAAAATTTAAAACAATGGAAAAAAAAAGCAATTAATAACCACGAACATGGCATGCACAAGTGAGATATGGAGTAACAAGATTAAAAAGTAGGAATGAAGAGAAGATTCTGAAAATTTATTTATTTTTTTTATAAGACTGAACATTTCAGTGAAGGGGACACACATCACATTTTACCTTAATAACGTAAAAACCCACAAAATTCCAGCTATCGGTATTATCGAAAATGCAATAAGATCGAGTTTACTACCCATTTATAATGAATTCCAATAACAGAAAAGGCCAGTTAACCGGAAACTGCAAACTGTCTTTGTTGTGATACCTCCAGAATGTCTTTAGTAATATGTGAGCTCCTATGAGGTGATAGTAGTATGTTTCTGCCTTAACCCTGTGAAGTTCTTTACAGAAAATTTCGTTTTGACCATTATGTTGCCAACTAAGAAAATACTAGTAAAACTACCAAGAAAAGGAAAGTGATCGATTTGGATCAGAAAATTAAAATAATAAGGATGTAGGAAAATGGTCAAACATTAACAAGTATTGTGTGCAATTTAGATTTGTCAGTGTGAACAGTGAAAACAATAAAAAAGGACAAAGACAGAATACGAGAAGCAGTAAAGGGATTGCACCGATGAAGTCAACTATAATAACCAAAGGCTACGAAATACATCGTTTTTACAGTACAATGACATGCGTTTTTTTCTTCCTTTTATGTTTTCTTTTCTTATATGGTTTTTGTAATTTTGGCATATCAGGGATATAGTAGCAATATTTTATTAGTCATTCCCGAGTTACATAAAACTCAACTTAAGTAAGAATTCCTGGAACGTATCTCTTACTTTCATTAATGTAATACAGTCGATTCCTGTTATTTGGGACACATCGGGACTAGTGCATTTTGGCACAATTAAGCGGCTGCCCAAATTATCCGAAGTTTCACGTAAAAAAGTTAAAAATACAATGGACCCCCACTTTACAATTGGTTCACTGTACAATCAAATCACGTTACAATGGAGTCACCATAGTAAAGTACCGTTCACTATACAGTGTGTAGTAAGGGCCGCTCATTGTGATCACGTTTGTGAATTGTATTTTAATTCTATTAAACAGCAATTCTAATTAGTGAAAATAGGAGGAATATTATCCACAGGCTATAAAAGTAAAGAAATATTAAGCACAAATTTACTCTTTATTACCTTACCATTAAAAAATTAAATGATACGTGAAAATTGGAAGAATATATGTACGTGATAATCGGAACAATTAATACGTACTGTAATATGTACATACTAACTAGTTGACATTTCTGTTCACTGACATTTGTGGATGAGGGTTAAAATTTAAAACAGTAAAAAGATAAGCAATCAATAACAAAGAACACAGCACACAAATTTCAAGTAACACAATACGCGCAAGTGAGAACGGAGTAGAAGTGTAAACACATTTCACCATAATCCACAGAATTCCAGCTTTCGGTATTATCGCAAATTCAATAAGATTGAGTTTACTATCTGTTTATGATAGATTGCACCAATAGAAAAGCCCAATAAACAAGTGACTGCTAATTGTTTTTATTGTTTTATGGTTGTGACCTCCAGAAATCCAACCAAACCACCTGGTACGGTCGGAGACAGTCGTAGGGTAATCTCCAGTGCTGCAATTAAATGGCTTATTGTCCCAATTAAGCTAAGTAAACCCTGGCTATTTACTCGATTGGGTTCTGTTTTTTAAGATTGCCCCAAATAAACAGCTGTCCCAATTAACTGGTGGCCCAAATAACCGAAATCCACTGTAATTGGAATCTCAATTTGACATATGCCAATTCCAACACAATATTGATGCTTTTAATTTTATTAATTATTCCAATAGTACATACTAATAAATATTTAAAATGCAGGGTAGAAGGACATCACTTTACCTATATGCATTCTTTTAATGATTTTACAAGTAAATATTGTAAAATTATATTTATTAGTTGTTAATGTATTTGAAAATTATTGCATGATTTAGCCTTCAGTAGTTATATTCCCTAAACTATGGGCATTTAGTTTTAAGTACTTAAATTGTTTCAAGCTCCACTTATTCATAAAAAAATCGACTTTGGCTCCATGAAGCCGGAGGTGGATCCATGAAATAACATCATGTGAAATGAAAAAATACAATTTAAGCTTAATAAAATCAGTTTTATTTTATTCGGTATTTTCATTTACAATCAACAATAAAGGTTTGTGGTAACCAAAGTAGGATATATACTTGAAACAATTAAAACTATTAACATTGCGATTGAAGACCAAGTCGATACATGATTGACCACGCATAGTAGATTTTGTGGGATCTGATGAGAGTTTAAGATTGAATGTTGATTCCATGAAGTCAGGGAATAGAGCATTTTCAGGTTTCTTAACGTCAATGTTGAAATCACAATCACAAAAATTATTGGGATCCTTTGAAAGCTGAATTTCCTTAAAACTTTAGGTATGTCTCCAAACTTTGGCATATAAATCGCTAGATTGTATATAAGAAAACTTTAATCTGCCCCAATGTTGAATTAGGTGAGATGTAGAAAGTTACGAGCAGTCTTCTGTCCATTTATTTCAACTTCAGCTGCACAAATGTCGTCACAATTATCTGTACCAGTCATTTGCTGTAGCGAGTCTGCATCCACGGTAATGAGAATATGTGGCATACATATTGTTGATTCGACTTTTTTGTATATGGCAACACCACCAGATCACACAGAAGGTCTTTTGAATTGTGTGATATGTTTGTATCCTCAAACATCAACATTTTCATTGTTTTCAAGCCATGTTTCATTTAATGCCAAGATATTCGATTCCATGAGAATTTGATCGGTCGCAATGTCTTTGCTATGACATTTCAAACTCTGTGTATTCAACAATACCATTCTGAAACTCGACAAAGCAACTCGATCCCAAAATTGCAATGCAGTTGTAGAGAGTGTTTCTAAACGATGGTTATTCAAACGTTTCAATTCAGTTCAAAGGTCTTGCATCTTAGGTGCGTTACAACCGTGAGCATGGTAGAATGTAAAGTCATATTTCTGATGTACAGGCCATCGATTCTTCTAACCCTTGACAATGCAACGTATACCAGTTGCTATTTGAGACTCTTATCGTAATTGAAGTAAGTTCCATCCTGAGATTTATGAACCGTCATGGCACAAGCTTCAACCAAAGGAAGTTGGATTCTTTTGCATTTAAGCAATTTGCTTTTGAAAGATACTGTGGTGGAACATCTCTTAATCAGAGTCCAGCCAGATTTTAATATGACACGATGCGACAGTATGTGTGGGCGAGACTTGAGATGACTCTTAGTTTAAACATTCTTGCTTTCAAAATGTAACCACAATCTTTTGATTTCTGTTTCTTCCATCTTAACGTGCTGTAAAGTTTCGATCTCTCCATTGACCAAACCATCTTCAACATCGATGTTTGTAGTGATCATGTAAGGTTTTCTAGGTGATAGATGCAGTACATATGGCAAACCTGCAAATCTGCCACACTCATTCGATGGAGTTTTATTTGCATACCAGTCAACTGTTCATGAATCTTGTAACTGGTGAAATGATTGTCAGCTGTACGATTGATGGTGGTGGTGTTTCCTTCCAATGCTTGAGTTTTATATTGAACTACATCATTGTTATGATGAAACAAATGAACAGCATTTGGTACTTTTTCCATGACGAAGTAGTAACTTTAACAAGTTGTTCAACTCTCGAAAACTAAAAACCCAATTTTAAATCTAGTTATATATCCTTGTAGAGCTCTCAAAGGGCAATAATTTTGTTGCTCAATTGTACGCAACTTGTTGCGTACAATTGAGTTTTCTTGGGCGCATGTGTGGTACTTGTTGCGTCACTGCACAAAACAAGTGCAACGCATGCCAAATCTACAGCCCAGCATTCAAAGTTATATTGTGAAAGAAAGAAAAGGAAATTGGACGATATGTGAATCTAGATGACTCTCTCTCTCTCGCTCTCTTGCATTCCACTGCCGACTGTGGTGCTTGCTTTTCAACATTAGATTTGTGATTTTGTCAAAATCTTTGAACACGTTTAGTTGATGTAACTTTCCCCATCGTCACAACTTAACTAAATGAAACACAACTGCAATGCTCGAAAAATGCAAAGTAACTGAACGAAGTAGTTACTTTAACAAGTTGTTCAACTCTTGAAGACTATAAACTTGATTTGAAATCTAGTTATATATCCTTGTAGAGCTCTCAAAGGGCAACAGTTTTGTTGCTTACTGTTTTTGTCTGACATTTATAGTTTTCAAGATATTGCAAAAACAAACTTGAAAATGCTCGAATTTTTCAACTCTCAACTTTGCATTGCTATTACTCAGGAACCATAAGAGCTACATCAAAACTATTTATAGATGTAAAAACTACGTTTTTCCTACTGAACAATTTTGTCATTTACTGTTTATGTCTTCTATCATAGTTTAGAAGTTATTGAGAGTGAAAGTAACCAAGGCGCAATGGCAAATGACCAAAATGTGACTTTTTAGTTTTTTGAAAAAAATTATATTAAACATCAAAATTTCTAATTTTTTCTTTCATATTCGTTGACAGCATTATATACCTGACAAAATAAGTATAAACTCTTTATACTATTGTCTATTAGTTTCGGAGATATAACAGCAGTTAGACGTTTCACTTTTCATGACACCTCCCATCCAATTATCGTCCCATTGCAATTACTTCTACTCTTTCTAAAGTAATGGAGAAATCAATTAACTGCCAACTCTTAAACTACCTAGAAACCTTCCGTCTGATCAACGATCGCCAGTATGGATTCCGTCAGTGTCGATCCACTGGTGATATTCTGGCTTATGTTACCCATTTATGGACTAATTCAATGGAAAGGTTCGGTGAAACACAAGTAGTTGCTCTTCACATCTCAAAGGCTTTTGATCGTGTTTGGCATAAAGGTCTTCTAAACAAGCTTCCATCTTATGGTTTGCCAACTGTTTTTAGTAATTGGTTATTCAGTTTTCTCTCTGATCGCTCACTGAGGGTGATGGTAGATGGCTCTCTGTCTTCTAACTTCTCCACTAATGCCGGTGTCCCCCAAGGTTCAGTTCTTTCCCCCACTCTTTTCCTCTTGTATATCAATGACCTTCTTCCATTGACTGGAAATCCTATCCATAGTTTTGCCGATGATAGCACATTGCATTCAACTTTCCATTTTGAGAAACCTTGTCCTGCTCAATCAGCTTCAAGTTCTCGAAAATCTGCTGCCAATTCCTTAAATGCCGATCTTCAGGTAATTCTCCAGTGGGGCAAAGACAACTTAGTTGATTTCAACCCTTCTAAAACTCAGTCTTGTCTTATATCTCGCAAAATGGATTCTTCTGCTCCTATGCTTATCTTTAGTGACACTCCGATTTCTAGGCAAAATGATATATCTCTTTTGGGGATTACCCTGACTTCTAATCTCTCTTGGCACAAGCACATTACAAATATTGCTTCCTCTGCATCTAAAAAACTTGGTTTTCTCTTTCGCTCTCGGCGTTACTTTTCTTCCAAACAGCTGCTCACTCTGTATAAATCGCAAATCCGCCCTGCCATGGAATATTGTTCCCACATCTGGGGTGGTGCCCCCAAAACCTCTCTCAGGCTTCTTGATTCCAAGGGGTGCTCTTATGAAGAAAGAGCACCCCTTAAGTTTTGCAAATTACAGTGTCTGGAGACTAGGCACCAGCGAGGTGATCTGATAGAGGTGTATAAAGCCTTGAATGGTTTGAGCATGCTCAGTGCTGATGGGATTTTTCCTCTTGCTCAGAATAATCACCTGAGAGGGCATAAATTCAAATTGAGGAAAGGCAGATGTAGGATAGACATGCGGAAATTGCCTTTAGCCAGTGGGTGGTTGGTTGGTGGAACAGACTTCCATCCCTTGTCGTGGAAGTTGATAGCCTAAATAAGTTTAAGTCTCAGCTGGACAGGTATTTCGAACGAAGAGAGGGGTGAAGTGGAAGTGTGTTTTTTTTTTTTTTTTTTTTTTGGCTGTTGCTGCATAAGCTTGCTTTCTTGCATCAAATGCCTCTACTAATGCTAATTCTGATGGGATCTTTCCGCTTGTTCAGGTTACGAACCTAAGGGGGTATAAATTCAAATTAAGAAAAGGCAGATGTAGAATAGATGTGCGGAAATTTGCCTTTAGCCAGCGGGTGGTTAATTGCTGAAACAAACTTCCATCTGTCGTTGTGGAAGTTGATAGGTTAAATAAATTTAAGGAGGAACTGGACAGACATTTGGAGGGAATGGTGTGATTTTTTTTTTTTTTTTTTGGCTGATGCTGCATAAGCTCATACACTTGCTTTCTTGCATCACATGCCTCTGCTACTACTACTACTTTATCACCGCAAATTTACTGGTCCTTGTTTGAAACATGGATTAGCAAATGTCAGTCAGTCACTGCATAGAAATTAAAATATAATTTTCTGGACCCCACTAGTACTATAAATTGCATTAATTACTTGTACAATGTATTTTATTGATACGCTTGAAAAAAATTTTTGCAAGCTTGTGTATTTTTAAAGTAGCTCATATAGCGGAAACATTTGTCACCTCTAGTTAAAACCTTCATGCCACACTGTACAACTGTATGTAATGTAATGTAAGTTACATACATTCTTAAAAGAGCATATTAGAGCATACAATAATATCACAATCACCATAAAATGGAATGGAAATGGATTTTTTTTTCCCCTTTTAACATGCTATGATCTGGAGAAATTACCACAAAACTTTTTTCAACCTGAACATGGAATGCTTAAACTTGAAGACTAGTGCCTAGAGTTACTTTGACAAAAGAAAAGGCTCTGAGACAAGGCAGTGAAATGAATGAAAATGGTATTTTTGTGGTATTAGTATTAACCATATGATGCAAGGAGTGTGAAGATTTTGTTGCATCAGCGAGTTTAAATAATTTTAATTTTAATTAGAACATTTTCTAATTGTTGTCTCAGATTGGACAGTGGCAGATTCATCATGAGCAGCTTATTTCACTTCACCTTCATCAAGTTGAAATCCAGTTACTGAACAAGCCAGCAGAATGTTTTAAAGTGGCCCATGTGGAACCATTCCTTTCCTTTTGACATTTTGTATTATTGACTGAGCATAATGGGATGCCCCTCAAATGATTAGAATCAATGTCCAAAAAGGCTGTGACACTAAAACATTGATCCACCAGTATTGGGAGACCTAATGTGTATCATGTAAACACCGTCACACTTCCACCACTAGAAATACACTTGCCAAAAAAATACAAACCTTTATTCAGCATCGAATTTGGCCACTTTTTTTTCAAATAACAACATGTTTATGGTACAGCATGGATTATACAAGGTGTTTTAGTGTAGTCTGGTCTAATTGTAACCATTCTTCCAGCAAAATATTCACAGCTGCAACCAGTTGGTGAGCTGAGAATATTTTAACAATGGGCTCGCACTTTTGCCGACTTTTTGATGTGAAACATCCTTTTGGAGGTGGGGGGGGGGGTACCAACTGAGTAAATCTGATCGGTCACGGAAGTGGCGTCACTTCCGTGACCGATCAGATTTACTCAGTTGGTACCCCCCCCTCCCCTCCCCTCCAAAAGGATGTTTCACATAAAACCATCTACCGCTTGTGCTCGGCAGACGCGCGACTTTTTTTACAACTAGGGAAATATAATGGATACATTTTTTTCATGATAAAATTTTAATATTGCGAATAAAAAATAACAAAAAAATATTTCCCATATTACAAATAACAAATTATCACAAAACATTCTAGAATATAAAAACAAATATTACATAAAAAACAAACTGTTCTAGAAGAGGTACACAAAAATCACAGATTACATGAAAAAAATATTGCACAAATATTCAAGAAAATTTTCTTTTAAAAATTGCCATATGAAATTTACTTCTTTATTAATACTGACATAACGATCCGGATCAAATTGAAGCACTGGTTTTCCATTTAGATGTATGGTCATCATAATCTGCAACATGTTTAATTTTCAACATTATTCATTCATTTATTCATTCATTCACACGATATTATTCGTTACGCTGAAAGCTCGCTCAGTTTAAGCACTGCTAATTGCAATGGTTTCAAAGATATTTCTGGCTTTCTTAATTGTAAAGGGAATTTCACTTGATTTTATAGATAAACTGTCTTTGACAAAATCTCTAAAATCATTAATTTTTATTTCATATTTTATCAGAAAACAAATTTCTTATTTGGTTTTCACAGGCTTGCCACCGAGACGAAATTCTTCCACGATTTCCTTTAGAATGTGTTTAAAATTTCTTTCAGTGGTATGATTATTTTCTTTATTTAATTTAAAATCACCCTGTTCCATTAATAACTTATCCTGGATAAAACAATGCATTTTATAACTTGTCACAAGGTAATTTTACTGTTCTTACTTTCGATTTTGATTCCTTCAAATTCTTTCCACTTCAACATGCTCTCAATTTTAGCTTCATATTTTCCTTCAGAATTTTTCAAATTAGCAGTAGCATTGATAGTTCGAATAATTAATTTATCTGCTTTTGCCATAGTGAATCTGTAAAGCTTCTGAAATATAAGAGAGCTCCTGCAGGATGTCGATCATTAGTGCTAAATGGTTAAGAAATTCCAGATTTAAAAGTCACTTTAACAATCCCAAATAAAAATAAATTTTCTGTTTATACTCCAGGGTGACCACACGGTCAGAGGAATTCATAGAGAGAATACAAGAAACAGCACCATATTCAGTAGTCACGGTGCTTGAACTCGGGTCACCCAAGGCACGTATATTTATGCACTCGCGCACCTGACCACTGGGCTACGGCGGCCTCTGATTCAAAATGTTTGCACAATGCAGGATAACTCCCTTAACTCACAATTACCATTCGCAAGCTACAAGCTGCTCTTCGTAGCCTGAACACACGACCGATCTTTGTAGTTTCCACATCAAGTTCTTTAGCAATCATACTTAATTCGCGCTAGTTTTTTGGAGATTGGTAATAGTTTGTTTTTTTTTTAAATATTGCCTGTATGCCATTATATTTTAGAACATTTTTTATGCAGTGAAAGGCTCGGCAAAGTTTCAAAATCTGTCAACATTTCATCTTCGTAAAGTTTATATAATATCTTAGTTTCCTAACCCCCCCCCCATACGTTGCTACTGTCACTAGTTCTTTGAATACTGCAAAATATCGGAATCACTGAGATATTCAGCTACTGTGACCTGGTAAACATAGACAGGAGAAATTTACTGGAAGGCATGGATCACTCACTTCTCCGAAAAACATACGCCCGTTTGTCGGAGTAAAGGGGAACCACAACACAGGTTGACCAGAGGCTATTATCCATGTCGGGAATCTTCTTAATCCTCTGACTGGCCATGGAAAGCATATTGACTAGCGCAACTTCTTGGAATGTGGCTGCATAAGTTTTACGGCCACCACTAACATTGTGGAACGGTAATCCCTTTCACCCTTAATTCCCTCTTTCTAATTACGTACCTAAAGGCCAGAGGTGAGAACAATGCATACAAAGTTGTCTCTCCTAATCTGTTCGTTACATGGAAATAATTTTCGTTCTACGGAAACTACTGTATTTTAAATGTAATTACCAAGGGGGAATATAAAAAAATTCGGTATGAAGAAGTTAGTTAAACAGAGGTCCGACAGTAATTAAATCAAAAATGAAGCAATTTTAAAATACATAACCGATCGATTGTGCCATTAAAATGCTGAGAATGGGCCCCGTTCGCCCCACCATAGTTTCGGTTCTGGATACTCAATAATTGCGCATTTAGGATTTCATTTGTAAAATAAATGATCGTCTCAACAATGGGCTCACAAATTTTCAAAAAAAGATAACAATGGGCTCTCGCGAGCCCACTATAGCTCACCACTGGCTGCAACACATTCTCAATAGGATTGAGATCGAGTGGGTGCGGGCCCAGGGAAGATGGGAAATCTATGTCATATCTCCAAACCATTCTTGCACTTTATTGGCACAATGCACTGTTGCATCATCATCCATAAAGTGGCCATCACCTTCGGGATAAAAGTGTAAGATTGCAGGATGCAACAGATCTAATACAAAATTCAGGTACTGTACTCCCTGGATCACATACCGTGATATTCCGGGGCACCTGCTTGCCTTGTCTTAACAAGGCAAGCAGGTGTGCCAACACTTTCTGTCTACCATGCAAAATAAAGTATATTGTCTTTCATCTGACCACATTACTTTTTTCCATTGTTTCACTGCCCATCATTGACGTTCTTGCCACCACTGCAAGCGGGCTTTTCTTGTATTTCTCTGAAATAAGTGGCTTCCGAATAGGCAGGTGACTGCCAATAGTCAATTTCTTCAATTCCTGCATGTGGTTCGGGTTGAAATAGAATAGTTCTGGGCTTGTTTGAATCCAGATGTTTTTTGCTGCACACTGGATTTCCTATTTTTCCATACAGTCCTTAGATTATGATAGCCTCACTCTTGAAGTATTGTTTTTCTGCCACATTTACTCTTTTGAGATGCCAAAAACAAGTTGAAAACAAGCCAGAAACAAGTTGTCTTTCATTTCTTGAATCATGGCTCCTGCTAAATGTGCACCTATGATAAGATCGTTTCCAAAATCTGATAGATCACGTTTTCTCATTATAAGCATCAGCATTCTCAATTTGAGATAGGGTTATGCTGTTAGATAAGAAACACATAAAATCTAAGGAAGTGCATCCAGTTGACATTGGTAGTAGTAGTGGTGGCATGTGATGCAAGAAAGCAAGTGTATGAGCTTATGCAGCATCAGCCAAAAAAAAAAAAAAAAAAAAAATTACACCATTCCCTCCAAATGCCTGTCCAGTTCCTCCTTAAATTTATTCAACCTATCAACTTCCACAACGACAGATGGAAGTTTGTTCCAGCAATTAACCACCCGCTGGCTAAAGGCAAATTTCCGCACATCTATTCTATATCTGTCTTTTCTTAATTTGAATTTATGCCCCCTTAGGTTCGTAATCTGAACAAGTGGAAGGATCCCATCAGAATTCAGCGTGCTCAACCCATTCAAGGCCTGGTGGACAGTGCAATGTTGAGTCTGGTGTGATATTAACACTGGGAGAGGAAAAATGAGAGTAGGACTGTGTTATAGGCCTAATGACTCTGATGAGTACAACAGACATTTTTGCAGAGAAATAGTGGGCCAGTAAATCAGAATGTATTGTAATGGTGGATTTTAACTTTCCAGATATTGACTGGAACTTGTGGATTGGTCACTCGCACGCTAGCAGAACTTTTGTGGATTTATTGGATGATTGTTTTCTAGTTGCCCTTCATTGGATGAAGGGCAACCAGAGGATGTAATACTCTTGGTCTGATTATCAGCAGTGATTATACATGCATTAAAAATTTGCAGATAAAGGAACCTCTAGGTGACAGTGATCGCTGTGTACTGATGTAGGATTTACTTAAAGATGTAACAACCATCAAGGATAATGGGAAGGGTTTATGCTTTCATATTGGTGACTACAGTGGTCTCAGACAGTTTTCAAATTCTATATGGTGAGTTGAACAGATGATGGTACCAACAGCAAATTCTCGATGAGAAACCTTCAAGGAATTATAATTTGGAAGTTACTAGGCTTTTCATACCAACTAAGAAATATTGTTCGTGATTTGGGCTGTTCGTGGATGTCAGATGAACTAATTACACTCGTGGCAGAGAAGAAAAATGCATGGGATGCATAAAAATTATCAGCCAACACTAGCCTATGGTAGATATAAACTAGTCAGTAATCAAGTCAAAAAGGAGGTTAGTCAAGCCAAGGCAGATTATGAGAAATCTTTGACAAAGGATGCAAAGAAAAACAGAAAAGTCTTCTTTATATAAACTCTAGAAGGAAGGAGATGAATCAAATTGGTCCCCTTGATATCGATAGTTCGACTGCTGATGATCCTGCTCAGATAGTTGACAAACTGAATGACTATTTTGCATCTGCATTCACACATGAGGAATTCTGTCAGGAAGGGGAGGACAGAAGTTTACTAAGCTCTAATGGAGAGCAAAGTGGAGGAGAAATTTTTGAGGTTAAACATAAAAAAGGCAATGGAATCTATACAGTTATATTGAAGGAGGCAGCAAAGGAAGTAAACAAACCCTTAGCCATAATTATGAGTGCATCATTATATTTAGGAGGGGCCTCTCTGTGGACTGGAGATCTGCAAATGTATCACCAATTCACAGAGGGGGTTCAAAGGGTTACACAAATAATTATAGACCTGTTAATTTAGGGAAAATAATGGAGTCACTGGTTAAAGAAGCATTGCAGGATCATCTAGACAACACTGCAGTAACAGAGCAGACACAGCATGGGTTTGTTAGGGTCTTGTCTAACCCATCTGATTGGATACTATGATGTGGTCACAAAGGAACTGGATACAAAATATAATTTTGATATATACAGTTGATTCCGGTTATTTGGGCCACCGGTTAATCGGGGCAGCCGTTTATTTGGGACAAATCTTAAAAAACAGAACCCAATTGAGAAAATAGCCAGGATTTACTTCGCTTAATTGGGACAAAATGCCGTTTAATCTGGGCAGAAGACCGCAGCACTGAAGATTACCGTACGATTGTCACCAACCGTACCACGTAGTTCGGTCGAATTTCTGGAGGTCACAACCATAAAACAATAAAAACAATTAGCAGTCACCTGTTTATTGGGCTTTTGTGTTAGTGAAATCTATCATAAACTGATAGTAAACTCAATCTTATTGAATTTGCGATAATACTGACAGCTGGAATTCTGTGGGTTATTATAGTGAAATGTGTTTACACTTCTATGGAATCTTCAATCATATAAAAGAAAATAATTTTCTGGCTCTTCTCTTCATTCCTATTTTTAAAGCTTCGTAATTTGTTACTCCGTTCTCATGTGCGCGGTGTTCTTTGTTATTGATTGCTTATCTTTTTACTGTTTTAAATATTAATCCCCACCCACAAATGACATTGAACAGAAATGTCAACTAGTTCAGTTAGTATGTACATATTACAGTACGTATTAATTATTCCGATTATCATGTATATTCTTCCGAATTTCACATATCATTTAATTTTTTAATTGGTAAGGTAATAAAGGGTAAATTTGTACTTAATATATCTTTAATTTTATAGCCTATGGATAATATTCTTCCTATTTTCGCTAATTAGAATCGCTGTTTAATAGAATTCAAATTCAATTCACAAACGTGATCACAATGACCGGCGCTTATTACACATCGTATAGTGAACTGTACTTTACAATGGTGACTCCATCGTAATGTGATTTGATTGAACAGTGAACCAATTGTAAAGGGGGTAAGGAGTACATTGTATTTTTAACTATTTACGTGAAACTTCGGATAATTGGGGCAGCCGCTTAATCAGGCCAAAATGCACTAGTCCCGATGTGTCCCAAATAACCGGAATCAACTGTACTTGGATTTCAGAAAGCTTTTGATACTGTTGCACATGGAAGACTGCTGAACAGACTGGAGTGGGATGGTATTAAGGGCAAATTGCTACACTGGATAAAGGGATGGTTGAGTGGAAAATGACAGTGAGTGGTAATTAATGGACACTGCTCTTGGTGGACTAATATTATTAGTGGAGTTCCCCCTGGGTTCGTTGTTTAGTGTATTTATCAATGAAGGTATATGAGACTTAATGTCCAAGTCTGCAGATGATACAGACGTTGGCAGGGTTGTTAATGATAGTGAAGATGGTATGCTACTGCAATAGAATCTTGAAAAGTTAGGCAGATGGGCTGAGAAGTGACAACTGAAGTTTAACATTGACAAATGCAAAGTACTGCATATGGGTAGCAGTAACCCAAGGGAAACATACCAGCTGTGTGGTACTACACAAAGGGTGCTCTTAGCAAAAAAGGCTTAAGTTCTACATGTTGCAGCATCTGGAGACTAGGCACCTGCCAGATGATCTTATTGAGGTGTATAAGGCTTTGAATGGTGTGAGCAGGCTCAATGCTGAAGGGGGTTCTTCCACTTGCTTAGATTATGAACCCAGGGGTACAGATTCAAATCGAGGAAAGACAGTTGTACAATAGATGTGCGGAAATTTGCTTTTAGCCTGTGGGTATTTGATTGCTGGAACAGACTTCCATTTGGAGTGAACAGATGGGTGAAATGGAAAGTGTTTTTTTTTTTTGCTGATGTATAAAAGCTTTCTTTTTTGCATCATATGGCTCAACTTATGCTAATGCTAATTTCAAGTGCATTTGATTTTTTATTAAATTAATTGAATTTTTTTTTTCTCTGATTAATAGAAGTGAAAAGTAAATATAGTTGCCTTCTTGTCGATTATGTTTAGTGCATTTTGGAGTTCTTTTTTCGAAGGCAGAATGTTTGCTTGGCACTTAGCAGCTCTTCTGCTGTTGTATAGTAGCTATAGTATTGCTATAGTAGCAACTTCATCATCCACCTTAACAACTTTCTCTCTCTCTCTCTCTCGGGGTAATTCAGATTTTTTTTTTTTTTTTTTTTGCTGGTGAAGCATAAGCCGCAGGCTTCCTTGTACCATACAGCTAATAATAATAATAACTTAAGTGCCTCGGCAGAATATGCTGTGCAGTCATCTAGAATCATCAAAATATTCCTTTTTCCTGAAGCCATTCTTTAGTGTACTCTCAATAACCAAGACTAAAAATTTGATCAAAAGTCAAGCACTTTGATTTGCCTCATAATTGCTTGGAAGTTGGTTAACTCCTAAAATATCTTGGCCAGGAAAAATTCCAATCAGAAATGGGTGTTTTGTATTGCCATCTTTAGCTAAAAAAATAGCGATTCTTTGTTTATTTAATTCAGCAATGAAAATAAGTGATTCTGGAGAAAATAAATGCACTGATTCCAAAAATCACCATAAAAAGTCTCTATCAGTCTAAAGTTTTGTACATCAAAAGATGTACAAAACTTTAATGCTAAAATAAATCGATATGTATTCCTATAATTCAAGTTTGTAATACAAGTGTAAAAAAATATATGTTCTCTATAACTCATTTAACTTCGGAAAAAATATCATAAATCATTGCAAAATAGCTATATTTCAATAATATATAATCAGCATGCCTGTAATTGTCCTTAAAAATGTTTGCTGCTAAGGGATTTTCTCTTATATTCCTGCTTACTCTCCCTTACAAGGAACCAGCAGTAATCCCCCACCATTTTCCATTGTGGAAATATCTTGATGACACCATTCACCTTGTTCATCACTCACATCTCCCAGATTTTTGGGAGTGGGAATTTGATGTGGGAATGAAGAAAATGAATTTTCAATGACATTCGAGACAACTCATGTTTTTGTAGGACTCGAGTAAATTAGACACCAACATTTCATAGTTTTCTTTTTTCCTATTACCCAAAAAACCATGTATTACTGCGTTGAATGATCGCCAAGCTGCCAATTCAACCTCCTCTGACTGGGTTTCAAATACATCATCTTTCAGGAGTTTCCTAATTTGTGGTGCTACAAAACACACTTATCTTTTTTATCTAGTCCCTTCACGGAATTTTTCATCAATCCAAGTTTGATGTGCAGAGATGGAAGAAGAACCTTGTTTGATTGCACTAAAGGAGTATATTTTATATTACATTGTCCCGATATGAATTCGTCCTGCTTGACCCAGTGTTTCACAACATAATATTCTTCTGTCGCACGGCTGTCCCACAAACACAAACACAAAAAACAACAATATTTTGTGAAACCCCATGCAAACCAATAACCTTAATATCACTGCATATGTTCCAACCATAATCCTGGTATTTTATAGCATGTAGAACCTTAAATATGACTTTCTTTAAGTCCAACTGAATGAAACATAGGAACGGATGGAATTTCGTTGCCATTATGAAGAAAAACTGCTTTTAAACTTAATTTTGAGGCATCTATGAATAAACGCTATTCATCTGACTTATGCAAGAAACCTAGTTCTTTCAGAAGTCTAATAATGTCTTTTTTCAAAACACCGAAATCTTTGATCTGCTGCGAATATATTCCACCGCTGTAACCTAGAACCTAACAGTTCAATTTATTCTTTCAGAAAATTTAAGTCCCTAACAAAATCATTCAACTCATCTTGTTTGATTAAATGTACCTCACTACCTGAACTTACTGACCGATAGTCAACATCTTGTGAAATGGAGGCTTCCAGGGAATCCTCAACTTGAACTTGATCACTTTATATTACCCACTACTGTTTTGTGGAGGATAGATTCACAACCCTGATAACATGTCACGATCAATTAATACTTGGAAAACCTTGGCACAGCCTACAAAAATCGTCACCAAAAATGCTAAGTGTGCTCTGAAAATTGTAAATTGTTGCATCGGAATTTGAACCTAAGAGCCATAGGTTCTTAGTCTGATTATGTTTTTCACAAGAAAACTGAGGCCAGAATCAATTGCTAAAATTAAGAGAATTAGTTGATATCTCTAAAAATAAATCAGTATGTCATACATTACTGGCTAGGTCATAATTGGCATATTTTGGTAAAACATAACTCCCTCTATATTTAATAACTGTGATGTGATGATGTGAAATTGGCATGGTGATTTGCGAAATCTTAACATAAAAATTAAAAAATTTAAAAAAAAAAACATAAAAATTTCATTTTTAAGTTCGTGGAGGTAAAAATTGTGTTTTTTGCATCTACATTCACACGTGGGGAGTTATTCAGGGAGGGGAATGCCAGAGGTGAATTAAACTCACCAGTGAGCTAGATAATTTTGTAATAACTGAGAGGAAAGTGGAAGAGAAATTGTTGAAGATAAACATAAAAAAGGCACCCAGGGTGAATGGGATCTATCCTGTTATATTAAATGAGGCAGCAGCGGAAGTAAGCAAACCCTTAGCCATAATTATGAGAGCTTCCCTGGACTCAGGGGAGGTAACCATGGACTGGAGATGTGCAAATGTGACCCCAATTCACAAAGGAGGATCAAAGGGTGACAAGTAATTATAGACCTGTTAGTTTAACTTCTGTTCCACGGAAATTAATGGAGGCACTGGTTAAAGAAGCACTGTAGGATCATCTAGACAAGACTTCGGTTATAGCTCGGACACAGCATGGTTTTGTTAAGGGGAAGTCTTGTCTGACCAATTTGATTGGATACTATGATGTGGTCACAAAGGAACTGGATGCAGGGAATAACTTTGATATCATATATTTGGATCTTAGAAAGGCTTTTGATACTGTTGCACATTGAAGACAGCTGCACAAATTGGAGTAGTGTGGCATTGGAGGCAAATTGCTGCTATGGAGAAAGGGATGGTTGAGTGGGAGAAGACAGAGAGTGGTAATCAATGGACACTGCTCTTTGTGGAATAATGTTATTAGTGGTTTCCCTCAGGGTTCAGTGTTGCGTATATTGTTGTTTTCTGTATTTATAAATGATAGTGATGATGGTATCTCAGGCTTAATATCCAAGTTTGCAGACGATAAGAAGGTTGGCAGGGTTGTTAAGGACACTAATGACAGTACGCTGCAACAGGATCTAGAAAAGTTGAGCAGATGGCCTGAGAGGTGGCAAATGATGTTTAACATTGACAAATGTAAAGTACTACATATGGGAAGCAGTAACCCCAGAGTAACATCAACTCTGTGGTACTACATGACAGTGGTAGAGAATGAAAAGGACCTGGGGGTAATTGTGCAGGCAGATGTGAAGTTTTCTGAGCAGTGCAGGCGGTCTGCAAGAGTAGCTCATGGTGTCTTGTCAATGATAATCAGGAATTTTTCTAGCAGGGATAAGGAGGTGATTATTCCCTTGTATAAGGCAATGGTCAGGCCACACCTTGAGTACTGTATACAGGCTTGGAGGCCTCATTTTAAGAAGGATGTTGAGCTGTTGGAATGAGTACAGAGAAGGGCAACAAGATTAGTGAATGGAATGGAATGGAATGAAGGGTTGCTCTTACAAAGAAAGGCTTAAGTTTTGCAGATTACACTGTGTGGAGACTAAGCACCTGCGAGGTGATCTGATTGTGTATAAAGCCTTGAATGGTTTGAGCATGCTCAATGTTGATGGGAATCTTCCTCTTGCTCAGAATAATCACCTGAGAGGGCATAAATTCAAATTGAGGAAAGACAGTTGTAGGGGAGATCTTCCGAAGTTTGCCTTTAGCCAGCAGGTAGTTGATTGGTGGAACAGACTTTCATCTTTTGTTGTGGAAGTTGATAGCCTAAATAAGCTGAGCTGGACAGGTATTTAGAACGGATGGAGGGGTGAAATGGGAGCAGGGCTTTTTTTGGCTGATGCTGCATAAGCTTGCTTTCTTGAATCATATGCCTCTACTAATGCTAATTTGTTAGTACACCCCAAAAGGTTTTGTTTCAGGCTCCTCATGTTTTGCACCACAAATTGTTTTTATTGCAGCTCTGATGCACATTTCAAGTTTTCTCTGATTTTTCAGTATCGTAGATAAAGTGAGTAAAGAAATGTATTCTTTGGCAGTGTTCATTTTATTTCATTCCATTCTGTTAATCTCTTGTATAATTTTTTCTTTAATTTTCAGGTATATTCTCTCCATTGGAGATTTGTTGCTATAACTGATAAATGTGATTTAAATGGAAACAAACTTTGAATTAAATTAAAGGTGCAAGCAGCAAAAAGATGTCAGCTCAAATCCTTTTAAAAATTTTGCACAAAAAAAATAAATAAAATAATAGACTACGGCAAAAGACTGTTTAAACAGGGCACAATTGTCAATTGCAACTTGACCTGCAATTAATATTGTGAAATTCCACTGGCAAACTGAAATGGAAAATTGTGAAAATATAAGAACTTCAGCTTTGAAATGTGCCTTTTTTTTTTTTTTTTTTTGGAATATAGATGATTCTCATTCCCTATGATAGATAGCAATCCAGTCACCCAGGAAGTTGTCCAAGAGCCATGAAACATCTGAAAAATATTTATATTCCTTTAGAAATTAAAGACAGATCAGATTTCACTCTGCATAGGTTACTCAGATTCTCTCTCTCTGTTCTTCAAAATAAAAACTCAGCAACACTTTATTACAGTAAAAATACAGAATTGGTGTTAGTAGGTCAAACAGGCAAGTTAGAAAGATGTAATATTTTTTTATCAAGTGTTACATTATGAAATACTATTATTGTTATTATTACAGACCACATTCAGAACAATAACAATTTAGAAAAAATTTAACCATTTAATGATATATGGGGTTTTTCAATTGAATTTTATTTCCAGTGAGGATATTATGACTTTGATTTTGTTGTAATTGTTCAAACAATTTACCTATATATCACCACCATGATCGGAAAAAGTTCACTAAAACTGTTTTACAGTGATGTCTGGTTGTAACAGAATCATAGTCACTGCATCCAATACCATCATCTTCAACAACATTGTCTTTATCTTCAGAATTTAGTTCCAAGGATATCAAAAACCAGCATGAAAACAGTTGCCATCAGACTACTACTGCTACTCCTTGATGGCCATAATGGCAGCTTCACCGTGATTGAAGTTCTCCCCATGAAGGCCTTCCTTCGTAGGACCAAACAGACAGAACTCTGATGGCGCAAGGTCAGGATTGTGTAGAGGATTTGGAAAACAGTCCACCTGAATTGATCTCCCTTGCCTGGATGCTGAAGAAATTTTCCTTTCTTCTTTGATCTCACTTTTGCAATTTATCTTCATCTTTTCAGTGTCTGTACTTAGCAAACAAAATTAATCACGTGGCAGAACAAATCATTTTTCCATCATATGGCCAAGCCTTAAATTTCTTTATCAGTGAATCCTTGTGAACACTACATACTGCTGCTTTTACCCTGGTTCATAGTGCTATATAAGCTTTATTCTATGCTGGATTTAAGAGTGTTTTTCTTGCTTAACTAATTCTACATGGTAAAAAACTAAGTTTTCTTCCCAAATTTGTGGTTTTGTGGTTTTTTTTTTTTTTTTTTTTTTTTTTAATATCAGAAAGATTATTTTGAATTGTCAATGAAATTCATTTAAATCTCACCAAAATGTAATTTTCTTTTATTTCAGCGAGAACAAAAGAGAAGCCGTCTGAATTCAATCTTACTGAAATTGTTAGCTAGTATTCCTGGTAAACAACGTGTGGATCTTACGTATCTCTTAGATGGAGGATGTGGGAAGAGAATACGTAGAAAGGCCAATCCTCTTCTGACTTGATGTAGTGTGAATTGCATGAAAGACTAGTGTTATTTAAACTCTCACGAATTAAAATCTGACTGGCCATGGAATAGCATCCCTCCCTTTTCCTCTTCCTCCAGTTCAGGTTTCCCTATCATCATGTGATTTGTCAGCACTGCCAGAGACTTTACCTGCTGTGTGGGAGACTTTAAAAACTATGGGAAAAAAAAAAACTAAATCTAACCGCAGTTACAGCACACATTGTTGGCAGGATACAACTAAATTGTGTGTTGTGCTGATCTGACTACTCAAGTGATATGTACAGCATCAGTCCCCCCCCCCCAAAGTGTGTGTGCGTGTGTACGTTACAGTTTTTCGTAATAAATATTATGCTGGGAGAACATGTATCTATTGATTTCTGCCATAAGAATTCCGTGTATAAATGCATTAACAGTGTTGCAGTCTGATACTGTGAGCTGCCTTATAATGGCAATGTCATTCATGACTTTATAATTTTCAGTACAGCCCTGTCTTTGTTATTATATAACTTAAAAAAAAAAAAACTATTGTGGCTACTTCCTAAAAATATTGTTTCAATGTTTTTTATAGTGAAAAAAAAAAAAAAAAACTGCCACGCTCATCATTAGGTTTTTGAAACCAGTTAAATATATGCTGTTGTTGCTTGTACAAAGAAAATCTTTAAAAGAAACAGATGTGGATAATTAATATAAGTTCAGAATGAATTTGTATGTAAACCATTGTAATATAACATCTCATTGGTAGCTGTGTATTTTATCATCTTCATTGTAACCACATCTTCCTTTACATACTGGCCAGTTGTATTAAGCCAAATCCTAGTCAAGATCTCTTGACAGCAGCTGCCAGAACAAAGCATACACTTTGTTTAGAAGTGTCACACAACAGCATATTTTGTTGTTTGTTAGCCTCAGCCGTCCTTACAGCGAGGTTGCAATATCAGGTATTGTTTCAGCAAGAGTAATTAAGGGAACAGATTTTTTTTTTTTTTTCCTCAAATTGTTTGTATAAAAATGTTTAAAAAGATCCTTTGAATGCAACCAGTGCTTGAGAGACATAAAAAGAACCATTCTTCAAGAACTCATTTGTTATTTAGATATCCAAAAAATATATAATAATAAAATGACAGCCATTCTTCCTTGTGAATAATATTTTGACTTTTGCTGTTGATAAACCTGTGAATTAAAAACACACACACACAATCAGAGTTAGTGTCTATAACTGCAAAGTTATAGACACTAACTCTGATTGTGTCTTTGCAGTTATAAGTCTATAACTGCAAAGAAATGATTATAGACAAGTATAGATTCTATGGAGCTGCTAAAATAATTTTGAGCAGAATTTATGGGCAAGTGCCAAAAATAACTGATGAATATGTAAAAAATAAATTTAATAACAACTGAAGAGACTAGCTAAAATTTCCAAATTCATTAGCAAGCTAATTTTTCAAGTAGGCCTGAGGGAGGAGGGGGGAAATAACAACTCATAATAATTGCAATAAATACACCAACCCATATAGGTAACAAAGATTTCGATAAAATGAAATAAAATTAACCACAGATAAAAACTGTATATTTATTATAAAGAAAAGGAATTCACTGATAACTATTCAATTAAAAGTGATAAAAAAATAATAATTACATAAAATTAAAAATATATGAATACTAAGAGTTAAAATGGATAAAAACAACACTGAAGTTTTCAGAGGTGACCACCTCATTTTTCAACAATGGAACTTTCCATTTCAAATCTGGTATTATTTAATGTACCATACCTGTAAAGTTTCACTGTTAAAAATGGAGACAGTTGCCTTTGAAAGCTTTGGTTTTGCTTTTATCATTTTTAACCCATAATTATCAGTATATTTCCTTTTTTTTTTTTTAAATAAATTAAATATATAGTTTTATCCTCTGTTTAATTTTATTTTTATTAGTCTATTGTTTATATGAGTTGATGTATTTATTACAGTTATTATGAGTTCATTAGAAAGAAAGCTACATGGAAATGCCATACTATGAAGCATTGGAAGAGACATAGTAAAAGAAAACAAAACAACATTGGATAAATAATTTAGTTAATTAAAAATAAATGTTGCCTAATAAGGTTTAAAATACTGAGAAATAAAGAATTTAGCTGGCTACAACATTTGTAGTTCGTTTCAAATATTATTTATTAATGGGTTTGTTAATCAGTTATTTTTGATGACTACTCAAAATTTTATTAATTTCATGGAGTCTATACTTTTGTCAATAATCTTCTCTTTGCAGTTATTGGCTTATCATTAACACTTTGATATTTTATACTTGTGCTGTGTTAATCTCTGCAACTTTGTGCGAGTTTATATAGTGCACTTTGCATATTTTTGCATACAAGTTATCTCATATATTATATTTTAGTTGGACTAATTAATTAGACACACACACACACCATATATATAAACAAACAGATTTGTTTTGGTAACTTTTATTGTCTCTCACTGTCTTAACTGTTTGAAAGATATGTTAATGGTTGCTGTTACCTAATGAATCTTGAGTATGAAATACTCAGAACTGCTGTATAACATGTTGTCCTTCGGAATATTGTACATATTGAACTTAGCTACAGGCTACACAGATATTTACAAAAACATACATATGTATTAAACATTTTTAATGAATCACAGGAGTTTGTTGTGATCTTTATGCTGATTGACACCACTCAACAAAAAAATTTTAAAGGCCACTCCATCTCTTTTATTTAGTAATTCACACTAATTATTTTATGCATGTTTCAGACAGGCCTTAAAATTCATGTACATTGTGACCACCTCATTTTAACAAACATTATTTATTCAAACATCATTTTAACAAACATTATTTATTCAAAGAATATGACAGAAAGCACTTCAAAAACCAATTTGATTGAGATGAGAGTTAGCAAAAATTTCAAGTGCATTACTCTTGGAACCAATACATCCCTTTTCCTTTTGACCACAAGTCTGTCTGATGTGTGAAGGGAGCAGGGTTTTGGCTACATGCTGTCTACATGTAGACAGCATGTAGCCAAAACCCTGCATGTAGACAGCATGTAATCCTACATGCTGTCTACATGTAGACAGCATGTAGGATTACAAGAGGTATGGTCTCTCTTCTGACTTAGAGGGATCTAATGAAGTTGTTTCATAGAGAAATCATGCTCCGGGGGAGTGAAAAAAGAGCCTGAGATGTGTCAGCATTAGGTAGTTTAAAAAATAATAATAAAAAAAGCTTTGTATGTTCACTTTCATGTCATAAGCAGCACATGATGTTCTATATCACTTTTCATGTTTACTTGAAACATTGTTCATTTTTAATATGTGGAGAAAGCATTATTTACTTTTCATTTAAAGCATTCTTCACCACATTATGCTTTGCTATCCATTTATTGTTGTTAGTGTTCATTATCGGTACGAGATGCATTATTTTGTTATTAATTTGGAAGAAAGTTTGGAAATGCCATTCTAATAATGTTATTCCAGAGCATTCAAGCTAAAGCCTGATCTCTTAAACCTTCCAATTTCTGATTTCTTAAAGTTGGCTAGTATGTGCAACTGACAATAGTTGGTAGAACGTTCCAATTCAGAAGTGCCTGGATTTTGTAATGTAAGTAAACTTTTTTAGTAAACTCTCATCTCAATTAAATTACTTACTTTAATTCAGGACAACTGCTTTCCTTTATTATACATATTTATATTTCCTTTATTGTAAGCCATAACTTTTCAGGCTTAACATTGCTAAAAGTACATATTTCACATTAAATCTAAAGAGTGCAAATAATTAATGCAGTGTATGAGATGCATTAATTAGTTGCCAGAAAAGTCTGGGGGGACAATGTTCTGGAGAGTGTTCCAACTAAAGCCGGATCCCTTAAATCTTCCAATTTTTGATTTCTGAAAGTTAGCATTAGCATTAGTTAGAAGCATGTGATGAAAGAAAACAAGCTTATACAACATCTGTCAAAAAAAACACTTTGCATTTCACCCACCTATTCTTTGCAAAAAAGATTGTCCCATTCTTCAATTTATTTTAGATATCAACTTCCACAACAACCGATGGAAGTTTGTTCCTACAGTCAACCACCTAAAGGCAAATTTCTGCACATTGCACAACTGACTTTCATGAATTTAATTTATTCCCCCTCAGCTGCATAATCTGAGCAAGAGGAAGAATCCTATCAGCATTGAGCTTGCTCAAACCATTCAACCGGATATACACCTCAATCAGATCATCTCACATGTGCCTACTCTACAGATGCTGCGATTTGCAGAGCTTAAGCCTTCCTTGGTAAGAGCAACCCTTTGTTCAACTCACCAATCTCGTTGCCATTCTCTGTACTCACTCCAACAGTTTTACAGCCTTCCTAAAATGATACCTCCAGACCTGTATGCAGTACTCAAAGTATGGCCTGACAATTGCCTTATACAAGGAGATAATCACCTCCTTATACCTGCTAGCAAAATTCCAGTATATCATTGACAAGACCCCATGAGATGCTCTTCTACCCATATGCAGTACATTGCATTTGCCAAGGTTCAGTTGCCACTTCTCGGACCATCCGCCCAAATTTTCTAGATCCTGTTGTAGTAGCACACTGCAACTACAACAACTGTCATTAACAACCCTGCCAAGCTTTGTATCATCTGAAAACTTCGACACTAAGCCTGATATACCTTCATCAATATCATTGATAAATATACAAAACAACAGTGTACCCAAAACCGAACCCTGTGAGTCTCCACTAATAACATTAGTCCACAAAGAGCAGCACCCATTGATTACCACGCTCTGTCTTCTCCCACTCAATCATCCTTTTATCCGTTGTAGCAACTTACCGTAATACCATTCTGCTCCAATTTGTACAGTAGTCTTCCATGCACAACAGTGTCAAAAGCTTTCCTGAAATCCAAATATATGATATCAAAATTATTTTTTGCATCCAGTTCCTTTGTAACGACACCATAATATCATCAAATTTGACAGGTAAGACTTTCCGTTAACAAACCCATGCTGTGTCTGAATTATTCCAGCAGTCTTGTCTAGATGATCCTGCAATACACCTTTATTCAGTGACTCAATTATTTTACCAGTAACAGAAGTTAAACTAACTGGTCTGTAATTACTTGTGTCACCCTTTGATCCCGCTCTGTGAATTGGGGATAAATTTGCACATTGGCAGTCCATGAGGACTTCCTCTGGGTCCAAGGATGCTCTCATAATTATAGCTAAGGATTTGCTTACTTCCTTTGTCGACTCCTTTAATATAACTGAATAGATCCCATCCACCCCAGGTGCCTTTCTTATGTTTAACTTCAACAATTTCTCCTCCACTTTGCTCTCTGTTATTACAAAATCATTAAACACCCTGCTACAATTTGATAACCTTCTGGCATTTTCAAACCTTAATAACTCCTCATGTGTGAATGTAGAGGCAAAATACTCATTCAGTTTGTTTGCTGTCTGAGCAGGATCATCAACAGTCGAACCATCGATATCAAGTGGACCAATCTGATTCATTGCCTTCCTTTTAGAGTTTATGTAAGTAAAGAAATCCTTGCTGTTTTTCTTAGCATCCTTTGCCAAAGATTTCTCATAACTGCCTTCGCCTGCCTAACCTCCTATGTGTCTTGATTACAGACTGGCTTATATCTGCCATAGGCTTCTATGTCGCCTGATAATTTATATGCATCCCATGCATTTTTCATTAGTTTATTTGACAACCATTTAGGCCTAAACCTTGAACAATATTTAATAGGTACGAAACGTTTAGTAACTTCCACGATTAATTCCTTGAAGGCTTCCAACTTAGAATTTGCTGTTTGTAACATCATCAGTTGATCCCACTGTACAGAATTGAAAAAATGTTGACTATAGTCACCTTTATGGAAGCAAAAATACTTTCCTTAACCCTGATGGTAATTATATCTTTAAGTAAATCCCACATCAGTACACTGTGATCACTGCTGATAACCAGATCAAGAGTATTACCCTCTGGTTGCCTTTCTAACATGCTGCTGCAGAAAACAATTATCCAATAAATCCACAAATGTCTTACTAGTGTGCGAGTGAGCAAACCACAAGTTCCATTCAATATCTGAAAAGTTAAAATCCCCCATTATAAGACATTCTGATTTACTAGCCCACTCTATTTCTCTGTAAAATTGTTCATTGTACTCATTCGAGTCGTTAGACTTATAACACACTCCTACTCTTATTTTTGCTTTTGCATGCTTTTGTCACACCAAACTAACTCAACAGTGCACTGTCGATCTATATCAACTGGATGCACTTCTTTTGATTTTGTGTTTTTCTTAATTAACAGCATAACCTCTCCTCCCTATCCTTTCTGTACACATTGTACTCCAAATTCCAATTCTGCACTGCTTATAACTGTGTTGCACCACGTCTCTGATATCCCAACAATATCCGCCTTTGATGTCTTGTGCAACACTTGAAATTCGTCAAATTTATTTACTATACTTCTAGCATTGGTATACATGCACTTATTCTTAGCTACCCTAACACATCCGATATACCCACCTGTTCTACGATGACTGCCATCAGTCCCTGAAACCCCCAGTACCCCTCGCTCGAGGCCGCTGCTTATTCTAATAGAAGTTGTGCAAGAATCACTTCACCTCTGCCTGCTGCTACTTAATACACAACGATGTTGTGTATTACTATGTAAACCTATGTGAGCCGACCGTGCTAGCCAGGTAGGTAAAGTGCCTACGTGCCAACCCAAAGGTAAAGTAAAGCATAAAGCGTGTTTAGGGTCGAACGGCACCAGGGGTTTCCCCCATCTTCGCGTAGTTTACATTGTGGTGTGATACAGTTCACTGTAAAGGCCAGAGATTGAAAGTATATTGGATCTTGAGGTGTGTGATATCATGTACCGTTGTTCTGGCCATTTAGCTGCCAGACCCCTGCTGAGGCCCGACGTTGCCCACACTTTGCCCCGTGGAGGCAGACCAGGTACCCAGTAGTTGTAGTTTACTCTGGCAGGTCCTGCCACCTAGTATGTCACAGAAACGATTGTCCAAGCAGCTGCAATTGCAATCCCAAAATCATCCAGCCGGTTCCCACTATTCCCGAAACCTTGGTGGAATTCAGAATGCACGGCAGCAAAAAAAGCACAAAACAGAGCCTTGGGGACATTCCGCTGATATCCCACCACTGAAAATTTAATATCATTCAAACGTGCACGTGCAAAAGCACGTTATGTACGACGTCAGAGCCAAAGTAAATCTTGGATTCGTTTTACATCTTCCATAACTCAAGCTGCTAGCTCAAAAGTAGTCTGGGATAAGATCCGGAAAATGAAGGGAAAATATCCACCATGCCCTTCAGCGATCCTCGAGCACAACGGATGTCCAATTGCAGATCGAACTGCAGTTGCAAATAGTCTAGGGGAAACATTTGCAAAAATCTCTGCAATAACATCTTTTCCCGCAGAGTTTTTGGCCCTGAAAAAGAAAGTTGAGAAAAACCCACCAAACTTCTCTTCAAAAGGGCTTGAATCGTATAACAAGCCCTTTTTACAGGAAGAGTTAAATGCAGCACTCTTTCTCACGCATACAAGTGATGTGGGGCCCGATGACATCCACTACAAAATGTTAAAACACCTTTCACCACAATCTAAGGATCACCTTTTAATTCTGTTTAACAGAATTTTTATTCAGAAACAATTTCCGGATTCCTGGCAAAGGGCTATCGTCCTTGCTTTCCCAAAACCAGGAAAAGATCCTAGCAATCCAAGTAACTATCGTCCTATTGCTCTGACAAGCTGTTTGTGCAAAGTCCTGGAAAGAATGGTTAATGCACTCCTCGTATGGTATTTAGAAACAAATGGTCTGCTTTCCAGTGCGGCTTCCGAAGAAATAGATCCACTCTGGATCATTTAATCCGATTGGAAACGTCCATTCGTGATGCTTTTATTAAATCCGAGCATTTGGTAGCAGTTTTCTTTGATATTGAAAAAGCGTACGGCACAGCATGGCGATTTGGAATTTTAAAAGACCTCTATAACTTTGGTCTTAGAGGTAACCTTCCTGTTTTTATTAAAAACTTTCTTTCGAATCGCCAATTTCAAGTCCGTTTAGGATCCACCCTCTCGAGTTTTCTCTCAGGAAGAGGGAGTCCCACAAGGATCCGTTCTAAGTGTTACGCTTTTCGCAATCAAAATAAACTATCGCAGAACAACTTCCACCCACTGTAAACAATGCCCTCTATGTAGACGACTGCTATATTTTGTAATTCATGCAATATGAGGGTCATTGAAAGGCAACTGCAGAAAACCATTGATCATCTTACAGTCTTTGGCTAATGGGTTCAGATTTTCATCACAGAAGACTGTTTGTGTACACTTCTGTCGCAAATGTAATCTTCATCCTGACCCAGAATTAAGGCTTGGGCAAAATAACATCCCAGTTGTAGCAGAATTCAAATTCCTTGGACTTATTTTCGACAAAAAGCTGACATTTTTACAACACATTCGTCAGCTGAGGACAAGATGTGTCAAAGGGCTTAACATCCTTCGTGCCCTTTCGTCAACTTCATGGGGCGCAGATCGTTCTACCCTTCTTCGCCTTTACCGAGCACTTGTCCATTCCAAACTCGACTATGGGTCTCAGGTTTATGGTTCTGCTAGAGATAGTGCACTTCGGTGGTTAGATCCAATCCACCATCAAGCCATCCGGACAGCCACTGGAGCATTTCGCACATCTCCTGTCCAAAGCCTTTACGTTGAAGCAAATGAGCCATCTCTGTCCCTTCGACGTAAGCAGTTGTCCTTACAGTACGCCTTCAAACTAAAATCCCTGCCCGATCATCCCACTTGGCCATCCGTTTTTGAGCCACGCTGGGAAAACCTCTACAATACCCTTCGGACTGCCAACAAACCTTTTGGTATTCGCATTCAAGGGCTGCTGAATGAGCTAAACTTGACGGTAGACAACGTTGCCCAGTCACCAAGGCAATTCTTTCCACCCTGGCATGCTTATTTTCCAACTTGCGGCTTCTTCCTTAAGATCTGGGAGAAGGCTACTACACCGCCATCTGTCTACCAGCAACTCTTTGCATCACATAGCAGTATTCTGACTTTCTGCCAATCTATACAGATGGCTCAAAGTTAGAATGTCATGTGGGATCTGCTGTTGTGTTCCCTCACAAAACATTATCCTATAAGATCCCACAAGAAACTAGCATTTATACTGCAGAGTTGCATGCAATACAATCAGCCCTAGATCACATTAAAAATCGCGACTACCAGAGGTATATGATTTATTGCAATTCATCAAGCGTGTTACAGGCTCTGGTATCGGTGAGTTTTAACCCTCATCCGATCCTGTCCAGGATCCGGCAGATTCTTTTTTCTCTCATAGAATTGGAATATGATTCGCTTTTGCTGGATCCCAAGCCACATTGGGATCCGGGGAAATGAATCGGCTGATGCCGCTGCTAAATCAGCCATTTCCCTGGATAATCATTGTCTGTCAGTCCCCTATACAGACTACAGGCAAATAATACGTTCTAAATTACTCTACCAATGGCAAGATTCTTGGCACGGACGGGCCACAAATAAATTACATTGCATTAAGCCTGTAATTGCGCAATGGCAGTCCAGTCTACGCAGGGTCCGAAGAGAGGAAGTTGTTCTTGCTCGGCTCCGCATAGGTCATAGTCATCTAACACATTCCTATTTGCTGAGGGCGGATGACCCACCTATGTGCGAGATGTGTAATGTTATTTTAACCGTCAGTCACCTTTTTGTAGAATGTCCTGTTTTTATTGAAGCACGACGCTTGTGTTTTACTGATTTTAATAATTTGACTGAGCCATTTACACTCAGTCAGATAATATGTGACAGAGACAATATGTCTGACGTTTTTAACTTTTTACAATTTATTAATGTTTATACAAAGCTCTAAGTTTTATGCTTTTACTTTTATACCTTTTTAAACATAATAATTAATTGTTTGACATGGTAGCCTTTGCTACCAAAATGTTTAATAACATTTTAAATTTGTCTTGGCGCATTATGGCCTTAGCTGCCAATGCGCCATTAAAAACCAAACCTGCCACCTAGTTTCCTGAGAAAGGTCGCGGGTTCGAATCCCGCTTTGGGCTTGGATCAGTGTAAAATGCAAAAACTTTGGGAGGTGCATTATGGCCTCAGAAGCCGATGCGCCAACAACTAACAAAAAAAAAAAAAAAAAATCCTATGTGACACATACATGCAATATAAGAGGATTACTAACTGTTCTAGATTCTGCTGTATGTGAATCCCTAGAATGTTAGAAAAAACTGACACAAATCTTTGTCAGAAATTTTAATTCCAGAAGATTATAATTAGCTCTATTTGATACCTTAATTGTATTTAAAATGTATCTATCCTTTCTCCTGCAGGCGTTCCCGATCCGATGCTATCGGTAACAATAGCAACGCCATATTGGCCCAGAAACGAGTAAATAAGCCTCAGGCTTCCTTGCACCATATGGGTATTAATAATAATAATAATAATAATAATAATAATAATAATAACTGGTGATAGGTTGCTAACTAATGTGAATTTAAAATTAAAATGCATTCCAAATGATAGCAGTAAACTCCTGTAAAAATTACAATAATTACTAAACCTTTATAAAATAACATTTACTATGAAAAATGGTTTTATACCTCAGGGCATGTTATCATAGTTGTCGCCATAGCGTCAAAGTAACCAACCCCGGGGGCTCACATCTGGTGAGTATGGGCTTGGCAAACCCAGGGTCCTGAGCTGGATATCATCATTCTTCTCTTTCTTGGTGGTTCCTTTCTACTTCTCTCTCTCTCTCTCTCTCTCTCTCTCTCTCAGGGTAACTCGGGAATTTTTTTTTTTTTTTGTCTGGTGCAGCATAAGCCTCAGGCTTCCTTGTACCATATGGCTAATAATAATAATAATAAGACTAGCCGAAATTAGCAAAAAACGGCAAACCTCTAGAAAAGGTTATCCTGAACCGATTTAAGTCCCTGATAATTATTTTTAAAAAATAAGGTCCCCTTTATTAAGAGACACCTTTTCAAACTTTTCAGGAACAAAAGAAGCCGTGAATTAGGATTGAATTTGAAAGTGTCTGCAATTCTGCCCAGACACGATAGGAGGGAGTATATGATGAGAGCTCTGTCGATCAATTCGGCCCTGGAAAGATTGTGCAAGGCTCAATGGGTAGAATTTTTTTCAGCTTCGTGTGTACTTGTTAACAGGAGAGACTGCTTCAACAGGGATGGGATACACTCAAATACAAAGGGTGCAAGAATGTTTGCTGATGCTATCGAGGCAGTGTTAGATGGGTCGGAAAACTGCTAAATTGGGGGGTTACAAGGACTAATAGATTAACAGTAGCCACTGGCAGAGGTGAAGGTGATTCTTGCACTGTTTCTATTGGAATGAGCAGCAGTCTGCAAAATAAGATGCAGGATATTTCAGATTACTGGGAATCATTGGGGTACAAGTAAACACATGGGTTGTGTTAGGGTAGCAAAGAAAAAGAACAAGTGCATGTATACTTGCGTGTACACCAATGTTAGGAGTTTGGTAAATAAATTTGATAAATTTGAGGTATTGCTCAAAGCATCAAAGGCGGTTATTGTTGGGACAACAGAGACGTGGTGTCACACAGATATAAGTAATGCAGAACTGGAACGTCTACAGAAAGGATAGACAGGATAGGAAGGGAGGAGGGGTTATGCTATTAGTTAAGAAACACATAAAATCCAAGGAAGTGAAGCCAGTCGACATCGCTGGACAGTGCAGTGTAGAGTCAGTTTGGTGTGACCTAAGCATTGAGAGTAGGAGTGTGCTATTGGTCTAATGACTCTGATGAGTATAATAAATAACTGTACAGGGAAATAGAGTAGGCCACTAAATCAGAGAGTCTTATAATGGGGGATTTTAATTTCTCAGATATTGACTGGAATTTGTGGTTTGGACACTTACACACTAGCAAGGCTTTTGTGGATTTATTGGATTGGTCACTCACACACTAGCAAGGCTTTTGTGGATTTTTTGTAGTTTTCTTAATCAGCATGTTCGGAGGCAACTAGAGGGAGCAATACTCTTGATTTGATTATCAGTAGTGATTTTTCATGCATTAAAAATCTGCAGATACAGGATCCGCTAAGTGGCAGTGATCACAGTGTGCTGAAGTGCGATTTACTCAAGGACGTAACAACCATCAGGGGTAAAGGGATGGGTTATTGCTTTCGTAAAGGCGACTACGATGGTCTGAGACAGTATTTAAATTCTATACAGTCGGACCAACTGATGATGTTACCAACAGCAAACTCAAAATGGGAAGCATTCAAAGAACTTATCTTGGAAGCTACTAAGCTTTACATACCAACTAAGAAATATTGTTCAAGGTTCAGGCCTAAATGGATGTCAGATGAACTAATGAGACGTATGGCAGAGAAGAAAAATGCAAGGGATTCATATAAATTAACACGTGTCACAGAAGCCTATGATAGATATAAGTTGATCTGTAACCAAGTTACAAAGGAGGTTAGGCAGGCGAAGGCAGATTACGAGAAATCTTTGGCAAGGGATGCAAAGAAATACAGCAAGGAGTTCTTTACTTATGTAAACTCTAGAAGGAAGGGGATGGTTCAACTGTTCATGATCCTGCTCAGGCAGCCAACAAACTAAATCAATATTTTGCATCTACATTCACACATGAGGAGTTATTCAGGAAGGGGAATGCCATAGATGAAGTAAAAACTGGCAGTGAGCTAGATGATCTTGTAATAATTGAGAGTAAAGTGGAGGAGAAATTATTGAAGATAAATGCAAGAAAGGCACGTGGGGTAGATGGGATCTATCCAGTTGTATTAAAGGAGGCGGCAAAGGAAGTAAGCAATCCGTTAGCTTAGCCATAATTATGAGAGCTTCCATGGACTCAGGGGAGATACCCACAGACTGGAGATGTGCAAATGTAACCCCAATTCACAAAGGAGGATCAAAGGCTGACACAAGTAATTATAGACCTGTGAGTTTAACTTCTGTTACAGGAAAATTAATGGAGGCACTGGTTAAAGAAGCACTACAGGATCATCTTGACAAGAATTCAGTTATAGCTCAGACACAGCATGGTTTTGTTAAGGGAAGGTCTTGCATGATCAATTTGTTTGGATACTATGATGTAGTCACAAAAGAATTGCATGCAGGGAATAACTTTGATATTACATACTTGGATCTTAGAAAGGCTTTTGATACTGTTGCGCATGGAAGACTGCTGCATAACTTGGAGCAGTGTGGCAAATTGTTGCTATGGATAAAGGGATGGTTGTGTGGCAGAAGACAGAGTGGTAATCAATGGACTAATGTTATTAGTGGATTATATTGATGACGGTATATCATGCTTAATGTCCAAGTTTGCAGACGATACAAAGGTTGGCAGGGTTGTTAAGAACACTGCTGAGGCTATGCTGCTGCAACAGGATCTGGAATGGTTGTGCATGCAGATGGGCTGAGAGGTGGCAAATGAAGTTTAACATTGACAAATGTAAAGTACTACATATGGTAAACAGCAACTCCAGAGCAACGTATCAACTCTGTGGTACTACACTGACAGTGGTAGAGAATGAAAAGGACCTGGGGGTAATTGTGCAGGCGGATATGAAGTTCTCTGAGCAGTGCAGACGGGCTGCAAGAGTAGCTCATTGTGTATTTTCAATGATATACAGGAATTTTTCTAGCAGGGATAAGGAGGTGATTATTCCCTTGTATAAGTCAATGGTCAGGCCGCACCTTGAGTACTGTATACAGGTCTGGAGGCCTCATTTCAAGAAGGATGTAGAGCTGCTGAAACGAGTACAGAGAAGGGCAACAAGGTTAGTGAACGGAACGAAGGGTTGCTCTTACGAAGAATGGCTTAAGTTTTGCAAATTACAGTGTCTGGAGACTAGGCACCGGCGAGGTGATGTGATAGAAGTGTACAAAGCCTTGAATGGCTTGAGCATGCTCAATGCTGATGGGATTCTGCCTCTTGCTCAGAATAATCACCTGAGAGGGCATAAATTCAAATTGAGGAAAGACAAATGTAGGATAGATGTGCGGAAATTTGCCTTTAGCCAGCGGGTAGTTGGTTGGTGGAACAGACTTCCATCCTTTTTTGTGGAAGTTGATAGCCTAAATAAATTTAAGGCTCAGCTGGACAGGTATTTCGAACGAACGGAGGGGTGAAGAGGAAGGTTTTTTTTTTTTTTTGGCTCATGCTGCATAAGCTTGCTTTCTTGCATCGTATGCCTCTACTAATGCTAAAGAGGAGATATCGATATTGAAACATGGCGCCAAGCCGATCACGTGACGCTGCAAATTTGTTATGTTGTCTGTAATAAAAAGGACAGTATTTTATTTCTCTTAATAACTGCTGAATAGTTTACCAAAATCTTTTGTAACACACAAACTATTGCATTAGCCCCCAAATATCAAAGTTGAACTATGATAATTCAATATAATATTTTCACTACTGAAATTATGAAATCCTTTAATTTTGTGTGTTGTAACAACATAGCTGCTGCCTAAGCACTTCTGTAGCCTGTGGGAGGAGGGATAACGTGGGAGGAGGGATAACGTGGCACTGGCTGCACCTACACCCATGCCACACAAAACAAATATGTATCATATTTTATTTGTATCACTATTAAAAAAAAAAAACTCTGAGGCCTTCTTCCTGAGGCTAAAACTGATGGCATGCACCTCATTGATCCATGCAGGATTATCTCCCCTCCCTAGTGTTCAACGGACTGCTACCTTTTGTTTCATTCAATAGTTGAATAGAGTTATTACTATTTTTATTTTGAGTTAATTCTGAACCTTAATAACCCACACTGATTGTAAAGTAAATTGGAGACAGAACCTTGATCTTCAGAATATACCATACTAGTGACAAGTGGGACTTATAGTGACACAAGTGTTGCGTAAGTGATACATAGTGACACAAGCGTTACATAGTGACAAGTGAGACATAAGTGACAACAGTGTAACTGAATGAACTGTGACTACCACACTATACGATGCATCACACACCCAGAAAGAGAAAACTCCCAGCTGGGCTCACAGAGACCACTTGCTCATAAGGCACCAGAGCTGTGAGACAACAGGATGCCACCGAAAACTCAAGCAGGGGCAATCCAAACCCGGAAGCAGAACAAAACTCCACCACAGCTATGAATCTAGCAGAGGCCCTGGAAAGTAAGAATAACCAGGATGCCATTCAAGAAGACTTGACTGATCTACAGTATCCATTTGATAAACTTGTAGACATAATGGTACACCAAATATCCCATATGCTGGAGTGTAGGGGATATTTGATATTAGTATACAGAATAATCCACAAACCCATGGCAAAAATGTTCTAATACAGCTCGAAAAGATGAACTAACAGACCTGCACTCATCAATAATTGATGTGATCCAATCACTGTGGGCCACCAGGCTGAGAACCCTTAAAATGGGTACCTTTATAACAGAAAGGACCTTCAATGAAGCCCAAAGAACATGGGCCCAAATGGAAAAACTGATCTATGAAGTCACATTAGCAAAGGAGAAAATCAACAGCAGCCTTGTAGAAAAAGAAAGTACCAGCAAGAAACTCCAGAGAGTCATTAAGAAAAAACAGAAGACAGGGAAAACCCAACCACATTCAACACCATCCACCCTACAGCACCTCACAGGAGTTGGAGGCAACACAGTCAAGGACACTACATGGGCTGAAAACCAATCTCAAATGAGGGGAAAAGATTGAGCTGTACCACATCCTGACCCTGAGCTGAAAGCAATGGACACTGACCCAGGAGCCAAGGCTCCATTGGACAAATCAAACAGGAGACCAAGGATAGCACTAAACAGATGTGATGACCCAACAATAGAAGCTGAAGAGGAACAACCCTCGACCAAACAGCAGAGAGAGAAGACCTGAAACAAAAAGAGCAGAAAAGAAAGTAAAGACCCACAAGATGTCATAATACTTGACACCATAAACATAAATGAACCTATAGATGGGAACAAGATCCATAATGCAACCAAAACCATTAAAATTGCATTGTACAGATATCTAACAACAGACAACCAAATCGCAAGCGACACAACAAACCATGTACTCTCATTGTGGGCAGAGCAGGAGACTCAATACAGCATTCCTGGTGGACAATAAAAGATGGAGAGTGAGAGTAACAGAACTTCAAGCAAGGGTGAATACCATGGCACAAATCAAACTGCCAAGTTTGCAATGAGCAATCGAATCAGAAACGGAACCCGTACTGGAAACTCCAACGGAGACTGATGGCCCAAGCTAAACAGAAGAACTGGACAGAACCAAAGTCAAACATCATTTGCCCAAATTGCCAATTTTATACACGCCCAAAATTGAACCAACAATGCAAAAGAGCAAGACTCAATCTACCTAAGGCCAGCAAACAACATGCCATCATAATTAAAGCTGCTGATAGTCATAATGTCACGAGTGGAGAAATAAAAGAAAAAATAAAATCCAAACTAGCCCCAATATTAAAGGACGTAAAAATATCCAATATTAGGAAATTAGAGACAATGGCATAATCATAGAAGCTCCGAGCCAAGAAGACCTGAAAAATATCCAAAACTGTACTTAGTTACAACAAGCAGGACTCCAAGCTGAAATTCCTAGAAAGTTAGGCCCCACAGTCGCCATATATGACGTCCCAAAGGACATTACATATGACCAAATTATAGCAGACCTACACTGTACTGCCACTTTATTAGGTACACCCCTGCTGTGCACACAGATCGTTTGTCACACGTTTGTTGCAAGTCACATGACCACAGTTGTGAATATAAATGCAGCAGAACAACCTTTCTAGTATCAGTTAAGCGTATAAACCGTAGGAAGAATGGGGAAAAGGAGATCTAACAGACTTCTATCGTGGCATGGTAAAAACCGGCCATTGGTTTTTACCATGCTGGTCAAAGCATCCCTGAAAAACGCAATTCTCCTGAACTTTTCACGCACCGGAGTTTCAAGGGTGTATCGAGAATGGTGCAACGAACAGAAAACATCCTCTCAAAGGCACTCCTGTGGAAGAAAATCGCTTGTTGATGAGAGAGGACAGAGGAGGAGGATGGCTAGAATTGTGCAAGCAAACAATTAGCATTAGCATTAGTAGAGGCACACCATGCAAGAAAGCAAGCTTATGCAGCATCAGCCAAAAAAAAAGCTCCGATTTCACCCATTCATTCGTTCCAAATAATAATGTCCAGTTCAGCCTTAAATTTATTTAGGCTATCAACTTCCACAACAAAAGAGATGAAAGTCTGTTCCATCAATCAACTATCCGCTGGCTTCCGCACATCTATCCTACAACTGTCTTTCCTCAATTTAAATTTATGCCCTCACAATACAACCTTGGTATTATTTATTATTATTATTATTATTATTATTATTATTAATAGCCATATGGTGCAAGGAAGCCTGAGGCTTATTCTGCACCAGGAAAAAAAAATTCAAAAGTTACCCTGAGAGAGAGAGAGAGAGAGAGAGAGTCAAAAGTAGAAGAGAATCATCAAGAAAGAGAAGAATGATGATATCCAGCTCAGGACACTGGGTGTGCCAAGCCCATACTCACCAGATACGCAGAACAAAATATCGCAATGGACCACTAGTCGCACTTTGTCGTGAATGGGCTACAAAAGCCGACGGCCACATCGCGTACCTTTATTATCAATGAAGAACAAGAGAGCATAATTCCTGTGGGCACAGCAACACCAGCACTGGACTATTGAGGATTGGAAAACAGTTGCTTGGTCTGACGAGCGAAGTTCCTGGTGCATCATGTTGATGGAAGGCTCAGAATTTGCCGAAAACAACATAAATCCCTGCACCCGTCATGTGTGACGACTACTGTGCAAGGTGGTGGGGGCAGTGTTATGATGTGGAGAATTTTTTTTTGGCACACGTTGGGTCCATTAATAATCATTGAGTCACCTGTGAATGCCACATCGTACCTAAACATCGTTGCTGACCAAGTGCATCCGTTCACATTGACAGTTTATCCTCAGTCAGATGGTTACTTCCAGAAGGATAATGCGCTGGTGCACAAAGCCCGAAGCACTATGGAATGATTCCAGGAACATGACAATAACTTTTCTTTGCTGCAGTGGCCCGCTCAGTTTCTGGATCTCAATCCTATTGAACATCTTTAGGATGAGCTGGAATGGGCTGTTTGTTGCAGGCCTACACCTCCGTCGAATCTCAAGGAACTGCATGACACACTCCTGTCTGCATGGTACTCCATTCCTGCGCAACGTTTTCAGCATCTTGTTCAATTCATGCCTAGACGAATTCAGGCTGTTTTGAAGGCTAAAGGAGGCTGAACACGCTGCTAGGTAGGTGTATCCAATATAGTGGCAGCACAGTGTATATTATAAAAACCTAAAAGACTATGTCTACATGGAAGAGGAGGTCAGAGTGAAAGTTCAGCTCTGATTCTCCACCAAACCCAAAGACAAACGACCCTATGTTAATTGGTACTCCAAGTACCACTAAGAAGAAAGTTACTTGCCGACATGAAGAGAGTCTACATAGGCTGGACAGCTCACACAGTTAAAGATTATACAGTGGTGCCACTCGCTGCTTCATCTGACTGGGATATGGGCACCAGGCAGCACATTGCACCCAAGAGTTCCAAACCTGTGTGTGCCCTGGAAGGACTCAACACTCAAGATTGTCTAGATACAGAAAAGCCACCAAACTGCCCCACCTGTACAGAAAAAAAAAAGGAACAATAACTACTCATTTGAAGATCCCAAATGCCCGGAATACATAAAAGCAGTCAAATTTCTACGACAAAAAAACCGATTATGAATAACACACAATACAACAGAACCATAGCAAGAAGAAGAAATTCAAGCAACCTTAAATTCCTACAACTTAACTGCCAAAGAGCTATTGCTGTCACAAATGACCTGACCAAAACTCTAATAGACCAATCCATATAAGTAGCGGCACTATAGGAACCCCTACTCGTATAAGAGAAGAGTTAAATCAATCCGCCTAACTGTTCTCTTATACGATTAGAGTTAAAGGAATCCGCCTAACTGTTCTCTTATACGATTAGAGTTAAAGGAATCCGCCTAACTGTTCTCTTATACGATTAGAGTTAAATGAATCCGCCTAACCCACCGAATCATTCAACCAAACCCAATCACAGTGGGGCAAGGCAGAAATACAAGAAAAATGATCTCGGCTGCAATTGTTAAAGTGGATCCGACCATTACAGTGACCAAGGTCACCCCACTGTGTACAACGCAAGCAGCCTGTGCTTGCCTTGAGGGCGACTTCGGCCAGATGAATGTAGTGTCCTTGTAATGCCAGTGCTCTCAATCTGCAGATGCCATCCAACCATTCAGAGACTACACTGAACACTCTGCAAAACAAAAGCGTTCTGATACTAACAGATATGAACGCCAACTCAGTTCTATGGAACAGTGCACAGACAAAGGACAGCTCATGGAGGAAGTTATTATAATGCACAGACTGAAAGTGCTGAACTGAGAAAGCATCCCCAACATGCGTCACCACACAGGGTGACGCATGTTGGGGATGCATATCATGTGCATCACGACTAGTGACCATAATGTCACTAGTCGTGATGGTTTGTTGGACTGTTCACTGTGACACAAGGAACAAGATGCACCAGGAATGACAACACAGACCAATTCAGATTTCAAACGAAATCGGCAAACTGGCATGAGTTTGAAACTACCATAAAGGAGGAATTGACAAATGAAGACATACTGACAGTACAAAATCTGACAGCAGAAGAGCATATAGAGAGCCTGCAAGGAAAAATAATAAAGGCGTGCATTGCATCCATGAAGCTCCGAAGAACAAAAAAATATCATGTCCCTTGGTGGGCAGCAACTCTCACCGACTTGAAGCAGCAAACCAGACTAACTAGAAGAGAATATCAAAGAGCCTGGCGCGAACCAACCAGACCCCCAACAAGAAGTACACGCAAGCTATATAGACAAGCAAGAAGAAACTACTATCATAATATTCAGCTGCAGAAAAGAATAGCCTGTGAAAAAAAAAAAAAAAAAACTATTATATTTAGTCCACCCGAATAATTATATTCATCTGCCATGCTGTGTCTTATTCTGTTATTTGCGTGTGTTCTATGGTCGATTTGTCTTTTTGCTGAACGAAAAACCCCAATTTCTGGGGTAAAAACCTTGCTATCTCCTCCTGAACCGACTAACTCAGCCACGGAGTGAAAAAAGTCCATTAAAGTTCCTGGCGTCATCGACGGGATTCGAACCCGAGCCTTTTCCATGCGGTGTGGGGAGGACTGTGACGATACCACTGGGCTAAAGTGTGAAGTGTTCATTTTCTAACGGCCCCAGGGGTTTCCCCCATTTCCGTGTTGTGTACTCTGTTTGTGAAACATAGAACGCTGTGAAGGCCAGAGATTTTAAAAAGTGTAAGGTACATGTTTATGTTGTGTAGTGTCATGTTGTGTTGTTCCTCTGACCTTTTAGCTGTTGGGCCCACACTTAGCCCTGAGGAGGCAGGTCAGGCATAGAGGGATCGCATTAGAAGTACTCTGGCAGGCCCTGTCACCTAATTTCCTAATATTTCAGTGGCAAGGGCCTAAAAAAATAAATAAAAAATAAAAAAAATAATAAAAAATAATAATAAAAGATTAAAAAAAATAAAAAAAAAATAATAAAAAATAGTAATAATAATAGTAATAATAATAGTAATAATAATAATAAATAAATAAATAAATAAAAAAAAATAATAATAAATAGTAATAATAATAGTAATAATAATAAAAAAATAAATAAATAAAAAAATATTGTAATAAAAAATAATAAAAAAAAAATAAATAAAAAATATAAAAAATAAAAATAAAATAAATAAGATAATAAAAAATATATAATAATAATAATAATAAAAATACTAATAATGATAAAAAATAAATAAATAAAGTAAAAAAATAATAAATAATAATAATAATAAAAAAAATGCATATTTAGTTAAAGGGTGAAACTAAGGAAGGGGGGACAGATAGAAATGTGGGGATGATAGGGAAGGCAACACAAAAAAGGTCAGTGGGGACTGGGCCCACCAGGAGAAAAAAGGGGGTGGCAGGGAGGGGAGGAGACAGAAACCCATCCCCTCCCTCTCCCTACCAGGGGAGGGGGTATTAAAGTGAACCAAGTTAGGGTACCCGGTTCGAAATGCTAGTTGGCCAAGAAAAGCAGTTTACATCGAATGGCACGCCGGTGGCGTTGTCTTTATTTAGGAGATTGTCTTATTGGTTACGTCCGTGAGAGTCAATTCCAGAAGTATATGAACCTTTTGTCTTTCTTAGATTGTCTTAATTTGTGGGTTGTCTCTATTCAAAGGTAGTTACTTGGTAGTTATCTTTGGTGGGTGACATCTTTGGAGAATGTATGGTAGTTCACACCAATGATGGTAATGCTGGTCAAGTTTAGCTGCCTTGTTCCAGTACCATCAGGGTCCCTGGGTTCATTTAGTAGAGGGTTATCACGTTGCTGCGATTAGTTGTCTTCTCCTCAAGAAAAACTGCTGTGCGTAGTTGGTGAGAGCTTGATACTCTTCTTTGGTATCCAATAGGTGGTTTTCTTTGCCTTTTGGTATATAAGTCAGCTTTGTTATAAGCTGGCAGCGGAGGTCATTGTAGAGGGGGCACTCGTGCATGAGGTGATCCCAGTCCTCATTTCCTCCACAGGAGCATGTTGGGTCCTCTTCTAGGCCAAAGGTTGTTAGTTTTGCCTTTATGGAACCATGGCCAGTAAGCAAATACGTGGCATACAGGCCTGGAGAAAACCATATTGGGGATTTTGGATAGACTCTGTTAACATCTGGGATGAACCTCCTGGTGATTTCCCCTTGGTTGAATTTGTCCAGCGGTCCTGCCACACTCGCTGCATGTATGCTTGAAGTCTTCTCTTCTCAAATTTTTGGTTGTTGGTAAGATTCAGCTCGAATCCCAAGCAGGTCTGAGACATGCCCTTAGAAAGATGATACAACATTCCAGTTCTCACCACCTTCAGGTCGAAGGTGGTGAGAACTGGAGAGCCCCCACCAGGACCTGGAGGGCGTGAGTACTCACAGTGCAGCAGGCACGAGAGATGGAGAGCAGGACCGTGCGTTGAGTGGAATCCAGGATTCGTCTGTTTACTGCAGTCGTAGCCTTGCCAAACAAAATTCCGGCTGCATATGTGATCACAGGGATGAAGATAGCCTTGAAATACGATGAGAGGGTTCGCTTGCTGAGACCCCAGTCCCGACGGGATATCCTAGCAACCATGGCAGTATAGTTTCTTACTTTGGTTCTGATGTATTTGAGATGAGCTTGGAAGGAGAGTTTTCTATCTAGTATTATGGCAAGATATTTCAGTTGCTCTGTCAGCTTGTGGTGTTGCTTCCAATTTTAATCTGTGGTGGTCTTGTAATACAGAGAGTTCTTTTAAGAAGCAGAGAGTTGTAATACAGAGAGTTTGTTTTTGATGGTGATATGATCAAGCAGTGTGTTTTTGCCCAATCCTGGAGGATTTGGGGTGCATGGTTTGCCAAGGTCTCAAGCAGGGCCCTGGAATTTGCAACCACCATCAGGATGAGGTCATCAGCAAAGGCTTGTGAACGAACCTCCCCGAAGTCAAGGCATAGAAATTCGTCCATCACCGTGTTCCATAAGGTCGGCCCCAGGACCGAGCCCTGGGGGCAGCCACGGTGTATCCATCTTGTGAGTTTCTGATACGGTGCATTTACTGTGATCACCCTATTTGAGAGGTAGCTTTTCATGATATTGAACAAATTGTCCGGTACATTTGCTTGCCTGAGTCTGCGGTGGACGCTCGGCCACCAAAGGGTGTCGAACGCTCCCGCGAAATCAATTGTAATAATCAGGAAGTATTTCCTGTCTGCTTGGCTGGCCTCAGTGAGCAGTGCCTGTAGAGCATCAACCGTGGAATGCCCCGGTCTGAAACCATATTGGTTTGGTGATACTAGGTTTGCTTTCTCATAGTGGCTTTGGATCCGTACATGGAGGAGATGCTCTAGGAGCTTGCTGCATACGGACAATAGGACTATGGGTCTGTATGAACTTGGTAGATATGGTGGTTTTGTCGAATTTTTAAGGATCAGTTTCATATTTGCAACCTTCCAGTCATCCGGGAAAGTGCTAGTGTGTAGGCAGAGATTGAATAAGTGCAGCAATAGCTCTGGGGAAAGCTCCACAACCTTCTTCACAATCTCAGGCTCGAACAAGTCAGGCCCCGGACATTTTTTCCCTTTGATAAGAGCTGCTGCGGCTAGGAGTTCTTCCTGTGTGAACTGCGGTTCAACTTGTCCAGTTCAATAGGTTTCATTTTCTCTGCAGATCTCATGCTGGTCAGTTGTTGTTGGATTAATGTTTGAATGAAAACGTTGTTTATGATATTTGAGACTGAGTCCCTCCAGGTGGTGGTTAGGTTTCTCTGTGGGGTTTCCGTAGTGGTGCTCACTTCCCCCCTGGGGAGTTTGTTTGTGGTCATTTTGTACACCATCCCCCAGGGGTCAGAATTTCCTGTGTAAGAGACAAGTTGCTCCCAGGATTGCTGCTTTGATTTCTTTATTCTTTCTGTATACGCGTTTCTTGCTGTTCGATATACTTGTTTAAGTTCTTCGACCTCCACATCAGGCCAAGATCTTCTCGCCTTTGGGATGCTTACCGCTTGGCTTTTACCTCCTTTCTCATCCTTCGAAGCTCCTCGTTCCACCAGGGCATCGCTCCCGGAGAAGGTTTTTTCCTTTTAATTGTGGCATTGCAGGTTCGTGTTAATAGGGTGGTAATCTCTTTTTGAAGAAGGTTTGGATTTTGAGTTTGCCTGAGTTTCTGCTGCTGTTGTCCCACCATTTCTAGCAGGGCACCCCTGAACGTGTCCCAGTTTGTTTTTTCTATTAGATATCTATGTTGCATTACTCTGGAAATGGATTGTCTATTACGGTTTTTTGTGATCCTGAATGTAATGGCTCGGTGGTCCGCGGTCATCCAATCATCTTGGACCTTCCAGTCGGAGATATAGCTGGCTGTGTTTCTTGTAGCAAGAGAAATGTCAATGGTGGCTTCGCAAAGGGTGCTGCTGAAAGTGGGGAAGTTGTTTGGCTGATTGAGGATTTCGAAAGGGGAGTTACCCAGGTAGTCCTCCAGTCTTTGGCCGTTTGTTGCTCCTCGATGGTCTGGTGCAACAAACGGCCATCGAGGAGCAACAAACGGCCAAAGACTGGAGGACTACCTGGCCGTTTGTTGCTCCTCGATGGTCTGGTGTTGTGCTGTACCACGCGGGAGACCTGCAGTTTACATCTGCCCCGACGATAATTCGCCCTCCTGGAAGAGTGTTTAGTACACTTTGAGGGTATCTTATAGCCCCGATAATATCTTTGCCTGGACGGCAATATAGGGAGACGACATAAAAGTTTCCAAGCGCTGTAATAATGTGCGCACATACGGCCCAGGCTGTGCAAAGTTGGGTTATCTTTGTGGCTGTAATGTCAGGGTTTCTTACAGCTATTGCTGCTCAGGGGGTTTCCATTTCCACCTGGATGACTTTGTAGGTCAAAGGATAGCCTCTGACCTGGTTCTTATGGGCGTACGGCTCTTGCAGGATGATTACATCCGTGTTGTCCTCGTCTGCCCGAATACTGATTTGGCCGAACACAGCCCGGGCCCGTTGTGCGTTAATTTGCATTATTTTTATCTCTTCGAAGTTAAATTTTTTAAGATGTCTCCCCATAATCGATCCGTTGTTGGTGCTGACCCTTGGCTTTTATATATGTTGGGCATATTCTGTCTCTGATGGAATGTGCTGAGTCCATTTTGAAACTTTTACAGTTCACACAAATAGGATCTTTGGTTTTGTTAGGACAGCTGTTAAATTCATTGCCTTTTTCAGCACAATGGCCGCACGTTGGCACTGTCTGGATACAAGTGTGTGAGGTGTGGCCGAACCTGCAACACTTGAAGCATTTAGGCACAGCCACGTGTTCGCGAAAGCGGTGGCTGCTCCAGTTTATGTATACCCTTGCTTGATTGTTTAGGACCTTCCAGGCGATTAGGTTGAGTTGAACAATCCAGTTTTTGCCTCCTCCTCCTTTGACTTTTTTTGAGTATTTAGGTATGATTAAGGCATCTGCCTCTAAGTCTGGGAAGTACTCCTGCAAGTTCCTACAGTATAGTTCCTCAGTGAGTTGCTGTGGGGTCAGGTTGTCACTGAGGTCAAAAATGATGATAGAGGGCCCCAACCTTTTTGGCGCCTCTGCCTTTAAACCCATTGTCGTTATTTTTGCATTGGTCATAATTTTGTTAGCTTCTTTTTTAGTTTCCGTTTCGATCACTATGCCTGTATTTCTAGTTTTTCTTATTGCTTTTATTTTCGTAGTTTTGAGATCATCTTTCAACTCTGTCATTATTTTGGTCCTGATTTGTTCACTTGTATGTCATTCTTTGGAGTTAATGGGTCTGATAACCATCAGATTCTGCTGTTTTATCAGGGTCCTCTTTCTTATATGCTGGGAGTTTTGTCGAGTGGTCTGTGTTGGATGCCCTTGGATGGAGGCACCCAGTTTAGAGGTTGGAAGGTTCTTAAGTACAGCACCGGCATAAGAGGGCACTGTAGATGATTCAGGTTCTGTGGTTAGGCCCAGTTCCCGCTCGGGTGAAGACTGGGGAAGCTTAACTCAGACGTCTAAGGCCTTTTCCAGTATTGTAGACCTTGTCTTGATTTCTTCTTTGACAGCTTTTAGCTTCTCATTCTCAATTAGAAGAGCTGTTGTGATTGTTTCTAGGCTTGTCCAAAGCTCCTGGACATAGTTTCCAGTGGCTTTGGTGAATCTTATGGAGTCTTGGTTGAGGAGATCCGCCAAGTTCCTGTGCAAGACTGAGATGATCTAATGAAGTGAGGTGGTTTCTGCCTCATTAAAGGGGCCAGCCAGAACAGGTGGTGCAGGAATGGTAAGCATACTGGATGGTGGGCTCTCAGATGAGACCACTTGGTCCAGAGCAGACAGTAGTTGTGTAGCCAAGAAGTCTGCTGGGGCAGTTTGAAGTGGCAGAGCTGATGGAGTTTGGTGAGCACCTGAGGAATACCACTGTGCTATCCGTTCGAAACCAAAGGTAATTCAGATCCATGGATTCTGGTCTATAAAATGATAAATACAAGATCCCCCTCTCCAGAAATATACGCCACAATAGAAGTGCAAGGGAACACCCCCACTAGTAATTGGGCACAAACGATCAATGCAATACTGGATGCAATCGCGCATCAGGATATAGACCGGAGTGAGACGCCATACCAAAAGGAAGTAAGGCAAAAAAAAAAAAGTCATATAATGGGCCCCTGATGGAACCGCCCTTTACAAACGAGGAAATTGGTCATGTTATCGCCACCCTGAGGAGCGGGAAATGTTGAGCCATCATACCATTGAAATTGAGGTCCTAAAGAGAGTGTCGCAGTTGGTTCCCCAAGCCATTCATGGAGCCCTTCACTCCTGCCTCCTTGCTTGCACCTTCCAAAGGACTTGGAAAGTAGCCAATCTGAAAATTATTTTGAAAGGACCGGACAAGCCAGAATAGGATCCCATGTCCTAACAGCCGATCACCCTCCTTCCGGTCTTGGGAAAAGTCCTAGAGAAAGTCATCGCGACCAGATTGATGGAAGCATACAAATCAAAAGGCCTTTATGCAGAAAAACAATATTGCTTCACCTCTGGACGTGGCACTGAGGATGCAATCGCTGAATTAATAGAATTAATAGCAACCAGAGACAACAATGACAGCAAATACCTTCTCGCTCTCTTTGTGGACTTTGCGGGGGGCCTTTGACACACTATGGTGGCAAAGTACCCTAGGAAGGTTCAGGGAGGCCGAGATCTCTGCGCTCCTCTACTCCCTGCTGTCTGATTACTTTAAAGACTGCAAAGTTAGGGAGAGAAGTGGAGTTCAGGAAATCAGGAGGAAAGTCACAAGGGGCTGCCCACAGGGTTCGATATTGGGCCCCTTATGCTGGAATCTGGTGTTCGATTCCTCGCTGGGAAAACCTTTCAATCAGCTACCTTCATTACCTATGCAGGTGATCTCACTATAGCCGATAGTGAGATCACCTGCATAGGTAACTCCTAGAGTTTCCGGCTGGAAACTCTAGGAGAGAAATTGAGAAGAGGACAAACCTAATTCTCAAGGAACTCGCTATATGTACAGAAAACAACAAACAAAGAAGATAGCACAAATGCTCGTCAAAGGAAAGCTTAACAGGGAGCAACCGCCACCAATTAAATATATGGATCAGAGGATCAAGTATACCCAAACAAACATATACTTGGGAATAATAGTAGATGAGACATTCAACTTCCTCCCACATGTCAAATATATAAAATAAAAAACCAAAACCTTCTTCTTTTCAATAAAACAAATAACCAGATGAGACTGGGGCGTTAAAACTCACACACTAAGGCTCTATTACAACTGCATTTTTCTCACAACCCTCTCCTACGGTGCCTGGGCTTGGGATTGTAGAGCGAATAAGGTGGCTGTGATTAAACAGCTGAATCAAGTGCAACATTTAGCTCTAATAACCATGTCCAGAGCCTGCCGGACAACTTCTATTATGGCCCTACAGGCATTCTTGGGAAGATGCCAGCCCATCTGGAAATGCAATATCGGTATCTTAAATACAGGTTAAGGAAGAATATACCCACCGCCTTGGGTGACTTCACCATTAATTTACAAGCAAAAAAGAAAGAGGAACTAACAAGAATAAGAAATAAACTGGAGGAGAGATGGCAGGAAACCTGGTCCATGGCTGAAATGGAGGATATGACTAGGCGCTACATCCCAGAAGCAAGAGAATTGACCAAAAAAGAACAGCTATGGATGGCACCAGGCCTACACACAACACTCCTTATGACGGGACATGGTAGCATAAATGCCAAACTGCACCAACTAGGACTGGCTCAAAATAGAAACAGCCGACCACATTCTCGATGAATGTTATTACTATCAAGACCTCAGACAGGAGCGCTCGTCCTTGGTGGATGCCCTACTGCCAATGAATAAAGTAAACCTGATTGCAACGGAAAGAAACTTCAAGGCCTTTAACACATTTGCCACCAAAGCCTTCAAAATAAGAGAGGCTATTAGAAGAGAGGACGCCTGAACTGGACCTGATAATTGTCAACTCATGCACAATAATTAAGCGAGGACAACATCAAAACTCGCCTTCCCCTACTCCCCCACCATCCTGAGTTAGGGAATCTTTCTACTTGCTTAACACTTCTTTCTTCTTTCTAGGGCAAATCTTTCCTTAGACCTGCCCATTTTCTATCCTTCTCTTTCCTCTACCTTGAGCACTCCTAAAGTTCTCTAGGAGTGGTCAGAATGTTGACAATAAAAGCCAGCACGCCTACAGAAAATAATTAAGCAACAACAACACCAAATCTTACCTTTTCCCCTGAGTGGGGGATTCTTTCTACTTCCTTAACACTTATTCCTTCTAACTGGGGTCGATCTTCACTTAGACCTGCCCCCTTTCTATCCCCCTCCTTCCTCTTCCTTGAGCACGCCTAATGTTCTTTAGGAGTGCTCAGCATGATGATAGTAGAATCCGGCACGCCTACACTTGGCAGGGTTGGGAGGGCGGGGTGGGGGTTGAGGCGGCAACTTGGTGTCTCTATCCCACCCCATTTGCTAGGTTGCCGATCCAGCCACTACACACAACAGAACATGACACTATGTCAGACAACACACAGCACAATGATCGGAAGAGAGATGCCATATTACAAGAAGAAATGAAGCGACTAATGGGGAAATTCCAGGCAACCCAACAACACACACACACACACACACACGCACGCACGCACACACGCGCACGCACACCTAAACATCAGGTCTGCGCGGATAGCACAGTGGTATTATCACTGTCCTCCCCACACTGGGTGGAAAAGGCCCGGGTTCGAATCCCGTGGATAACGCAAGGAATTTTAATGGGTTGTTTTTTTTCACTCTGTGGCTGAGTTAGTGGGTCTCAGGCGCAGATAGCGAGGTCCCCCCCCCAAGAAACTGGGATTTTTTTCGTCCAGCAAAACAGGAAAATCAACCAGAGAACACACGCAATTTACAGACACAAATACGGGTTAAGTTATTAAATTACAGGTAACCCTAATATAATAATTAATTATACCTAAATTCATTGGTGGGTGCGGGATTTTCTGGTGCTATGTTAGCACTGACACTGACATGTCCTAGTTGTTCTAGGGGCGAGCATCGAGTGGTATTTGCCCATTGGTGGCTGCTACCTGATGGCAGAGAGGCCTGGTAAATACACATTTACACTTCTGGCCGATGTGATTAATGGTTTTTTTTCTCTTCATGATAATTGGTGGAGAAGAACGAATAGCCCTGGTGCCACTGTGAGACAGGTATGCATATACATATACCTAAACATCATTGCTGACTAGGTACACCCTAGTCAGCAACTTTAGGAACTCTGATCTGCGGCGTATCAACCATGGACCTTACAGGAGTTAAAGGATCTGCTGGTTACGTGTTGGTACCAGATACCACACGACACATTTAAAGATCTTGTAGCATCCATGCCTCACCGGGTACAAGCTGTTTTGGCTGCACATGGAGAACTAACATCATATTAGGTAGGTGGTCATAATGTTTTGGCTGCACATGGAGGACCAACATCGTATTAGGTAGGTGGTCATAATGTTTTGGCTCATCGGTATATTCATTAATGCTAACCAAACTATTTCCTATGTTATGTTGGCTGGCATGTACATCACTATCACTGAAATGGCACCATCTACACCTATTGTTGTACAATTGCGTTCGGTAGGTAACTGGCTCAATGGGAGCTGTAACATAGCCATTGATATTAGCATGATCACTCTCATATGTGGGGGATATCATATGAGAGTGATCATGATATCATATGATATCATATCCCGATATCATAATTCATACAAGAAATTAGAGCACTTTGCTCGCAGGCTATTTTCTCATTCTCATAATCTATGGGTGTTTTCGCCAGCATCAGACTGGCTGTTTTTAGACCAAATAGTACATTGCCACATATAACACCATTATTGCTGGTTGGCACCTCGCACGGAATTTCATTGAATTTCTCTGAAATAAGACAGCTGGACTGACAACTGTTCTCTTCGCTGGTTATTGATAGGGATTTATCTGTGGAATTAGTGGAATTATTAAGTTCAGTTATGTTTTCCTCCAATTTTGTCCATTTATTTGATAGTCCTTTCTTATTTAGATGTTTTAAAAGCGTGCTTGATCTGTTGGGATCGATAATTTTGAGAGATTATTCACAAGTAGTATCGGGATACCGTTTGAATAAAATTCGCGGGGACGGGTCCCTATTTGGCCGGAAATGGTATTTGGGAATAAAAAGTTTGTTTTTCTCTCAGTAGATGACGTTAGTTGTAATTTCTCCTCCGAATTTCGGGACTCCAACTGCGATCATTATGAGTGGCGAGCGGTGTCAGGGCACCTCGTCAAGTTGTCGTGTCAGACGCAGCACCTTGTGTGCGGGATGGAAACCTTGTGGGATGAAAATCTCTATTTTTTTTCGCTGAAAGTTAAAAATTCCTTGCTGTCTACATCTGTTGTTGTGACCTGAAAATAAATTCCTTTTTGTTGAGCTTGAAAATAAAATCTATATTCTTTGTGTTCCACCTGTTCTTGAAAAGCTGAAAATTAAACCTGTGTGTGTGTGGGTGTGTGTGCTTGAAACCTTATCTAGTTTATCTGCAATGATTGTTATTTTCTCAAACCTCTGTATATATTGATGTGTAAAATCTATTCCAAAGTAAAACTTAAGAGTTGTTAAAAGGTTATTACCTGTTCTTGAAAAGCTGAAAATTAAACCTATGTGTTTCTTGAAGTGTTATCAAGTTTATCTGCAATCTGGTTTTTGCTCTGACCTCTGTGTACGTTGATGTGTAAAACCTATTTAAGATTTAAAATTCAGCAGTAGTTTCATGCCTAAAGGGTTATTTTTCTCTCTAATACTAAAGAATCAACACGGACCAGATAATATTTGCAAAAAAAAAGAATAATTTTTATAGGGGTAACCAATAGACAAATACCAGTAAGCATATAAATTATTTTCTTAACTAACAACAGAATGTGAAATTCATGTCCAAAAATATAATAGTCACTCACATATTTTTTTTCACAGAGCTCATTTTATGTTTTTTTCCCCTTCTAGTTGAACGAAAAAGCACTATATTTGCGAGAATAACTGACCTCTAGTTCTCTCAACATACCTACAACGGTCTGGTAGATGGCATAAGAGTTGAATTTTGGATGTCTATCTTCTCTTACATTTAGCTAAAATATTTTGCACCGTAATAAAAGGACTTGCTTGTGCGTAGATAGTGTTCAAAACAGGTAAAAATGGTATTTCGAACGAACCAGGAAAATATTCAGAACTCAGTCACTCACATATCTGATCGAGGTCTTCCATTACTGTTAGCTCCATTCGATGGAATAATGGTTTTTCTGGTACAATAACTGTAAGAAATCATCAATATACGGAATTTTAAAAATTCCGTATATTGATGATTTCTGATTGAGGGGTTATAAAACCACCAAGCCAGGACCTCCAACTATCCCATGCAGCCACCGACCTTCGCCTTCAGCCTTCTGCGGTGCAGAAGGCCAGTGGCGACTCTCAGGATGGTTGGAGGCAGAGGCGTAGCTAGATTTTCGGCGCCCTTGGCAAATTCGTGGCCTTTTTTCGATAATTGGTAAAATTATAATAAATAACAAGTAGTTGGACCTCTGTTTAACAAACTTCTTTATAGCGAATTTTTCTATTTAGAGATAAATGTTTTCTTTTTACAGGATTTTTTTTAGAATTCGCTAAATAGAATTTTATTCTTTACCCATTTTTTTTTTTTTTTTGAATTTTTTTGTTTCTTCGTTTTATAGAAACGAAAATTTTTTTCGTTTGTAGAACGAAGAAAATTTTCCATATTACGACTGCATTACGAGACTTAACTGGGTACATATCGTTCGCACTCATGGCCTCCAAGCAAGCAATACTGCTGTTGTTACGCCCGAATTAAAAGATAAAGAGATTACCATCTGCAACCAGTGGGAACCAGTAAAACCTATCCGACTACCTGTCCCACATACCGAGAAGTCGAGCTGGTCAGCTACTTTCTGTGTATCCATAGCCAGTGGGCAGACCAAAGTGTATTAAACATTCGGACAATAGGCTCTGGTCAACCTTCTATTGTAATCACCCTGTTAGAGTTTAGAAGAGAGTGGTTTCCCTTTATCCCGACTAGCAGTCATCTGTTGTTTCGTGGAAGTGAAACGGCACCGTTTCAAAGCTATTGGCCTATCATCGAGCACAATATGAGATACAAAGGAAATGATGCCTCCCACACTACTATCGTAGTTTTTTCTTAACAGTTATCTATGGTGTATCTACAACGATATTATGTAGATATAAAACTCTTACTCTTAACATAGTATGCCTTGTTGTATTTAGTTATTTTAAATATTACTATACAAACCTTTTGGCATCTCTCATATTGTGTGATTATCTTCACAACTGGGTCATCATGTCGGCAATAGCAGGGTACCTGCTCACCCACCGATGAAAGGCCAATAAATGGCCTCGAAATGGTCACCGTGGGGGTGAGCTGATATTCACGGAGTTTCCGAGAATAGGTAACAACAGTCGTCTCTTTTGGGGAAGTGTTGCCTATTCGAGGAGTTTTTGAGTGGTGTGAGTAGAAAGAGTTACTGTCCCTTTCATTCTTCTACACCGTTTCTTTTCTTCTTCCACTCCTACTATAACTTTCTCTCTACTTTTTTGCTTTTATAAGTCTAATAGGGACAAGTGGATAGTCGAGTTATTATTCCCCACATATACAAACAAGCTTTGAAACGGTGCCGTCTGGGTGATGGTGTCCACCGAGAATAAATAACAATAGTCTTCTCTATTAGTGAAGCGTTACTTATTCGAAGTAGTGCAATACCATGGCAACTCGTTGTGAAGGACGAGCACAATATAAGATACAGAGAAATGATGCCTCCCATATCGTAGTTTTTTTCATAAGAGTTATCTGTGATGTATCCACTTCGTACTTTTGTTGCTACCAAATTAATAAATTTATTCTGAATTTCTGGAGATAAATAATTAGTGTGGTGTCTCATATGCGATTCCAAAACATTTTTAAAATCAACGTCAAATTGGCTAACAAATTTTATCAAGTTTAAAAATACGCCACAATTTTTTTCTTCGGTATCGATATTACTAGAATGTCCACGAAATGCCAAATTATTTTCAGCCCAGAACAATATACATTTCAATATATGACACCATTTCGAAATTTCGCTTCTTACTGCTGCTTGTGCAGCGTCGTCAATTAGTCCACCTTTTTGAAGATTTTTTTCTAATAATTTCCATTTTGTGAAATTGTTTATGTGTTGTAATGAATTCACATGAAAAAGAACGTTTGGGTTTAAATGTTTCCAATCCTTAAATCCATCTGAGCTGCCAAATGGAACATTATTTGTGCCAGATACAAATAAGAGGCACGGAAAACAATATATTGCATCTTTGTTTTTGCAATAAAATAACCATTTCCTCTCTTTTTATTTTTCAATACCTTCATTTTTGTATTTCCACGAATTATTGAAACATCGGCCATTAGTGACAGGATACGTATTTAAGACTATATGTTCGGGACCGTGTTGCATCATAAGAAATCTGGTTTTGTGAGTATTAAAGTTCCATGTGGTCGAATCATTAAAATTCAGACTTACATGTTCCATGTTAATATTATTGCTGCCAACTGTTGTTTAAAAGAACTTCAACTGTTTGAGCTTTTTTCTTGGACTTCCATTTCAGTGACATCATCATTTATTTCATCTTCATTCGAATCATGTTCGTTTTCTTTGTCACTTCCAGGTTTGGAGTGACTTATTGTAATCCAGTTTTGTAAACTAGCGGAATGTTTTTTTTTTCTAATTTCCTCTTTATGCAGTCTTTCTACTGATGTCCACTTTTTTAATTTGGTGGCATGTCTCAAATTAATTTCGCTTTATTGTTTTATTTAAATTATAAATCACAATATTCACGATTATCTGTTTATATAGCAATCACAAAAACACTATAACTTATAACTTATTCAGTTTGTACATCGCAATCTACTATGCATTCGAGCATGCGCTGATGAAGTGATGGCCTGATTGGTTCCTTCAAAGTTACATTCTGGACAGCAAATAGATCTACGATGCTATGCAGTATGTACTCAACACCCCAGGGACTCACATCTAGTGGGTTTGGCACACCCAGGGTCCTGAGCTGGATATCACCATTCTTCTCTTTCTTGGTGATTCCCTTCTACTTCTGACTCTTGGTCTCTCTCTCTCTCTCTCTCTCTCTCTCTCTCTCTCTCTCTCTCTCTCTCTCTCTCTCTCTCTCTCTCTCTCTCTCTCTGTCTCTCTCTCTCAGGGTAACTCAATTTTTTCTTTTGGCTGTTGCAGCATAAGCCTCAGGCTTTCTTGCACCATATGGCAAATAATAATAATAATAATAATACAATACAATTCAATACAATAATAATAATAATAATAATAATAATAATAGGTGTAAGGATGCATGCAGGCTTGAATCACCGTGTGAAAATTAATTTTCACCCTCCTTGTGCTGTTATCTTGATTCGATATCATCGAGGTGCGCCATTTCGTCAGCTAGCCTCGGGTGTCAAAATAGCTTGACACTGTACTGATGTAGTCTGTCAGTAGCGCCCTTGGTATCTGCCCCAATGCCAAGGCGTTCCTACGCCACTGGTTGGAGGCCCCGGCCTGGTTTCCTTTGATTGGTTCGGGTTGCAAACGTTCGCTCCCTCTGCTTGTGATGGATTTGGATGCACAGGGGAAAAAAAAAATCAGAAATGAACTAATGGTCTTTGTATCGTCTCAAGAGGGGGAAGATTTGTCATCCTGAAGAGGGTTTGCGTGGGTGGGGAAAATTTTTCTATCCACTAGTTGGCATTGTTTATTTTCTGTTCCGCTAGGTGGCGCTGTTGTGTTTTGTCGATCGGCAGTGACTCTTAGTTGTAGTGTGTATTGTTACTGGGAGGGTGGCATGAACGGATGCGTATTGTGAAAGTGTAAAAATGATCCCCTGTGATATTCAAATGGGCTTAAATGAACAGTCTGAAATAATAACAAAAGAAATTGCCGTTTCTAACGATTCAGGTACTCATTTTGCCATGATCTGTCCAGTTTGTACATGGTGGCAATTGCCTTTTAAAATCCGAAGACAGAACCATTTGCTAGAGGATAATAACTACAGAATTCCATGGCAAGCTGGCGTTTTTTCACAAGATGGTATCCAGACATGGTTATGGGCTAAAACAAACAACATCGATCTTATTTTTGTTAAATGGCTAGAAAAAATAAAAATAGTCAAAAACTTTACATCGCTGCCCCTTACAGATGTGTTCGATCTGAACTGTCCGCCAATCAGAAAACTCCATTTTGATACGGTATCATGTCCTTTTCGTCACTCGAGTCGTTACTGCGCAACTCGCATTCCACCATTTCTCTGGTTGTGGCTGAAGGAGTCATTTCATTCTCAGTTCTTGAGCGTGTGTTCGCTACCCAAAATGCCAAGTACAGATAACGACTTGGGTGAGAAAAATGCTGTTTTCTATAGATGCTTGGGTGCACACTCAACACTCCGTGCGTCGTTTTTCTATTTCTATCCGGTTATCCTCATTGAAACGTCTAAAGCTTACATAAGATTGTTCAAAAACCAATGGACTGAGCTGAAAGGAAAACTTGATGAAAATTTACTTCTCATACGTGGTAGGACTAAAAAGACATCACATTTTCACAGGCTAACAATCAAAATAGGTAATGCTCATGCAGTTATAGAATGGCTCACTGATGTTGGTAAGGCTGAAGTGCTGTTAACTCTTGACATTTCCGAGTTGGAGGTCTTATCTCTTGAAATCCCCTTCATTGATGCTTTCTTACAGTTGTTGAAATCAGTAAAGCCATTATTCCATCTAATGAAACTAACAGCAATGGAAGACCTCGATCAGGTACACGAGAGACTGAGATCTGAATATTTTTCTGGTTCGTTTGAAATACCATTTTACCTGTTTATGAACACTGTCTATGCAGGGCCGCTACAAGTGGGTAGGCGAGGTAAGCGTCGCTTTCGGGCGACAGTTTAGGAGGGCGCCAAATTTTTTTTTTTTTTTAACATATACAAGTCGGACCTCTATTTAATGAACTTATTTATAGAGAAATTTTCTATTTAGTGATTTTTTTAAAAAATTCCCCTGGGTAATTACATTTGTAATAGTTTCAGCAGAACGAAGAAAATTTCCATATACTGAACGGGTTATGAGAGACTTTACTGGGAATGCATTGTTCGTACCTCTGGCCTTCAGGAAATTGAGTCAATTAGTGGTGTCATTTCACCCTTTCCATTCTCCTCCACATCCACATCTCGAAAGCTTCTAGGCTTATAATCTCCTCTTTCCCAGTGTCCATGTCTCGGAGTTATATAGTACAACAGTCCATATTAATGTTTTCACCGGCGCCTCCGTAGCCAGGTGGGAAGGAGCAGCAGCGTAGCACACGCTTCTTAATTAGACCGGAGTTCGAGCCTGTCATCGCCAAATATGGAGGATGCGGAAAGGTGAGGGAATGCCACCGCATATTCCCGGAGCAATATGGCCTTAGTTGCCAATGCTCCTAAAAACCAAATAATAATAATAATGTTTTCACCATTTGCTTTCTTAATTGCTTTTTGAAATTTCTTCTAAATAGTTATTTTCTGTGACTAAATGCCTCTTTGCCCATTGCAATTCTTGTTTTTATTTCTTCCAGGCTTTTTGCATTTTCTGTCATTATGCTTCTCCAGTGTCTTTCGACCTGTTGCAATATTATTCCATCTGATGTATTCATTCTTCTTCCTGGCCTCTTTGAAATTAATATTATCTTGATTTTATTGCTGATAATCTTCATATTTTACTCCTTTATTGTGCTCTTCAAGATGTACAAGGAACTGTGTAATTCTTTATTATTAGCAATCAATATCTAGTCATATGCAAGTCTTATTGTCTGTATCTTCTTCCCTCCTACTTTTACAGGCCCCAAGTGCCAAGCGATTCTGTGGTCAAGTGACTTTGCTCTGAAGTAGCGCTCTTTCTTGAAGTAGAAATCGTTTCCTTATTTAAAGCATTTATTAACACACAATTAAATAATCTATAGTAAAGAAAGCAACTCTACTAGATTAAGAAGGAAAGCAACCTTCTCTTTCCCTTTTATTTTCTTGTTATATCTTAATTACTAACTTCCTAGTGCTTGGTCACAGGGTGGTACTGCTCCTGCCTCCACGTGGCGGGGCCGGTAACCTGGAAGGGAAAATTTCTCCCTTCCAAGGCGAAATGGAGCGAACTGACTCCAATACCCAGGAATGAATGGGTCAACGGACCCGAATAGAACTGAACCAAGGTATGAGAAATCTAGAAGGCCGCCGTAGCCTAGTGGTCAGGCGCGCGGGTGCATAAGTACACGTGCCTTGAGTGACCGGGGTTTAAGCCCGTGACTGCTGAATACGGTGCTGTTTCTTGTATTCTGTCTATCTTGTGAACTCCTCTGATCATTTAGTCGTCCCGGTCCCGGAGTATAAACAGAAAATTTATTTATTTACTTCTTTCGGAGATACCTCTAAGGCAATCAGAAAAGACGATAGAAATGACTCTGTCTCCACAAAGAGATTAAAAACTGACGTTAAAGTTTTAATTTCTCCAACATGTATTATTATTCATTCAAATACTGAGAAAGCTGTAGGGCAATTGTCACCCTTTCTCATACAAAAGACTCTTGAGAGTTATGTCGGCCCACAAAAACAAGTTAAAAGACTAAAATCAGGCGATATTTTGGTAGAAACAGCCAATGCTAAACACTTCGAAAGATTATTACAAATGACAACCTTTGGAGGAATACCAGTAATGGTATCCCCACACAATACATTAAATACCTCAAAAGGTGTCATTACGGAATGGGACCTTCTAAATGTGCCCCAGAGGAAATTCAAATGGAGCTTCAGGAACAAGGAGTCATCAGTGTTAAAACAATTACAATTAAAAAAGAAGAGATAATCACCCCCACCAGGAATCTGATACTCACTTTCAACACGCCTAAATCACCCAATCAGTAAAAGCTGGATATCTACTCTGGAATATAAGACCGTATATCCCGATTCCTCTCCGTTGTTTCAACTGTCAGAAATTTGGTCACTCACAGACAGTATGTAGAGGAAAATTAACATGTGCAAACTGTGGTTCGCAAGAACATGCCACTTCTACTTGCACAGCTGGAAACCATAAATGTGTAAATTGTAAAGGGGAACACACTGCATATTCAAGGGAGTGTGAAATTTGGAAGAAGGAAAAAAATGATACAAAAATACAAAGCAGAAAAGGGAGTTTCATATCAAGAAGCTAAAAAGGCGATTACAATAAATATAGCAAACAAACCTACTTATGCGCATATTACCACAATCAAAAAGACTCCGGAAATTAAATTACCCAATTAAAAGTGTAGTGGCACACAAACGGATGTTACAATCCCCCCAGAAGCATCCATCTCAGAACGGATTCGTGAGTTTTAAAAACCATCTCAATCACAAAAACAAGAAAAAATTGTCAATACTCCTTTATCTTTCCCACCAGATAATTCACCAGATAATTCAGAAAATGTAAGAAGAAAAGTAAACAAAGAGAGGATAGGTAGTACAGGAAAAAAGATGGCAGAACAAATGGACACAGAGGTAATAAACCAAGGAGAGTAACTAATTCTCGAAATCTTCGCTGAAGAAGAAATGGATACGGGTAGATCATATTTTTCAAAGAAAGACAAAACAAAGGTAGACAAAGTTAAAACAGCCCCAAGGAAGCAATCCGAGGGAACATCTAACCCCAAATGACAGGTACGATTATCCAATGGAACTGTCGAGGTTTTCGATCAAACACTAATTATGTTATAGACCTCATCACCCAGTTCCATCCACTAAGTATCTGCCTACAAGAAACCTATTTAAAATCACAGGACAATAGTATAATCAAAAATTATACCACATATAGAAAGGATCGCATAACGAATGGAACAACGAGAGGAGGAGTTGCAATATTAGTTAACAGACATGCACCTTCCCAAACAATACCATTGAACACACCATTAGAAGCAGTTGCAGCCCGTCTAGCAATATATCTACCCCATAATCAAGGATTTCGAAGAGCTGATCACTCAACTACCACCTCCATTCTGCATTTTAGGTTACCTAAATGGACATCACCCACTATGGAGCGATCCCAAAATAGACCAGAAGGGTAAGCAAATAGAAAAATTAGTTGTCGAGAACAACCTAATGATTTTAAATGACGGCACACACATATTTCCACCTTCCATCAAAAAGCAGTTCTGCAACAGACTTATCAATCTGTTCCCCAACACTGTTCCCTATGACTAAATAGAGCGTGACGAGACTCCATTGAGCAGCGACCACTACCCCATTATTTTGAAAATCATGAAGAAAACGCCATGCCAAGCCAGTAGGCATCCCTAGATGGAAAACATATGATGCAGATTGGGAAACATTCAGGTCACTAGCCAAGTTAGACTGCAACATTATTAAATGAGAATCAATACAAAAATCATTAGCCTATGTTACTGATAGTATGCTTCAAGCTTCGCATGAGATAAAAAAAATTACATGCTTGTCGAACATTTCTTTTTTGCTTTAATCAAATTTGCGAGTATAAGCATTTAGGGAAATTCTGACTTACGTAGCGTTCCGCGGAACGCAAACCTTACGTAAGTCTGGGAGTGGCTGCATCATGGAAGAGATAGGGAAGGGTTGGCTGGAACTTAGCTCTAGAGACTAAACATGGGTTCCACCACTTCAAGCCTCCAATAAGCAAAGTGGTGGTATTTTGCCGGTTGATGAAAGTCATCTACCACCTAGTACTGCCTGGTAACATACAGGGGCGGCGTTCGTCCATGTGATGTGGGCGCCACACCTCGACCCCTGCTTACGTTGGTTCACACCTGGGTGATCACCCACCATGTACTTGTGCATGGAGGTTATACCCAGGATTACTAACAGTCCCACCATCGTGAAGGTGCAAGCAGAGGATTTGGCTGTCACAGACCGTCCGGACTTCGCCGAAATTGGGTACACTTGACTTGAGTATCACCCGAATATCAGTTCCATCAGCGTTTTAGACTCCCAGGTAGCAAGTACAGCTTGTCTGGCATATCTGAGAGAATGTCTGTGACAACCTCAAGGACCATTCTACAACAGCAGATGGAAGTTTGCTCCAGCAATCAACCACCCGCTGGCTAAAGGCAAACTTCCGCATATCTATCCTACAACCGTCTTTCCTCAATTTGAATCTATGCTCTCGCAGGCGATTATTCTGAGCAAGAGGTAGGATCCCATCAGCATTGAGCATGCTCAAACCATTCAAGGCTTTATACTCCTCAATCAATTAATTCTCCAAGTGTAAGTCCTTGTATTTTGCTAGATTAAAACATAGGTGCCACTTTTCTGTCTGTCCTTAAGTCCATTTAAGTCATCCTGAAGAAACACTGCTTGGTACTGATTACTAACTGCTCTACAAATCTTCACACCATCTGCAAATTTTGATATTACATCTTTTATCCCTTCATCAATGTTATTTAAGAAAATCAAAAACAACAGTGGTCCCAATACCAATCCTTGAAGAACCCCACTTCTTACTTTAGTGCAGTCTGAAAAGCGACCATTAATCACAATCCTCTACCTCCTACCCGCAGACACCTTGGGATCCATCTAAGGATTGTTCATGTGATTCCAAAATGTTCCAGCGTATACAATAACCTCTCATGCAGGAGTGAGTCAAATGTTTTGCTAAAATCCAGGTGAACAGTATCAAAATTATCTAAAACTATCAAAAACTCCCACACCTATTACAAGAGGGTTGGATTTGATTTGTCCTTCTCTTCTTTGTTTTCAGAAATGTGAAAAACTCCTTTCCCTGTTCTTTGTTCTCTTAGTCAGCAATTTCTCATAGTCTCTTACTTTTGCTAGCATAACCTTTTCTGTGATATAATTACAGATGTTTAATAGGTTTCATTACTTTTCATTGAACTGAGTAAAGCATACAAACTTTATTTGAAAACACATGTAAATTGAGAGAGAAAAAGCAAGAGCTATGGATATATGAATTACAAGATATCACATAATATCTTTCATATATATACTGAAAGGACAGAATTCATGGTATACCTTGTTCCTGGGTAATGCGATAGTGTCACTCTCCTTGGTAGTGGATGATTCATGGTATACCTGGTTCCTGGGCAATGCGATGGCGTCACTCTCCTTGCTAGTGGATGATTCATGGTATACCTGGTTCCTGGGCAAAGCGATGGTGTCACTCTCCTTGCTAGTGGGTGATTCATGGTATACCTGGTTCCTGAGCAGCATTGATGGTGTCTCTCCTTGCTATGGAGGAACCCACAGCTTGGCAGATATATAGGTACACTGCATCACTGCATTCATATAGACGATAATCCAATGTCAGTACGGATAAACGTAATGAGTTAACTGACTTTGAAAGAGGAATGATAGTGGGTGCCCGACACATTGGTCACTTTATCGTGATGGTACAGAAATTGCACTATCCCCATTCGACAGTATCAAGAGTGTATCGGGAATACGCCATTTCCGGAATAACATCTCATTATGGACAGCGCTGTGGGTGGAGAAAGATGGTGGATGAATGTGGCCGTTGACGTCTGTCTTGCATTGTTTCAGCCAACTGGAGAGTGACAGTTGGCTGAAACAATGCAAGTTTCAACAAATCACCGCCGACTTCAACAAGGGAGGTGCCAGAAACGTCTCCACCAAGACCATCAGGTGATTATTAGCTGCAATAGGTTATGGGAACCGCTGACTCGCCAGAGTTCCATTGCTAACACCACAACACAGAACTCTATGCCTCAATGGGAGAAAGAACATCGGCACTGGACCTTGGATGAATGGAGACGAGTTTCCTGGTCCAATAAGTCCCATTTCTAGTTATTTCGAGTGGATAGGTGTGTGTGTGTGTGTGTGTGTGTGTGTGTGTGTGTGTGTGTGTGTGTGTGTGTGTGTGTGTGTGTGTGTGTGTGTGTGTGTGTGTGTCCGCACAAAGCTATGCACCCGTTATGTCAAAGGAACTGTCCAGGCAGGTGACAGTCAGTAATGGTCTGGAGTGTGATCAACTGGTGCACATTGGGACTTCTGATATGTCTAGATGCATCTCTGAAGAGTCCATCTCCAGGTTATATGTCCATCCTTGCAGACCATCGACATCCCTTCGAGGTCATTGTGCACCCACAGGGCAATGGACTCTTCCCCATAGAGCCGTGGTGACCAGAACATGGTTCAAAGAGCATTCTGCAGGTCTTACCACCATGGAATGCCCTCCCCATTTGCCGGACATGAACCCTGTGGAGCATCTTTGGGATGCTGTGGAAAGGTCCATTTGAGCTTTGGATCCTCCACCCAGGAATGCGTTGGAATTATGGAGAGTGGTTCAGCAAGCATTGATGGAAATACCTGTGGAATGCTTTCGTGAACTAGTGGACTCAATGCCTCTCTGTGTTACTGCCCTTATCTAGACGAAAGGTGGGCCTACCCGTTACTAGGTAGGTATCCCATGATTTCTGTCCACTTAGTGTATATATGTGATAGCAATACAGTTGAATAGGTACTAAGAAGCATAAGTAAACAAAAGGGAAAGCAGGAGAGATAAAGTAGATAAGGTATACAAAGAGATTCCACTTCTTTTGGTTTAAGCCTACCATGTTTGGATTTTGGGTTTTGCTGCAATTTCTCTGGGTTTTAGAATGGCAGAAAAAATTTCATTTGGAGACAAATAGGTATTATTATGTGTTGTTACATACATTTTAATGTAATTTAAAATACTATTAAATACTGGTAGCCCTCAGTTTGCGATGGGGTTCCATTCCTGAAGAAACTGTGGCAAAAAGAAATTGGTGTAAAATGAACCCAATTATATAATACTGTATAAGTCAATGAGTTACGTTCTGGGCTCCTCTCAAAATTGACATAAGTAAACAATATTATTATATTTAAAACTCTGAAATGAATGCTATGAATGAAAAGTATATTTATGAATATTCGAATAGTTGAGATTTCCTTTCTTTCTTTCTTTGAGAATCTCAGAATAAGGGCAAATGGATTCCATTACTCTCTTTTTTACTTTGGCACTTTGCTCATGGTCGATCTCACAGAGCTCATCAGTGAGGGTCTCCACAGCTGAATGGATGCACTGTAAATTGCTTGTATTTATAGATTTTAGAGGAGACTCTTCATCTTTTTCTTTCTCCTCCTCATTTTGTTGGCATAGTTCTTTAGTAAATTCTTCCACGTCTTCATTGGAAAGCTGATGTCCATGGCTATCCAACAGCTATGCTACATCTGCAACTGTAACCTTGTCCAATCCCGCCTCTTGCGCCAGCCTGCTGTTGTCTTCAACAGTGTTCTCCGCTGGCTCTAATCCTGTGAAGTCATACATAAATTGTGGAAGAAGTTTGCACCACACTGCATTCAAACAGTTCACTGACAATTCCTCCCAGCTGCAGTGATATTATTAATGCCAGTCAAATGTCGAATGAGTACCAATAATTCTTGATAGTTTTGTCTAACAGTCCAAAACTCTCACCATTTCCATGAAGGTTTGGCGAGGTAATAGGCTTTAAAGTTTGCTATTACCCCCTGGTCAATTGGTTGCAAAACTGAAGTGGTGTTTGGTGGTATGTAAACAACATTAATGTTCAGAGATGTTCCTACTTCAGAAAGATGTGCAGGATGGCCAGTGGCATTGTCCAAGAGAAAACGAACCTTGGTTGGTAACTCATTCTCTTGACAAAAATAGCACAGTAGGGCAAAAAGAGTTTGTGTACCAATCCAAGAACATTTCTTGTGTCACCCAAACCCTCCTGTTCCATTTCTATAAGACTGGCAATATGTCTTTGTTTAGGCCCTTGAGAGCACGTCTGCCTGTGAATTGTACACGAACACTGGTTTTAATTTTAAAGTGCCAGAGACATTTGCACTGAGCAGAAGTGTTAGTCTGTCTTTTGCAGCCTTGAAACCTGGTGCAGACTGCTCTTCATGGGCAATGAAGATTCATGATGGCAGTTTCTTCCAATAAAGCCCAGTCTCATCAACAATAAAAATGAGATCAGGAGGATAATTACTCCCCTTTATGATGACTTGAAAGGAAATGCTGCAGCTGCCTCAGCATCTGCACTTGCTGCCTCGCCACTTAATTCAAGATTTAAATCTCATGAACCATCCCTTGCTACCTACAATTGTCTCATCACCACCAGCACCTTTTTTCTTAAGATCTTCAAATATTTACTTTGTGTTTTCAGTAATAACAGCTTGAGTAAACTGAATGTTTTTTTTTTATTTTATTTAAGTCATTCACCCACAATGCCAATGATTTCTCTATTTTTTCTAAAAGTTTATTTCTGCTATATCTCACTTGCATTGCACTTACTGTTGTAGCATGTTACATTGACTGTTTTATTTTATCTGCATTTTTCATTATGGTACTTGCAGTCGACAGAGGCAGTTTCATACTTCACACATTAGGACGTGTCGGACCATATTCCATTCTACAAATTATTTCCATCTGGTGGATCAACACTAATGGAATCCATACTGGCAGTCTTTGATGAGATGGAAGGTTTCTAGACAGCTTGAGTCAACAGTAAATTTATTTCTCCATTACGTTAGAAAGAGCAGAAGTAAGTGGAATGGGATGATAATTGGATGGGATGGATTTGTCACCCTTCTTAGGAACTGACTGGATATAAGCAACTAAGCAGAAGGGAAAACACCTTCTGCTTAGTTGCTTATTTGGAGATTTGGAATAAGAATGTGAAAAAAGGTGACACACAATGGGAGTAAGTACGGGAGGTCAGGTTTTGAGAACAAGTAGAGAAATACCATCAGGAGCTGGAGCTTTCTTGGCAACAAGATTGTTCATAATCCTTCTGACATCCTTTTGATGGAAGACCACAGGAGGCATTGAATGGAATGTAATGGGATTATTAGGAGGTGGTTTACCGAGATCATCAGTACATAAGTTAGAAGAAAAGTAGGATGCTAGCAGGTCATCTTTATCGTTAGCTGAAATGGCAATAGAACTATCTGGTTTTGACAGAGGTGGGAATAGAGATGGACAGAGTTGTCACCAATATGAACAATTTTGGCAAGAGAATGCTCAACTACCATTTGGGCAAGAAGCAAGTTTTTTGCTCTTGGCCTTGAAATCTAGTTTAGACTGATTAATAACTGCTTTGCATTTGTTGCAAGCAGATAACGAAGCTGGAGATTTGGATACAAGTTAGTTGCAATGATTAGAGAATATGCCATCCTGTACATTTATTTTCCTTGAAAATTAATCTTCATTGATATTAATTTTTAAGTTTTTTTTTTATTATTAATCTTTACTGCCCTTAAAATCATTCCTGGCCATATTGTACATTCCATTGGAGAAGAAAAGCCTGCAGATAAAAGTTTACTATTTTTATATAGTTAACTGTACAGTTGAGAAAAACTTTGTACTCAAGTGTTTGTTATGGCCCTATTCATTACTTTTGCCTTTTTATTTATGAATGTATTAAATATACCCGAGCTATGGGAGACCTGCATTCTTGATTACCATTCCCACCAATGTCTAAAGCACAGCTGGGCATGGCACATACAGGTTATGTGTATTATTCATGTTGTTTACTGTTTAGACCTAAATAGATGACAGATGAATTTATGAGACTAGTGTCATAAAGATGCATGAAAAGATTATAAATTATCAAGGGACATTGCCATCTAAGGTAAGTATAAATGAGTCTTCAATTAAGGCACCAATGGGATTAGGCCAGTTAAGGCAGATCGTGGGAGGTCTTTGACTGGGAGTGCGGGGAAGAACAGGAAAGAATTCTTTGCTTATGTTGAGACTAGAAGAAAAGGGATACTGAGACAGTACAATAGATTCATATTTATTGGACTGGTGTCTACCAGATATGATTGCTTAAAAGTTGATGATCCAACATGATACCGACAACCAATAAATATTTTGCATCTATATTCATGTAACAAAACGTTTTTAGAGATGGGAATATCATAAGAATAACAAATTCAGACTGGCAATAAAACAATTTTGTGATAACTAAGAGGAAAGTGGAAGGGAAATTGTTCAAAATAAAAGCAATGAGACACCTAATAATGACGAAATTTATCCAATTATATTAAAGGATACAGCGGAGGAGGTGAGCGGGCCTTTGGACATAGTTGTGGGAGGGTCCTTGGATTCGGGGGAAAGTCCCCATGTGAATGTATCCCCAATTTACATAGGGTGATCGAATGATGACAAAAATAATTACTGACCTGTTAGTTTAACTTCTATTCCAGGGAAAATAACAGAGTCACTGCTTAAATAAGTAATGCAGGGCCATCTAGAGAGGAGTGCAGATATATACAATCCCAGCGGCTCACATCTGGTGAGTATGGGCTTGGCACACCCAGAGTCCTGAGCTGGATATTATCATTCTTCTCTTTCTTGGTGATTCCCTTCTACTTCTGATTCTCTCAGGGTAACTCGGAAATTTTTTTTTTAGCTGGTGCAGCATAAGCCTCAGGCTTCCTTGCACTATATGGCTAATAATAATAATAATAATAATAATAATAATAATAATAATAATATTTAAAATATTTTATAATATTTCGGAATTTAAAAAAAATGGACATATAACGATTTATTAAATCTTTATATTAATTTAAATCTTTATATTAAATATTAAATTAATGACATTGATAGTAATGAGTCTGATTTTGATGGTTTCACATTATTTGAAGGAGTTACTGTTAGAGTACTTCAAATTTATATTAAAGACAATATTACGCCATCTGAAGTGTTACAATATATTTTTAAAAACAATTTTAAAGATACTTTTCCAAATGTAGCAGTTGCATTAAGAATTTATGCAAATGAGGGGAACAACGGGGTGCTCTTACCAAGAAAAGCTTAAGTTCTGCAAATTGCAGAGTCTGAAGACTTAGGCGCCTGCGAGGTGATCTGATTGAGGTGTATAAGGCCTTGAATGGGTTGAGCAGACTCAGTGCAGTTGGGATTCTTCCTCCTGCTCATATTACGCACTTGAGAGAGCCTAAATTCAAACTGAGGAAAGAAGTTGCAGAATAGATGTTCGGAAATTTGCATTTAGCCAGCGAGTGGTTGAATGCTGAAACAAACTTCTTGCTCTCGTTGTGGAAGTTGATAGCTTAAATAAATTCAAGGAAGAACTGGATAAACTTTTGGAGGGATGGAGAAGCGAATGAGAAATGAGTTTTTTTCCCTTTTTTTTTTTTTTTGGCTGATGCTTCTCTGTATAAGCTTGCATTCTTGCATCATATGCCATTACAATGCTATTGCCAAATTTTCTGGCTTTACCAGTTTCAGTTGCCTCAGGTGAACAAAGTTTTTTAAAATTAATCAAAAAATTATTTACGATTGACAATGTCTCAATAACGACTCTAATTTGGCAATAATTTCAATAGAAAATGATCATTTGGAACAAATAAACATAAATGAGATAATTAATAAATTCGCATCTCTTAAAGCAAAGAAACAAATTTATATAATTTTTTTAACATTATAATTTTCCTTTTATTATTGTGATAGAATACGATGACTGTGATTTAGAATTTAAAGTTTATTTCCAGAATTTCAGAATGATTTTGTTATTTTTGTTTGTTGTTTCATTATATTATATGTCAGATATGTTGCAATTCTTTTATTTTCAATAAATTAATAATTATTTACGTCTTATTTTATTTTTTAATGGAAATGTTTTGAGGCGGCAAATTTGATTTCGCTTATTGGCGGCACATAGGGTCGCAGCGGCCGTGTTTCTACGCACAGCAAGTTTTTATTACGGTGCAAAATATTTTAGCTAAATGTGAAAGACAAGATAGACTTCCAAAATTCAACTCATATGCCATCTACCAGGCCGTTGTAGCTATGATGAGAACTAGAGGCCAGTTATTCTCGCAAATATAGTGCTTTCCTGGTCAACTAGATGGAAAAGGGACAGAAACGTGTTCTGTGAAAAAAAAAAAAAAAAAAAAAACTTGAGTGAAAATTATATTTTTGTAAATGAATTTCACATTCTGTTGCTAGGGAGGCAATATTTTATATGCTTACTGGTATTCTTTAGAATTTGTCTATTGGCTACATCCAATAAAAGTATACACAGAGGTTTCAAAAATAATAATCATTGTTGATAAAACTGACCAGACTTCAAGGACACACACAGTTTTTTAACTTTTAGTTTTTCAAGAACGTGGAGCTTTGGAAGGAATAAACTTTAAGAATAGAGATAATTTTATTTTCAGGTCTCAGCTACAGATGGAAACAGTGCGGACTTTTTTATCTTTCAGGAAGTAAAAAAAAAAGATTTTTTCATCCCTTAAGGTTTTCCATCCCGCACACAAACAAGATGCCACGGTGGCGTTGTGCGATTTCATAATGCTACAAAGAATTTCTTTCATAGTGAGAAAAAGCATATTTTGTCCTTTTTATCTGATTTCAGTTGTTTTGGATTGAGCTTGAAATTTCATGCGAGCAGGAACCATACAAACTTTGTACACAAGAACAGTTGACAGATTGTAAGCTCATATTGTCACAGTGTTTTTTGAAATTTAAAATTTGCAAAGTTTGACAAATTAGACTAAGTTTACTTTGTGAATATCTTTAGACAGTTAAGTGATAATTATGATATAATAATTAATAATATAATGATATAATTAATTATAATTATAAGTGATAATTATGGTAGTCTTCATCGCATGGTCGTACTCATAAAATAATACTGTGACGCACTGTATTCATTACGAGTAAACAGTGATTTAGTAGCAGATACTCGTCACAGATATTGGTAACTGTGACAATGACTCTATAGTGTTAGTGACAAAATAACAGATACGTGATTTTCGACCCAGCTCCAGTATAGACTTGTAGATGTTTCTGCTGTGGTGTGGTTCAGACGTGTTTCTTATCATGGCTGAAATGATGAAACCCAAACTAAAGAGTAAACCTAAACTGGTAGGTGTTAATTTTATAATAGTAACCAGAGACAAAGACCGTGAGTAAGATATTTCTTGAAGATGAAGATCATTTGCCATTATTATTATGTTACAATTATATTATTATTTTCGCTCTAATAAAGTTCAGAGCAGATACGTCAAATGCATTCCTTCTGCAAGAACAGTAACTTCTCAATATTTTTTTTTTTTTTTTTCTTTTTGGAAAGGATATTGTTCTAGATTGATGTTTAGCACGTACAGCCTATAGTATCTCTCCTTGCTGCCAATTACTGGAGTTTTAATTGTCATATTTTATTACTTTTCTTGATAAAAACGCAGTAGCGAAACTGTCTTACCGCTCCCCCAGTTGGGGGAAGAGTGACAGCTTTTCTTTTTAATTATGAAAATCACAAACACGAAAGGTATAACTCATAGCACTTAGCGAAGTTACAACACGCGCAGCACAAAATTAGCATTATACTCATTTCCCACTGTTTTTCAAAATTATGTATCATGAGTGTACTATATTATAATTTCTTGCATGCACCGACCAAGTGAAAAGAACTTTAATATTTAGTGTGAGAGTTCACACAGTTAAACTAAAATGTAAACTGACACTAACATTCATTCACAAACATTCAAGATAAAATAATTAAGCACAAAACAAAGAGCACAGACATAGTAGCTTTTGGCTACTGTATGTAGCCTTTATCAGCTGACTGAGCACTGGAAAGTGGTGGTGTTAAAATCACAGTTTTCCAGTGCTCAGTCAGTTGATAAAGTTTCCATTATACATACATAAAGTAGCCGAAAGCTAAAGCTACAATGTCTGTGTTCTTTGTTTTCTGCTTAATTAATTATGTTTTATCTTGAATGTTTGTGCCTAGTGTCAGTTTACATTTTAGTTTGTGTATACTGTCTCACTAAATAATAAATTTCTTTTCACCTGGTTGGTGCATGCAAGAAATTATAATATGTATCCAATCCCCTACCTCATAGGGTTCTTCAGTCATCATGAGTGCACTCTGCTGGAGTTGAACTTAATTAAGGAAGAGCCACTTTACATAAGTTATAACACATCTCCAGTATTTAGTATTATGCATTGGTTGAAGCAGAAGACAGAAGTACTTTTGACATTACACTTCAATTTCTGCAGGTTGTAATTATTTTGTGAAGTACATTTTAAGGTTAATTTAATAACAGCCAGCTTTCTTTATTTTGTGTATTTCTATTACTAACACTTACTACTTTACGCTTGGTCACACCAGGGACTGCTCCTGCCTCCCCGTGGCGGGGCCAGAAACCTTGACAGAACAGTTAATCTGCCAAGGGCCAAAAGGAGCAAATATGGAACAAAATGTGTTTCTGCCTCTAGAGCCGATAAGCTCTCGGCCAGAGTTAGATATTGAACATGACACATCGCAACCCAAGAGGTTTAAAACCAATTCCTCAGCGCCAGACTTTCCTGTATTTATCGTAATGCACTCTCTTGCAGATCAGCCTCTCAGTAAGCTGTCTCCGTTCTTTATCCAGAAACACCTTTCCAGGTGTTTCTGGATAAGGAAAAGTCTGGCAGGATCTCCTAAGACAGTCAAGAGTCTGCAATTAGGGGACCTACTAGTGGAAACAATGAACTGCATACATTCGGAGAAACTGCTAAAACTTACAAACATGTCACAGAGGAGGAGATAACTCAAGAGCTTCAAGATCAAAATATCATTGCTGTGAAAAGAATTATGGTTAAAAGAGACAATACACACATTCACACCTACATGGAATATTATTATAACCAAATAATATTAGATGGTAGATTTGGCACATGCCAAATCTACCATCATCGATAGAAGCAGGCTATCTGCTTTGTCACATTAGACCCTACACCTAATCCATTGAGATGTTATAAGTGCCAAAAAGTATGGCCACTCTCAAATGGCATCCAGAGGAAACCCAGTTTGTTCCAATTGTGGGTCCTCTGATCACACTCAAAGTGATTGCTTGGCAAAAGAAATGACCTACTCCAACTGTAAAGGCAACCATCCTGCCTATTCAAGGACATCCGGCAAATGGAAAACAGAAAAGAAAATTGTGAAATATAAGATCGGAAATAAAGTAAGTTTTCAAAAAGTGAGGAAATTAATTGCTCCCAGTATGACTAAACGTACATACACCAGTATTGTGCAAAAATGTCAAATCAGTGGCCACCCAAACTGATGTTACAGTCCCTTCAAACACTTCAATCTCTGACTGGGCTCAGGCTGTTCTCTCTCAGCAACAGTCCAATATCCCTAAGCAGTCAAACCAGGCAAGCAGTACTGCACTGGCACCTTCGTGGGCAGGAGCAGCAGTGCGTAGCACACGTTTCTTGATTAGACTGGGGTTCGAGCTGGTCACCACCAAATATGGAGGATGCGGAAAGGTCAGGGAACGACCACCGCATATCCCCGGAGCAATATGGCCTTATATCTTCAAACAGGCCTATGGGGCTGGGAAATTTCATACTGCAATAATTAAAGACCAACACCAGCCAGGAATTAAAAATTTTACTATAAAAATAAAATATACAGAATATAATGAAATACTGTGATACACTACCGGAAGACTAAAATATTACATTAAAATAAACTATGATAAAACGTTAAAAATGTAGTTAGCAATAAAATTATCTAAAATAAACTGGATTAAAAGCGATAAAACCTGAAGCTTTCGGAGACTGATGTCTCCTTCTTCAGCAGTGTACTATTAGTGCAATGACACATCCTTAAGTAGCAGGCCCATGGCACTCATGCACGTGGTCCATCAGACACATGGTTGGTAGCGTGTCAAACAGAACCGGTCATCCCGTCTGAGGACAACCGCCTCAAACAGGGGGTGTAAACGTATCCCCCTGTCCCTGTTAATAGTATTACGACTGGATGAACCGATTCACAAGCTCTTGAGCCACTTGCATTCCCAAAATCCATGGGCACGGTCTGTAATGACCGCGTCTTCAGGGGAGATCCGATGCTGCTTCTCCCAGAAATGCTCTGCCACAGCAGTCCTCGCATAATTAGCAGTCTTAATAGCAGTCATGTGCTCCCCCAGACAGTCTTTTAAACGTCGCCCCATCTCCCCCACATAACACACCTCACAATCCGGGCACTTAATCTCATAGACCACACTACCAGTATAGTCCTGGTGGGCTACAGGATCTTTAACTTGAGACACCACTGCGTGCAATCTCCGTCCCGGAAGTTGCACACAGTGGGTCTGACACTCCCGCAGTGCCCGTACAATGCATTCTGAAAGGCCCGGATAGTAAGGAATGTATGCGGTAGCCATAGGGACAGGCGACTCCCCACGATTGGACTCTACCCTATAAATATATTTGTCCAAGACCCTCTGGGTGTACCCACACTTTCTGAGGGTAACCCCAGAGGGTCTTCAGGTTTTATCGTTTTTAATCCAGTTTATTTTAGATAATTTTATTGCTAACTACATTTTTAACGTTTTATCGTAGTTTATTTTATTGTAATATTTTAGTCTTCCGATAGTGTATCACAGTATTTCATTATATTCTGTATATTTTATTTTTATAGTAAAATTTTTAATTCCTGGCTCGTGTTGGTCTTTAATTATTGCAGTACAATATGGCCTTAGTTGCTAATGCTCCTAAAAACCAAATAACAAACAAACAAACAAACAGTACTGCACTTACAGTACCAGCTGCATCTCCTTCTTCTCCCCCATGAGATTGCTTCTACATTGAATAATCGAAGCTCAAATTTAAAAAGGAATATTCAAGAAACATCTGTTGATACAATTGACTCATCCAGACAGGAAGAACTGACCTTAGAAATATATGCGGAAGAAGACATGGACACCGGTCGGCCATTCTCAAAAAAAGACAAACCAAAGCCTGAATGCCACAAGCCAGTCACATTAAAAAAAACATTCAGATACAGCTTATTCTACTAAACACCAGTAATGCCTTATATTCTACAATGGAATTGTAGAGGATTTCCTAGCAACCTTAATGATATTCAAGTCTTAATTAACTGCTACTGTCCAGTTGGTTTCTGTTTACAGGAAACCGGTCTAACTTCTCAATTTCTACCAGCATAAAGAACTAGTCTATCTATTGACGAAGATTGTAATACTTCAAATGCCGCCCATGGGGATGTGGTCACCCTGGTAAGTACAAATTGCAAAACAGTTTGTTTGGTCGGAACCTTCCGCCAAGTCATAAGTTCTTATCAAGATCTTAAAAACCTGCTAATGCAGTTACCTTCCCCTTTCTGTTTCTTGGGGAATCGGAATTTCAATGGCCACCACCCTTATGGGGATTGAATAAATTAGATAGACATGGCTGACTAATTGAAACCTTTCTGAATAAGCAAAACCTTGCTGTCCTTAATACTGGTGCACCCACTCACATACGATTACCAGCTGGACAAACTTCTGCAGTTGATCTATTGATATGTTCCCCGATTCTGTTTCCAATCATGGAATGGTCCACTATGGACGAACCCATGGGAAGTGACTATTTTCCAATCATTTGTGATCTGCTCACTACACAACCACCATTAGCCCAACCCCGCAGGAAATGGAAATTCTCTCAATCCAACTGGGTCAAATTTCAATCAGCTGTCAGCCTGATGAGAAAATTATACGAACACAGCCGATAGATGAAGCCACAGATTATATCACGCCACACCTATTATCTGCAGCTAAATGCTAAATTCTATTGTTGAATCCCCCTTCCGAATGGCACCATAATTATTGGTGGAATGAAGAATGCACAAAAGCAAAGAAGTCAAAAAATAAAGCATGGAATTCATTTTGTAGATCCCCAACCACAGTTAATCTTAACTATAAGAAGCTAAGGGCAAAAGGACGTCTCACACAAAGACAGGCCAAGAAGAATTCCTGGATTCGGTTTGCCTTTACCATAAACAAAAACACTAACTCCAGGTTAATATGGAAAAACATCAGGCAGATTTCTGGCAAGTTTCTGACCATCCCTTCCCCAATTCTTTTGTGGAATGGGCAAGAACTCTGCTCCTGAGGCGATTGCTGCAAATGCCTTGGGCACAACATTTGCCCAAGTTTCAGTGGCATCAACTTACTCTGGATTTCCAGAAAATTAAGACCACGATTGAACAGCAATCCATCAACTTTTGAACCTCTGTACTCCTTCCATATAACCAGCCTCTTCGATATTCTTAACTTCTACATGCTATCAAAACAACATGCAACAGTACTGCTGGGCCAGACGGAATATATTATATCATGTTACAACGTCTTGAAGAAAAAAATTTACAAATACTGCTGGTCTTCTATAACCGAATCTTTCTGGAAAACCTTTACCCCACCTCTTGGCACCATGCCACAGTTCTGGCATTTTTGAAACCTGGAAAAGATCCCACCAGTCCTAACAGTTACAAACCAATTTCCCTCTCCAGTTGCCTCGGTAAGTTACTTGAAAAAATAATCCATAATCAACTTGTTTGGATCATAGAAACTCAACATCTACTGAATAATAATCAGCATGGCTTTCGCCAGAACAGGTCCTCTTTAGATTTCATGATCAAAGCTGAGTCTACAATTTGTAATGCCTTTGTGAAAAATGAACACCTTGTTATGGTTTCCATAGATATAGAGAAGGCATTTGATACTACATGTTGTCATAGCATTTTCAGTGACCATGCTCTTGGTCTATGAGGCATCCTGCTTATATTCATTAGGAACTACCTCCAGAATCGTTCGTTCCAAGTTCGATATCACAACTCACTTTCTCTGACATTTTTACAGGAAGGAGTACCACAAGGGTCTGTACTGAGTGCAACCCTTTTTTGCCATTAGAATCGATTCAATTACAAAAGAACTTCCAAATACTGTGGGCGCCTCCGTAGCCAGGTGAGCAGGAGCAGCAGGGCGTAGCACACGCTTCTTGATTAGACCGGGGTTCTAGCCCGTGACCACCAAATACGGAGGATGCGGAAAGGTCAGGGAATGACCACCGCATATCCCCGGAGCAATATGGCCTTAGTTGCTAATGCTCCTAAAAACCAAATAACAAACAAAGAAACAAATACTGTTCAGACCTACCTTTATGCTGACGATCTCTCTATTTCTTGCCACTCTCAGAACAAGAGATACATTGAATAGCAATTGCAGATATCCCTGAATAAAGTCCAAAGGTGGGCAGTGTGTAATGGCTATTGTCTGTCACAGCAGAAAACTGTTGCAATCCACTTTTGCAACCAACGTAAATTATGTACAGATCCTGAACTTCAGGATCCGAAACTTTACCATTCCAGTGACTAACAACATCAGATTCATGGGATTAATCCTTGGGAGGAAGTTAAATTTCTTTGAGTACATTAAATTTGTGCATACTACTTGTCCCTCAAAAAGCTGAACATACTAAAAGCTTTATCTGCCTTGTCTTGGGGAGCAGACCTTACATTTTTGCTGCTCTTATATAGAGCATCGATCAGATCCCATTTAGATTATGGTGCCCTTTCAGGCAGAATCACAGATTCTGCCCGAAAGAGTACAGTATGCTGGCTGGATCCTATGCAGCATAGTGCATTGTGGACTGCCCTTGGTACTTTCAGGACATCTCCAACCTATAGTTTATATACTGAAGCTCATGAGCTCTCTCTTTGCCTCTGCAAGAAAACACTGCTTCTTAAGTATACACACCGAATACAATGTTGCTGTCAGCATCCTATTGAGGCATACTTTTTTAATCCACTACTGCAAAATCTCTATAGAGATAAACCCAGTAAAATAAGACCAGCAGGCTTGCACCTTATTGAATTAAAACAGAGTTGGAATGTTCCTATTTTCAACAGGCAACAAGTAATGTTTGAATTTATGCCCCCTTAGGTTCGTAATCTGAACAAGTGGAAGGATCCCATCAGAATTCAGCGTGCTCAACCCATTCAAGGCCTTATATACCTCAATCAGATCACGGCGCAGGTGCCTAGTCTCCAGCCACTCTCAGTCTCCTTAGGTGCCCCTCAATTAACCTGCGATACTTGTCTCCATAAATGGGGAAAGAATCATTTACTGAGAGTCAATGTGAAATAATTCCACGTAAGCCTTATTCATGCTGATTTTTTGCCAATATACACTGATGGTTCGAAATCACATTCAGCCATTGGAGCAGTGGTAGTATTTTCTTCTACCATCATTTCAGATGCTCTTCCACCTGAGTGTAGCAGCTTCTCAGCTGAATTTCATGCAGTAAAATTAGCTTAAGAAAACCTAAATCTCTATCCATCCGAATAGAGATTTAGATTATGAGTATAGATTCCATTAGTGTCGACCCACTGGCGATATTCTGGCTTATGTTACCCATTTATGGTAATCCAGTTTTCTCTCTGACCACTCACTGTAGGTGATGGTAGATGGCTCTCTGTCTTCTAACTTCTCCACTAATGTTGGTATCCCCCAAGGTTCAGTTCTTTCCCCCACTCTTTTCCTCTTGTATATTAATGACCTTCTTCCATTGACTGGAAATCCTATCCATAGTTTTTTTGATGATAACACATTGTATTCCACTTTCCAGTTTGAGAAACCTTGACCTGCACAATCAGCTTCAACTTCTCTAATATCCGCTACCAATTCCTTAAATGCTAGTCTATAATTATACACTATCCAGCCAGAAATCTACTGCCATTCATTTCTGCATGAGATGTAAAATGCATATCAAACATGAACTCCACTTGGATAACCATAATTTTCCAATAGATAATAGTATTTGTCTACTAGGCCTAATTTTTGACAGAAAGTTAAACTTCCAAAAGCATATTGAACACATCCAGACTGCTTTGTCAAAAAAATTGTACATATTCATTGTCTTATCAGCCACAACCTGGGGAGCAGATTGTTACAGCTTGCTTTGCTTATATAGATCCATAATCAGATCACACCTCAACTATGGGCGCCTCCATAGCCAGGTGGGCAGGAGCAGCAGTGCATAGTACACGCTTCTTGATTAGACCGAGTTTCGAAACCGTGACCACCAAATACGGAGGATGCGGAAAGGTCAGGGAATGACCACCGCATATCCCCAGAGCAATATGGCCTTAGTTGCTAATGCTCCTGAAAACCAAATAACAAACAAACAAACAGCCTCGACTATGGTGCACCTGCCCTGAATTCTGCTGGTAAGAGTGCTTTATCTCACCTCAACCCTATTCAACATTCAGCTCATTAAACAGTTCTAGGTGCTTTCGGAACATCTTCAGTGCAAAGTTTATATGCTAAACCCATGAAGCTCCTCTAAATATCAGGATAAAGATGTTACTGCTGAACTATGCAACCAAGGTCCAAAGCCAGGCAAACTGTCCTAATTGGTCGATACTTTATGATCCACAGTTTGCGACCTTTTATAGAAATAAACCACAGGCAATTCAGCCTGCTGGTATTAGGTTAAAGGAACTGGCAGAAGATTGGTACATTTCAATAAGATCCTATAGATCCAGACCCTCCATGGTCTGTGATCTTGCCATCTTGTGACAATTATTTCCACCAATGGGGAAAATACTATCTATCAGACATTAACATCCAACAGCTACACATTGCACATACTCAATGTTAGCATTAGTAGAGGCATATGATGCAAGAAAGCAAGCTTATTTAGCATCAGCCAGAAAAAAAAAAAACTTTCACTTCACCCCTTCGTTCATTCGAAATACCTGTCCAGCTGAGCCTTAAATTTATTTAGGCTTTCAACTTCCACAACAAGGGAATGGAAGTCTGTTCCACCAACCAACTACCCACTGGCTAAAGACAAACTTCCGTGCATCTATCCTGCATCTTGTTTTTCCTGAATTCGAATTTATGCCCTGTCAGGTGATTATTCTGAGCAACAGGCAGAATCCCATCAGCATTGAGCATGCTCAAACCATTCAAGGCTTTATACACCTCTAACAGATCACCTCGCCGGTGCCTAGTCTCCAGACACTGTAAATTGCAAAACTTAAGCCTTTCTTCGTAAGAGTACCCCTTTGTTCCATTCACTAACTTTGTTGCCCTTCTCTGTACTTGTTCCAGCAGCTCTACATCCTTCTTGAAATGAGACCTCCACATCTGTATACAGTACTCAAGGTGTGGTCTGACCACCGCCTTATACAAGGGAATAATAACCTCCTTATCCCTGCTAGGAAAATTCCTGTATATCATTGATAAGACACCATGAGCTACTCTTGCAGTCCGTCTGCACTGCTCAGAGAACTTCATATCTGCCTGCACAATTACCCCCAGGTCCTTTTCATTCTCTACCACTGTCAATGTAGTACTGAGTTGATACGTTGCTCTGGGGTTGCTGTTTCCCATATGTAGTACTTTACATTTGTCAATGTTAAACTTCATATGCTACCTCTCAGCCCATCTGCTCAACCTTTCCAGATCCTGTTGCAGCAGCATAGCGTCAGTAGTGTCCTTAACAACCCTGCCAACTTTTGTATCGTCTGCAAACTTGGACATTAAGCTTGATATACCATCATCAATATCATTTATCAATACAGAAAACAATAATGGACCCAACACTGAACCCTGAGGGACTCCACTGATAACATTAGTCCATGATGAGCAGTGTCCACTGATTACCACTCTCTGTCTTCTCCAACTCAACCACCCCTTTATCCACAGCAGCAATTTGCCTCCAATGCCACACTACTCCAATTTGCGCAGCAGTCTTCCATGTGCAACAGTATCAAAAGCCTTTCTAAGATCCAAGTATATAAAATCAAAGTTATTCCCTGTATCCAGTTCTTTTGTGACTGCATCCTAGTATCCAATCAAATTGGTCAGGCAAGACTTCCCCTTAACAAAACCATGCTGTGTTCGAGCTATAACTGAATTCTTGTCTAGATGATCCTGCAGTGTTTCTTTAACCAGTGCCACCATTAATTTTCCTGGAACAGAAGTTAAACTCACAGGTCTATAATTACTTGTGTCAGTCTTTGATCCTCCTTTGTGAATTGGGGTCACATTTGCACATCTCCAGTCTATGGGTACCTCCCCTGAGTCCAAGGAAGCTCTCATAATTATGGCTAAGGGTTTGCTTACTTCCTTTGCTGCCTTCTTTAATATAACTTGTTAGATCCCATCCACCCCAGGTCCCTTTCTTGTGTTTATCTTAAACAATTTCTCCTCCACTTTACTCTCAGTTATTACAAGATTATCTAGCTTACTGCCAGAGTTGAATACACCTCTGGCATTCCCCTCGCTGAATAACTCCTGATGTGTGAATGTCGATGCAAAATATTAATTTAGTTCATTAGCTACCTGAGCAGGATCATCGACAGTTGAACCATCGATATCCAGTGGACCCATCTGATTAATTCCTTTCCTTTCCTTCTAGAGTTTACATAAGTAAAGAACTCTTTTCTGTTTTTCTTTGCATCCTTTGCCAAAGATTTCTCGTAATCTGCCTTCGCCTGCCTAACATCCTTTGTAACTTGGTTACAGATCAACTTATATCTATCATAGGCTTCTTGTGTCAAGTGTGAATTTATATGTATCCCATGCATTTTTCTTCTCTGCCATATGTCTCATTAGTTTTAAGATGCATTGTTTGGTTGATATTTGCGGAGCAATCGGGTACGGGACATGATACTGCCTGTCTTTGTGTGTGCACAATGCAAGGCGTGCAAGGAAATTAGGCGACAACTCAGCGTTGTTATGGGCCTATATGAGACCTTGAAGAACAGGTTGGATGCCCTCGAAGGAAATAAATTGAGGGGCCCATCAAGCTCTCAGCTGCCAACAACAACGCCAGAGCTTGCACTTGGTCATCTTGCAACACAGAGGCAGCCCCCAAGGCAGAATGCGCTGGTCCCACAGGAACTAGTTGTTGGTGACTCTATTGTCAGGGAAATGGAGAACATGCTTTGTAAAAAGGATAGGTGGAACAGGACCAGGGTATGTCTGACAGGGGCAAAGGTTGATGACGTTGTAGAGCGGATATCATCTTTTAAGGGCACAAAAGGTGATATACTTGTACACGTTGGCACTAATGATATTAAGAGTAGGAGACCAGCGGAATTACTTAACAAGTACAGATCACTGTTGAAAAAAAGCCGTGAAGTAGGGCTGAATTTGAAAGTGTCTGCAATTCTGCCTAGACACGATAGGAGGGAGTATATGATGAGAGCCTTGTCGATCAATTCGGCCCTGGAAAGATTGTGCAAGGCTCAAGGGGTAGAATTTTTTTCAGCCTGGACTGTACTTGTTAACAGTTGAGATTGCTTCTACAGGGATGGGATAAGCATACACTTAAATAGAACACTTAAATAGAAAGGGTGCAAGAATATTTGCTGATGCTATCGAGGCAGTGTTAGGTGGGTTGGAACACTGCTAGCTTGGGGGGAGACAAAGACTAATAGATTAACAGTAGCCACTGGCAGAGGTGAAAGAGATTCTTGCACTGCTTCTATTGGAATTAGCAGAAGCCTGAAAAACAAGATGTAGGATATTTCAGAGACTGCTGGAAGTCAGTGCGGTACAAGTAAACACATAGGTTGTGTTAGGGTAGCTAAGAATATAAACAGGTGCATGTATACTTGCGTGTACACCAATGCTAGGAGTTTAGTAAATAAATTTGATGAATTTGAGGTATTGCTCAAAACATCAAAGGCAGATATTGTTAGGATATCAGAGACGTGGTGTCACACAGATATAAGGAATGCAGAACTGGAATTTGGGGAGAACAACGTCTACAGAAAGGATAGACAGGATAGGAAGGGAGGAGGGGTTATGCTATTAGTTAAGAAACACATAAAATCCAAGGAAGTGAAGCCAGTCGACATCGATGGACAGGGCAGTGTCGAGTCAGTTTGGTGTGACATAAGCATAGGTAAATCAAAATTGAGAGTAGGAGTGTGCTATAGGCCTAATGACTCTGATGAGTATAATAAGATACTGTACAGGGAAATAGAATGGGCCAGTAAATCAGAGAGTCTTATAATGGGGCATTTTAATTTCCCAGATATTGACTGGAATTTGTGGGTTGGTCACTCACACACTAGTCAGACTTTTGTGGATTTATTGGATGATTGTTTTCTACATCAGCATGTTTGGGAGGCAACTAGAGGGAGTAATACTCTTGATCTGATTATCAGTAGTGATTCTTCATGCATTAAGAATCTGCAGATAAAGGAACCACTAGGTGGCAGTGATCACAGTGTGCTGAAGTGGGATATACTCAAGGAGGTAACTACCATCAGAGGTAAAGGGAAGGGTTTTTGCTTTCGTAAAGGCGACTATGATGGTCTGAGACAGTATTTAAATTCTATACAGTTTGACCAACTGATGATGTTACCAACAGCAAATTCAAAATGGGAAGCATTCAAGGAACTAATCTTGGAAGCTACCAGGCTTTACATACCAACCAAGAAATATTGTTCAAGGTTCAGGCCTAAATGGTTGTCAGATGAACTAATGAGACATATGGCAGAGAAGAAAAATGCATGGGATACATACAAATTAATCGGTGACATGGATGCCTATGATAGATATAAGTTGGTCTGTAACCAAGTCACAAAGGAGATTTGGCTGGCAAAGGCAGATTATGAGAAATCCTTGGCAAAGGATGCAAAGAAAAACAGAAGAGTTCTTTACCTATTTAAACTCTAGAAGGAAAGGGATGAATCAGATTGGTCCACTGGATGTTGATGGTTCAACAGTTGAGGATCCTGCACAGGTGGCTAACAATCTAAACGAGTATTTTGCATCTACATTCACACATGAGGAGTTATTCAGGAAGGGGAATGTCGTAGGTGAAGTAAACATTGGCAGTGAGCTAGGTGATTTTCTAATAACCGAGAGGAAAGTAGAGGAGAAATTGTTGAGGATAAACATAAAAAAAGGCACCCGGGGTGGATGGGATCTATCCAGTTATATTAAAGGAGGCAGCAAAGGAAGTAAGCAAACCCCTAGCCATAATTATGAGAGCTTCTTTGGACTCAGGGGAGGTACCCATAGACTGGAGATGTGCAAATGTAACCCCAATTCACAAAGGAGGATCAAAGGCTGACACAAGTAATTATAAACCTGTTAGTTTAACTTCGGTTCCAGGAAAATTAATGGAGGCACTGGTTAAAGAAGCACTGCAGGATCATCTGGACAAGAATTCAGTTATAGCTCAGACACGGCATGGTTTTGTTAAGGGCAGGTCTTGTCTGACCAATTTGATTGGATACTATGATGTAGTCACAAAAGAACTGGATGCAGGGAATAACTTTGATATTATATATTTGGATTTTAGAAAGGCTTTTGATACTGTTGCGCATGGAAGACTGCTGCACAAATTGGAGCAGGGTGGCATTGGAGGCAAATTGCTGCTATGGATAAAGGGATGGTTGAGTGGCAGAAAACAGAGTGGTAATCAATGGACACTGCTCAACGTGGACTAATGTTATTAGTGGAGTTCCTCAGGGTTCAGTGTTGGATCCATTGTTGTTTTCTGTATTTATAAATGATATTGATGATGGTATATCAAGCTTAATGTCCAAGTTTGCAGACGATACAAAGGTTGGCAGGGTTGTTAAGGACACTACTGATGCTATGCTGCTGCTGCAACAGGATCTGGAAAGGTTGAGCAGATGGGCTGAGAGGTGGCAAATGAAGTTTAACATTGACAAATGTAAAGTACTACATATGGGAAACAGTAACCCCAGATCAACGTATCAACTCTGTGGTACTACGGTGACAGTGGTAGAGAATGAAAAGGACCTGGGGGTAATTGTGCAGGCAGATATGAAGTTCTCTGAGCAGTGCAGACGACCTGCAAGAGTAGCTCATGGTGTGTTGTCAATGATATACAGGAATTTTTCTAGCAGGGATAGGGATGTGATTATTCCCTTGTATAAGGCATTGGTCAGGCCACACCTTGAGTACTGTATACAGGTCTGGAGGGCTCATTTCAAGAAGGATGTAGAGCTGCTGGAACGAGTCCAGAGAAGGGCAACAAGATTAGTGAATGGAACAAAGGGTTGCTCTTACGAAGAAAGGCTTAAGTTTTGCAAATTACAGAGTCTGGAGACTAGGCATCGGCGAGGTGATCTGATATAGGTGCATAAGGCTTTGAATGGCTTGAGCATGCTCAATGCCGATGGGATTCTTCCTCTTGCTCAGAATAATCACCTGAGAGGACATAAATTCAAATTGAGGAAGGACGGATGTCGGATAGATGTGCGGAAATTTGCCTTTAGCCAGCGGGCAGTTGGTTTGTGGAATAGACTTCCATCACTTGTTGAAGTTGATAGCGTAAACAAATTTAAGGCTCAGCTGGACAGGTATTTCGAACGAACGGAGGAGTGAAATGGGAGTAGTGGTTGTGTTTTTTTTTTTTTTTTTTGGCTGATGCTGAATAAGCTTGCTTTTTTGCATCATATGCCTCTACTAATGCTAATGCATCTGACATCCATTTAGGCCTAAACCTTGAATAATATTTCTTAGTTGGCATGTAAAGCCTAGTAGCTTCCAAGATAAGTTGTTTGAATACTTTCCATTTTGAATTTGCTGTTGGTAACATCATCAGTTGGTTCCACTGTATAGGATTTAAATACTGTCTCAGGCCATTGTTGTCGCCTTTACGAAATCAATAACCCTTCCCTTTACCCCTGATGGTAGTTACCTCTTTGAGTAAATCCCACTTCAGCACACTGTGATCACTGCCACCTAGTGGTTCCTCTATCTGCAGATTCTTAATGCATGAAGAATCACTACTGATAATCAAATCAAGAGTATTACTCCCTCTAGTTGCCTCCCGAACATGCTGATGTAGAAAACAATCATCCAATAAATCCAGAAAAGCCTTGCTAGTGTGTGAGTGACCAATCCACAAATTCCAGTCAATATCTGGGAAATTAAAATCCCCCATTATAAGACTCACTGATTTACTGGCCCACTATTTCCCTGTATAGTTTTTTTATTATACTCATCAGAGTCATTAGGCCTATAGCACACTCCTACTCCCAATTTTGATCTCCCAATGCTTATGTCACACCAAACTGACTCGACACTGCACTGTCCAGCGATATCGACTGGCTTCACTTCCTTGGATTTTATGTGTTTCTTAACTAATAGCATAACCCCTCCTCCCTTCGTATCCTGTCTATCCTTTCTGTACATATTGTACTCCCCAAATTCTAGTTCTGCATTCCTTATATCTGTGTGACACAACATCTCTGATATCCAAACAATATCCGCCTTTGATGCTTTGAGCAATACCTCAAATTCATCAAATTTATTTAACAAGCTCCTAGCATTGGTGTACACCCAAGTATACATGCACCTGTTCTTTTTTCTTAGCTACCCTAACACAACCCATGTGTTTACTTGTACCGCAAGACTCCCAGTAGTCTCTGAAATGTCCTGCATCTTGTTTTCCAGGCTTCTGCTCATTCCAATAGAAGCAGTGCAAGAATCACTTTCACCTCTGCTAGTGGCTACTGTTGATCTGTTAGTCCTTGTATCCCCCCAAAGCTAGCAGTTTTCCGACCCACATAACACTGCCTCGATAGCATCAGCAAATATTCTTGCACCCTTTCTATTTAAGTGTATCCCATCCCTGTAGAAGGAGTCCCTTCTGTTAACAAGTACAGTCCAGGCTGAAAACAATTCTACACCTTGAGCCTTGTACAATCTTTCCAGGACCGAATTGATTGACAATGCTCTCATCATATACTCTCTCGTATCATGTCTGGGCAGAATTGCAGACACTTTCAAATTCAACCCTAATTCATGGCTTTTTTTCAACAGTGACCTGTATTTGTTAAGTAATTCTGCTAGTCTCCTACTCTTGATATCATTAGTGCCAACGTGTACAACTATATCACCTTTTGTGCTCTTAAAAGATGATATCTGCTCTACAACGTCATCAACCTTTGCCCCTGGCAGACATACCCTGGTCCTGTTCCACCTATCCTTTTTACAAAGCATGTTCCCCGTTTCCCTGACAATAGAGTCACCAACAACTACTAGTTCCTGTGGGACCAGTGCATTCTGCTTTGGGGGTTGCCGCTGTGTTGCGTGATGACCAAGTGCAAGCTCTGACGTTGATGTGGGCAACTGAGAGCTTGATGTGGCCCCCTCACTTTAAATTCTTCGAGGGCATCCACCCTGTCCTTCAAGCTCTGATATAGGCCCATAACAATGCTGAGTTGTCACCTGATTTCTTTACACTCCTTGCATTGCGCACACACAAAGACACCCCCCCATGGCAATATCATGTCCCGTACCTGATTGCTCCACAAACATCAAGCAAGCAGTACATTTTAAAAGGCTGTGATTCAGATGGCAACTGCCTCCCCTCAGTTCTCCTCTGAGCCACAGCACTCCCATTAGCTTGAGCCTTTTGCTTCGCTGCTCCGGTCTGAGTCATGATTTCGATTTAATTTCAATAAAATTTCAATTTCAGTACAAAATTATAACCCTGAACTTGTATCCTAACACAGTTATTATGCTATATATATTTTTCAGTATCAAATATTATCTATGAGTTCTGTTTATATAACTTCCATATCAAGTTATGTATTAATTAATTATGTTTCGTTTGTAATCTAAGTTGTTATATGTATTTAGTTAAAAGTACAATTTAATTGACAACGAAGTTTAACAAAATTAGTAGATTTTGCTGATTGATTGACAATATTATATTATATGCTATTCTATATATACTATATATAGTATAGTATATAGTATACTGTACTAACACTATCTCGTTCGGGATATAACATTGTATTGTATAACAATGGCGCAAGTTACGAACGGTAAATCTACGGACACTTAATTAAGTATTAACTAACTTCTAAATCTCGCTGTCTCAATTCAGAATAAACTAACGATCCTGACTAGGTCTATAAGCTACTTAAAGAAAATAATTTGATGTATCAATTGGACAATAAAGCGGCTAAATATGGCTAAAAAACTTCTCTTTCAGTGGAGTGCAACTCATAACACGTGGATATGCCTTACTGATACTTTTATGCAATTACAAGGCCGAATAAGGAATAAATACACTAGATTAATTAGAAAGACACAAAATAATGCTATGCTACTAAATTTGAATCAAAAGTTTTAGAAAAACAATAATTTCAAATCAATAAATAAGAAAATCCACTTAGCAGCTTTGAACACGTCTGGCTCTCACTAGCCTCGTCAGCAGACTATTATTATTATTAGCCGTATGGTGCAAGGAAGCCTGAGGCTTATGCTGCACCAGCCAAAAAAAAAATTCCCAACTTACCCAGAGAGAGAGAGAGAAGTAGAAAGGAATCACCAAGAAAGAGAAGAATGATAATATCCAGCTCAGGACCCTGGGTTTGTCTAGCCCATGCTCACCAGATGTGAGCCCCTAGGGTTATCTTGACTTTGCTAAAATATATACTGATGGATTGAAGTCTGAGAGTGGATCGAGTGCAACAGTGGTACTTCCTGGGACTACCATTTCTTTATCTCTTCCCACAGAATGTAGTAGTTACACTATGGAATTATATGCCATAAAGCTTGCTCTATAAAATGTTTTCCGTCTGTCAGTCCAAAAGACCACCTATTCATCTGTTAATAAAGCTTATCAGAACAGAGTTGATTCGTCTCAGAGAGCATCAGCAAAAGGTTGTCTTCTGCTGGATCCCAGGCCATACTGGACTACCTGGAAATGAAATCACAGATGATGATGCTGCCAAACACCCATCCGGCATGGCCCTAATGAATTTCCTAGTACTGTTCACAGATTATAAAATGAATATTCAAAGTATATGTAAAGGTCGATGGACACTTCAGTGGGAAGTGGAAATTCATAATAAGCTTCATCAAATCAAATCTGTACCAAAATTATGGGCTTCCAGCTTCATCAAGAAGTAATTCTAGCCAGAACCTGAATAGGCCATACTCATTTAACTCATCTGTTTCTGTTGTCAGGAAATGACTCTCCTCACTGCCACACACCACTCATAGTCAAACATATACTTCTGGAATGTACTTTATATGATAATGCCTGTCTACTGTCATTCAGTTTTGCTAATTTAAAGGAACCTTTGTCGCTTAGCCATATCATAGACAAAAAATCAAACCTCACACAATTTTTCTCCTTGCTAAAACAAATAGGATTATATAACCGCTTCTACAGCAACCAACACAGGCAGTATGAATCACTTTCATAGGTATAGTATGGCTTCAGTAGTCTTTGCACCGAAAACCCAATCAACAACAACTTATACAATTTAATAATCATCTTCCTTATCCCTTGAAACAGAGATACAGAAGATGATTATCAATTCCTGTACATATTTGACAAAATCTCATGAGCTGTCCTAGCAGCCTGTTTGCATTGCTCAGAGCACTTCATGTCTGACTGCACAATCACTTCCAGTTCTTTTTTTGTTGTCTTCTGCTTTAAGTGTACCTTAGCTGGTATTACTGTTCTCCTTATGCATATGATGCAAGAAAGCAAGCTTATACGACATCAGCCAAAAAAAAAAAAAAACCCTTCCCATTTCACCTATCCATTTGCTGCAAAAGTTTGTTCAGTTCTTCCTTGAATTTATTTAAGCTCAACTTCTACAATGACAGATGGAAGTAACCAACCACTCGCTAGCTAAAGGAAAATTCCTGCACGTCTATTCTGCAACCGTCTTTTTTTTTTTTTAATTTGAGTTTCTGCCCCATCAAGTGTGTAATCTGTGTAATCCCATCAGCATTATTGTTATAATTGGTGCCTCCTTAGCTAGGTGGGCAGGAGCAGCAGTGCGTAGCACACGCTTCTTGATTAGACCAGGGTTCGAGCCCGTGACCACTAAATACGGAGGATGTGGAAAGGTCAGGGAATGACCACCGCATATTCCCAGAGCAATATGGCCTTGGTTGTTAATGTTCCTAAAAACCAAAATAACAGCAACAACCATCAGCATTGAGCTTGTTCAAACCATTTGAAGACTTATTCACCTCAGTCAGATCACCTCACAGATGTCTAGTCTCCAGATGCTGCATTTTTTTTTTTTTTTTGACTTTAAAAACGTTTTTATCGGTGTTATTTGGAAAAAAGCGTCACGTTACCTAGAAATCGTCACGAAACCCATTGCGCATGTGTTGTACTTGTTGCTGCAGTGACGCAACAAGTACAATGCATGTGCCCAAGAAAACTCAATTGTACGCAACAAGTTGCAGTGATGTTGCTATGTTATACCGTTATATCAGCATAATGATTAATAAGCGAGTGACTGTGACAAAATCTACAGCCCAGCATTTGAAGGAATATCGTGAAAGAAAGAAAGGGAAGTTGGACAGAAATGTGAATCCAGATGAAATTCAATAAGAGTGTTTTGTTATGCCCGGGAGTTCTTAAACTGCACCAAAAAAAAATGAGCTGAAATAATGAAGGAATATCATGAACGGAAGAAAAGGAAATTAGAAATTCAAACTATTCCGAATAATAATGAAATTCAACCACAGAGTTCTACTATGCCTGATACTTATCAGGAATCTAAAACTCCAGCAGAAAGAATGAAGGAATATCGTGCACGAAAAAAAGCTAAATTAGAAATGGCTAATAATGAGATTCCTGATTACATTCCAATAGTGTCTACACGAGCTGACAGTGAGTTTGAAAAACTAGTGTACAAAAACCCATTTGGATTTAATTGTAATGTTTGTGATCGTTTATGGTTTCAATTAGATTTGAAACCATTTCCAACAACTTCATATGAATTACTTCAAAATGAATTTAATTTACAAGAAGTGAGTACTTTCATGACGTGTAATACATGTCATACTTCATTAAAATAGGGACGGATATCATCTACGGCCACGTCAAATGGATTTATATATCCAACATATCCTACTCATTTGCCTCCACTGGATGTTATAACTGAGCATTTGATATCACCATGATTACCCTTTATGCAAATTCGTTGTTTACATTATGAACATGGACAATATGGGATCATTGAACAAGTAATAAATGTACCAGTTAACGTAAATACGATGGTTCATCAATTACCTAGAGAATTAGATGATGACTATGCCATTAATGTACATATAAATGTTTTCTCGTGGGAAAGAAATCTGTGATTCCCCCTATTATAATATAATAGGATCATCACTTGCTTTGCTTAAGTTATTTTAGTCTTAGACGGTCAGCTGTTGGTTCACTTAGGGTCTGGGAATGGGAAGCTTGGATGGCAATGGAACTGTTTGAAGACTGGTTTAAAAAACTATTTTGTGGGGGAAATGAAAAGGTATTGTCTAAAAATTTATCCCTCAAAATTTTATTACTGCTTGATAATGCTCCTTGGCCATCCATCCTACATAGCTGATTTCAGTGATAAAATTAAGATTGTTTTTTTGCCTCCTAATACCTCTATTATTCATGCGATGGACCCAAGGTATTATTATTATTAGCTGTATAGCTGTATAGCAACATAAACCTCAGGAAGCCTGAGGTTTATGTTGCACCAAAAAAAAAAAAAAAAAACCTGAATTACCCTGAGAGAGAGAGAGAGAGAGAGAGAGAGAGAGAAAAAACAAGAGTCAGAAGTAGAAGGGAATCACCAAGAAAGAGAATGATGATGATATCCAGCTCAGGACCCTGGGTGTGCCAAGACCATACTCACCAGATGTGAGCCCCTGGGGTTATAGCCTCCTTTAAGGCATATTACGTAAGGCAGACCTTTTCTCAAGCCATTGATTTTATAGACAGAGAGGAGAAGAGCTTAAGGGATTTCTGGAAGGCATACAACATTTATAATGCATTGCAAAACATTTCTGGTGCCTGGGGGAATGTGAAGGAAACAAACTTAAAAAGTGGTGTGTGGAAAAATTTTGTCCACAGTTTATGAATAATTTAAGTGATTTTGAGGAGCCAGTAGAACCTGTGACTGAAGAAATTGTTGAACTGGGCAATAAAATGGACCTCGACCTTGATGTGACTGATGTGAGAGAGCTTTTGGACTCGCATTTTGTGGAATTAACAACTGATGAAATAATTGAAATAGAGACACATCTAAATTCTGAAGTAACAGAAGAACCTGATATTCAACAGCCTCCCAGAACATTTACGAGGCAGATAATGGCTGCAGCTTTTCAATCAATTTCTGAGGGGTTGGCAATCTTTGAAGAAGACGACTATGCAAATATGGAAAGAACTGCAAAAGTGAAAAGAGGCATTTATGACTGTCTAGCATGCTTGCTGCAATGAGATTTTGAAGAAAAACAGAAACTAACTGTGCAGTCTTCTATGAAAACATATTTTAAAAAAGTGGAAACCCCACTTTTTAAAAATGTTTCTTCATTATCAGATGCCTTTCCATCTACCTCATCTGCACCTAGTGTCACTTATATGGAAAATATTGAACTCTGATGAAGATATTGACGAGTAAAAGTTGAATACATCTGTATGTACAGTACAGTACATCTGTATGTACAGTACATATAGAGGTCGACCGTCACTAATCTGGCAGCGTTGGG